>NC_133823.1:29028417-29338000 GCF_047830755.1 Zonotrichia albicollis
GAACTTCTGGGAGTGCATCTATAGAAGCTAACTCCAAGTACCCTATCAAAGCTCCCTCTTGTCAGTAGAGCTTTCCAATAGAATGGGGAAATTTAGAATAATCCTCGTAAGTTTCACTGGAAACACAGCAACATGTGCTTCCTATTACAGACATCTAGATTAGGTGCCTAAATGTAGAACATATGAAGTAGGTTTTTCTATTTCATTAATTAGCCCTTTTTTGAGAGAGAGAGAGAAGGAGCTGGTGATATAAGGGAGTACAAAGAAGCAATCTTCTCATTGTTTCTGTAGATGAGTAATCAGGGACATTAGGAAGCCTCCTACCCACATTTTTTGGCTCAGCTGTGTTTGTTGTCTCATCAAATTGCCTGGATGAAACATCTAAATCGATCCAGTACCTTTACTCTCTAAAAAAGAAAAACCATTTATAGGCCAGTGAGGATTATGTGACTCAGTTTCACCTCTAGTCTTGCACAAGTGATAGGAACCCCTCTAAGTGTAGCTCTCTCAATCATTACAGAGCAAATGAGCATCCCTTGATAGCCTTAGTGAAGAAGCTATGGGAGGGTCACATGTGAGCTTCAGAGGCATTGCTGGTGTGCAGAGTCTTTGTGACAAAGCCTGAGATCTCTTCAGAAGTGTCATGTGAGAGCAGCCCAGCTTTTTGTGCCTGTTGTTTGGGGAATTTACCAACCAAATAGATGGCAAGGATGCTGACATTAAACATATAAAGGAGTACTGAGAGTAGGGATTTCTACTTTAACTCCATGTATAAAGTGGCAGTTCTTTATTAAGGCAAGCCTAATGGCTGCCCTATCATCTCACAGATCAGGAATTCTCACCCTCTGTGGCCCACAAGATAAACCCAATTAGGGTTTATTAGGAAACCACACCAGGCTTAGCAGCCTGAGAGCTGCTCACAGGTCAGGTTTGCTTCTGCAAGCAAATACAAAACTTGTATTTATTCCCCTGCTGAGGGGGAAGGCTGGGCTCTGTTTGAGGTGGCACACATCAGCTGGCTAAACAGCCCCCCTAACAGGACCAACAAACACATTTGGGAGCAGCTTCATGCACATGCCATGGAGAGTCCATGAGCACTGGACAGTACACAACAGCAGGAGTGTGAGGAAACAAAGCACATGAGAAATGGCAAATGTTTTCTCCGTGCCTGTGGCGTGCTGCATCTCAGTGTCCTTGTTCCAGCCACAAGGGAGTCTCAGGGTGGCAGAGGAAATGGGATATGCAGCACATAATCACTGGCCACACCACATGGGGAGATGTTGAATGATCAGCTCCTATGTCCCGTGCAATTTTCCCAATCTGGAAATATGGCAGAGTACATTGTTCTAACACACTTTGGAGCTTTCAAAATGCCTGCTGATTGTATTTTATTGTGCCCCTACAGAGAGGGAGCTGCCAATCTGCATGGGGCATATTGTATCCAGTTAATTTTATAGGACACGTGGAAGAGGGGCACGTGTCCTTGCTGAATAAAATTTCAACTTAAATGTAACTCTCTGCTTGTTGTCTAGAGATGTGGAGTCACATTTAATTGGCTTGCATTGATCGTTTGAAGCTGCTTATTAGTGTTAATGCAGTGTTTTGGCAAAACTGTAGCCTTCACTTAAATGGAAAGAGAGGTTGCTACTGGCAATTGTATTCAAATTTTCCATTTACCAATATATCAATTTATGAAAAGCACATCTATAATCTCCAAGATTTGCTGGTTTTTTTAAACTATACACAAAAGTGGAACCTCAACAAAATTAAAAGGTGGAGACTGACAGAAAAGCATTACTGTTTCTTCTATATGTAGCTCTTAATCTGTGTCCCAAGGAAATACAAATGGTTTTGAACAGAGGTAGGAGTAGTGCAGCACTACTGGAATGGAAGTCTGCAATACCCCTTACAGGTAGTTAAGCATTTACAAAGGTACTTTATGTTTTGCGGAGAAAAGAAGAAACCTCACAACTTGTAAAAGCTGTAAAGCCCGGTATGCTTTATTACGACGCGCGCCGGACGCAAGACTCCCCAAAAGGGCATGCGTACCCCTGAAGATTTCAGACCTCCTTTTATCCCCCTTCCAAATGCATATGCATACAGTTTCACAATAAGTTCATACATATTCATCTTGCATGACACTTAGCACTAATTCTTCTTTATCGGAGAAATTCCTAGGTCGGGGGCAGATTGACCTCGTGGTTTTTCTGTTTTTCTTTCTCTGTCTCCTTGCTGTCTCTGGAACGCGGCCTCTCCTTCAGCTTTAGCTCCACAGACCCTTCACCTCTCTCAGACACTTCACCTAGTTCAGGATGGATCCTTACTCTGTCTCACTTTACAGCATCAAAGACAAATAAATTAGTTGCTCTATTTGCATAAAGGTTTTTCAAACCTGCTGACCATGTTAGTGCGGTGCTCAAGTAAAAATTGCCTTGCCAGTTTATTAAGGAATTAAATATTTTGCAAAGAGCACCTGTCAAAGTGGAGTGAAAAAAATCCCAAGCATAAAACAAATGAAATAAGTACTGCTTGGCTTGGACTTCCTTTGGTTTCAATCTCAAAACTTTGGATGAAGAGGAGAAACAAAACCTGACTGATCTGACTATTGCTGCTGGTTTATCTTAGCACAAGCTGCAATACACAGCTGAAATAAACATGGTTTGTTGACTGTTTCCAAGGGAAGGAACCACTCCCACGAAGGCACAAGCTTTGCTAGTGTTCAGTAACTCCTTCATTATGCTGTATAGCAAAACCTTGGTATTTAATTCTTTGAGGTATATACAAGGGAAAAAAGACATCTTTCTGCCTCAGTGGTCTGGTTAATAGGCATTATCAGAGCTCTTATAAGGGTAAACTCTGCTTCAAAGTAAACTTTCAATAGCTCTATTTTGACTTGATTAAATCTGTTCTATTTTTACAGCAGCCTTGCCTGCTGATTCCAAATATATTGCACATTCACACCTGAAGATGCCCTTATCTTTTCTTGATCTCTTGTTCACACTTTTAATTGACAGCTTTTGAACTATTGAGTAGCAATACCCACGAAGTTGCCAGGTGGGCTGTGCTAAACTTTAGTTTGCAGTTTCATGTACTGATTGGACTTTTGTTGAAAAGGACTTTTAAATTCCACACTGAAAAAGCCCATGATTATTTGGGAGAGTATTATGATGTTTTCACTCTTTAAAATAAAGGAGCAGAGTTTTCCCAAATTCTCTGTGGCATCTATGCAGCACCTGTGAATGGATGCAATTCTGCATTTCAGTGTTTGCTGTGCCACTAACAATATATGTTTATACGAAAAATGACATTTCTGGCTTTTATAAACTCGTTCTAATCAAAAAGGTATGCATGTCTTAGCTGTAAAGCATTCAAATTCTGATCAGGCAATAAGTAATAAATATATAGTCTCTGTTCTGAGTTGTAGCCTAGGGCTTCTGTGTGTCATTGTGCTTCCAAATGGAAGGTGTATTATGTCATTTTGGCCATGTGGATAAATGAGAAGAATTTTCTGAGTTTAAGTCTTCTATCAATATGTGAAGGGAAGAGGGAAGGAATATAGCACACATAATTCTACAGATATTTCCCCTGAATGAGCCCAAACTGTTTATGGGTAAAGCATAGTGTACATAGTGTTTCCTCTGGTCATTTATTCTACTGACTAACTATCCCCATTATTAGAAAGTCATGCATTATTTCTTGTTTGTGCTTATCTGGCTTTCAGCTCCTCATTGCTGCTTCATATTACATCTTTCCCTGCTATATTAAATATCCCATTAGTACCCAGCAGAAGTAACTCTGCAGGAAAGTGCTTATAACCTATGATCAAATTACCTTTTCAACTCTATTTTGAGAAAGTAGAGCAAGCAACTCACTAAAGATATTGTGTTATTTTTTAGCATGTTCTCAGCATTTTTTCCTAGTTTTTAATTTCCCTTTTCACTAATTTAAATTTATAGAAACTGTCAGCAATGTAGGTCAACTATTCATGAACCTGACTGTGTGCAAAGATAATCATTAAACCCTGTAATTGACTTAGCCAGAGGTTTGAGGCACTCTAGGGTGAAGCTCATTGGGCCAAAGCAGTAGAAAGATGTTGGACTTGTTTACATGTATCCCAAAATGTTATTTACCTGCTTGCCTCTGTTTGTTGCTCTTGTGTTGGCCAGCTGATCATCCTGAAGCTTTGAGTGAAAACATCCATATAAAGAGCAATAAAAACTCTTAAATGCTATTACATACGGAGCCTTCACAGGACACTTAAAGCCCAGTTATGTCCTTTCTTTTAAATTATATGTCCAGCAATTTCTTGTTCCTCTTGATGTCCCTTGCTAAGGGACAACTTGGTTTTGCACCTTGGTTTTGTCCTTTGATTATTTGATTTTGGCCAGCATGCCTGATCTATACTTTTGTAAGTATAGATCATTTTCAGCAATCTGATTTCATTTGAATTTCCAGTATGGCTCTTTCCTGCACTAGAGAATTAAAAATTTCTGGTTGAACCTATCTGATTTCACTACTCTGCCTTTCTTTCCCCCAGAATAGTATTGTTTACATTTCAGTTCTAAATACTGCATTGCTAGGGAACTGCCAGATTTCCTCAGGAGCTTTTTTTAGATCAGCATCCCAGAAGACTTCACCTATGAAACCTCTGATTTATGAGGTCTGCTTTTTGAAGCCTGCTATTTTTATTTTTTTGTACTGCACCAACTTTTCGAGCCAAAGCTTTCCCACAGCTGTATTTTGTCCAAACATGTCATAAGTTTCAGACCATTTGAGGGTTTGTTGAACCACATCCAGGTGCTATAAAGAAGAAATAAAAATTATGTACACGCAATAAGCATGCAGGGAATAATGACTGCCTAAAGGTGGCAGCTTGTCAAAGGATTTTGTGCTATTTTTTATTTCATCTCATGAGGAAAGCTTTCCCCAAAGGAAAAACAGGAGAGGAAAGCTTTCCCCAAAGGAAAAATTTATGCATCTTTGCAGCTAAGATGCAACTTTTTTAAAATGCATGCAGTAACACACAGCTAAAACCATATGACCAAAATGGAAATCTTATGCCAAAAGAAACACCCAAACTGATTTAAAGCAAAACAAAAGAATTATTTCAAAGATGTTTGGAGAATTGCCTGCCTCACCTTGATTTTCCATGGCTTCTGTGATCCAGACATGAAGAAAACATCTGAGAAAAATCTTGTGACTTGGTTACTTTTAAAACTTACCCAGACTTTTATCTTGCTTGATGGTGAGATGTCCTAGGAAGGAAGGATTTGACCAGTGAAAGGGATTCCACAGAAAGAGAACAAGCACATAGCTCAAAGTGTGACTGCTGTTGGTTGCAGCAGTATTAAAATCTGGCTATATGATTTTAAAACCAGGTAGATGTTGCATGGATTCCCACCATGGGTTTAGGTTGCAGGTTACAAATGCTTCTTTAAAAAGGTACAGATTTCCCACCTTGTTCTGTAAGGACACCAGAGTACCTCCAGCTGTGCTCAGTGGGGATGGGATTATTGGAATGCAACTATTTAAGCTAAAACTAATTCGGCACACAGTTATTGATTCACCTTTTATAATAGAAAATTCAAAGGCTTTATATATATATAGAGAAATAGAGACCTAGTGGAAGAAAACACTACTAGGCATTTGAATGATGCCTGCATAAGGCATGAGAAATGTAATAATTGTTGCTTCTCAGAATTCTACCCATCAGTTCCTATTTATTTGTTTTAACATTTTGGGCAATTACAAAGTCAGAAAAGTAATAATAATAATAATAATAATAATTATTATTATTATTATTATTATTATTATTATTATTATTATTATTATTATTATTATTATTATTATTATATTTTCCTCAGACACCTGATGATTAAAGCTGATGGCTAGAAATGTAGATAATCAAAACACATACATTAAGTTGTGTGAGATCAAGACCTTCAGACACAGACCACATCTTTTAAGCAAGCAATAAAGGCTAAAAACTGTATCAGCTTTTTGAAATCCCAGAGCATTTATACAAGTAAAATTCATTGCTAAATTGTTGCTTTCAGGCCACTGGAGATACAGTTCATTATCTGCAAGTTTTATTTCACTTTACTTCAACAGAATGCAGAAACTAGGTATTCATCAGCCTGAGCCCTCTGAAGACAATTTCAGAGCACACCTGTAGGACAAAATGAACTCAAACTCCATACAGAACATAATGATGGCCCCTGCTGTTTGCTCTAATATGAGCGTGTGTCAGCACCAAGCAGAACTGATTGTGTTGCCTCCTTTCATGGCAGAGCCCAGCATTTAAGGCTTTTGAGCCAGGTGAGAAAAATTTCATTCAATGCTCTCATGTCTGAGAGGAGTACACAAGGAAGCAAGGGTAGCAGAATGAGCTGTTTCTTTTAACGAATCTACTTTCCTGAACAAAAAATAATCTCAGACTCAGCCAGAAAGAGAGCACAAAACACAGTGTGCCACTAAAATTCTAGATGCTCGAGCACTTGTCTAGAATTTTTATTATCCCTATCACAAAAATATTTCCTATAATTAACATAGAAATCATCCTAGGATAAAATACAAAGCTAGGCTAAATGCATTCCTTGATGTTATCTTACTCTTCATTAGATTATACTTTGTATTCTCAAAGACATTAGAAAATTCAAGAATATTGGAAATAAATGCCATCAAAGGGAAAAAAATTATTTTTATAGTGTTAGTCAGCCAGACACTTGGCAAAAACATAAAATATTTTTACTTGAAATGTAAAACTGTTACTTAGTCTTGCAAACCTGTAAACTTCTGCTGTGTTTCAAAACAAAATAAGAAAATAAAATAAGAAAAAAAATCCTGGACCATAGGTCGTAGTTTCCTATGGTTTAATCATACATTCTGCATGGTTACTATGAAAAGGTTTTCTCTACTTGTAATATCCCAGGGCTTTAAAACTGTATGCTTAATATTGAAATCAATTCTCATTCTAGTTCAAGCTGCTCACAGAAATATTGATTTTTTTTTTTTTCATGCACAATTTCTTTGAAGGAAAGGAAGCAAAGCTCACCTAAATAAAAAATCTGCTAATTTAAGCTCCTTATGGCAGGGTATCAGCTGCCAAACCAGACGTCTTTGCAAGCTCTTTCAAGGAATTTTTTTTTCATACTTCTCAAAAGCTGCAATATTAGATACAGATAAATGTTATACTTATTTGCTGATTGCATCCAATGTGTATCTGTGTAAAAGAACAATCTAAATAGTACCCCAAACAACCAACTCAAAGCCCCAGTGAATTTAGGTCCTAAATATTTACCAGCATTAGGAGAATGTTATGATACTGTTCACTTGCAATTGTCTAGCAATGACGGTGGGATTTCTGAATTTCACAGCTCCTTATGCTGTCTCTGTTGGTTTGGTTGGTTGGCTGTTTGTTTGGGGGGTTTTGGGTTTTGTTTTTGTTCAGGCTGTTTCAGAAATACAAAACTAGAATTGTAAATTAAGGCATTATATAAAGGCACTGGATTGGAAACCATACCTACTTCCCAAAATATGGGTTCGTGTTAGAGAATGTATTTTCTTCTCAACAGTGCAGTGGTGACCTGTGGATATAGATAGTCTTACATTTAATATCTCAAATTCATTCTTCATTTCAGCCACTCCAATTTTTGTTAGTGTCTTCTTACATTACATATTTGCCCTCTAATAAGCCCTGCTTCTTCATACTGTAACTTTCATCCTCTTCCTCCTCACTTCTTTTGCATTTTGGGAGATGTTATTGGGGTTTTTTTGGATATGGGTGTTTGTTTTTTTTTTGGAGAGGGGAGAGCAGGGTGTTCACCTTTTTTTGGGGGGGGGGGGAGGGGAGTGTTCACTTCAACATATGTTTGTCCCTCGTGTCTAGTTGTTCCTTCTCTTGATTTTAGGTTAAATATTTCCTCAATTCAGCTATTTCCTTAAAAGGAACATTGTGGATTCACATGTAAAGGCACTGATGAGTAAGCAAAGTGTAAACAGTTCAGAAGGCTCCTGGTGTCCTCTGAGGACAATTTCTTAATCTGGGAGATAGCCCAAATGTACTGCCATTCTGCTACCACTTATCAATGTCTCTCTGACTTCAAAGTTGACTTTGATAATTCTCTAACACAAAGGTTTCATAGCTGAGTTACTGAAAGACCTTCAGTTCTCAAAACTTAATGTACTATATCTCTTTAGAGTACATTTTATCAAAGTGGGACTTAATTGTCAATGTTTATGTCTGGTACCATCTCATGTTCAAATGTATAAATAAATTCCCAGTGAACATTTTGTGAACTTTGCAATTTTGATATTCAGCTATTCATACTTGGGAGGTCTGCCTTTTCTTCTATAATCTTAAGTGCTGTAAAACAAAAATTGCACTGCCTCAAATATGAAGGACAGAGGTAACTTGGAAAGAGCCATATTGAAAAATTAAAATACAGTTAATCTCGCATCTTTCAGTCATAGGCAGTTACTATAATGTTCCCAGATGGTATAATGATTTACCAAAGCCATTAACATCATACCTGTAATCATGCAGTCATAAAAATACTGTTGCAATCTTTAATCAGTCAAAAGACTGGAAATGGCTGGTTAGGAAGAGTATCATTAGTAAAGTTTATATGTTTGGTTGTTTTTAGAAATGTACTTTCAACATTTCAGTTGCAGCTTTGAGTCAGGCATTTGATTTAGTCAAAACACCCAGTTGGAAGAAACATCTGGAGGAAACTGAGGAATGAGGGAGGGAATGAGCAAGTTTGCTCTGGCTGTGGCCTTCTTCCACAGCAGCTGTAGCAGGACAGCTGGGCAGGGCCACCAAAGCACCCAGTGGCTGAGGGTACTTTTGTAGAAGAGAGGAAAGTGTTTCAGTGAGCTCAGAGCTAAATTACTGCTGCTTGTATGTCTAAATTACTGCTGCCTGTACACCACTGTCTTCAGGCAATATGCTGTCCCATCCACAAAGAAAAGGGAAAAATAGTCATCCAGTAATATCTCCTCTTCTGTCTGCCTGTTTCTTGTGGAAAACTGAAACCCATTGTCTGTGTTGCCCTCTGTAGCTGCAGCCTGAGACCTAGCAAGGGAGTTATGATCAGCCTGCAGCTGGGAGGCAAATTTTGTACAATATCTTTAGCTTAAAATAACTTGGCAGAACTGATTTCTGTTTTAAGGCTTTTGGTGGACATACATTTCCACTGAAGAAAAAGCCTTCCAGGTGAGAATATCTAGCTCAGTTTTTCCAGGAGAGGAATATCTCTCCCCTTTCTCCAATGCAATGTCAGTAATCCCAGCGTAGCTGCAGCTGTGCTGATAAAAAGGGAGAAGGAAGTGAGAAGTGAGGAGGTCCTGCAGCAGAGGTGCCTGCACAGTTAGCCTGGCCCATTAGGTCAGGTGTCCCAGGCTCTTCAGGTTTTGAGAGATAGACCCTATTAAATCTCTGTAATTGTGAAATGGGAAGAGTAATCTTTACAAAAAAAAGTAGTTCATTTTTACAGCACTGCTTGAGGCACAAGTGTATGAGATAGAGAGGTAGATAAAGATGCTGTGGTGCAGCTTAATGGTTGCAAAGAGCTGCTGTAAATGAGGTCTTTTCTATCTTTCTGAGCTTAGACATTCTTGTGCTTCTCTTAAGAGGTCCTTTAGTTTGCTTTGCTCTGAACTCAGGGAACTTGGATGTGGGTGTTAAATGAGGAATAAATCCTCTGAAGGTAAGAGTTGCCCTGTAAAATACAAATGTCTTATTCTCAGTTGTACTGTCTGCAACTGACAGAGCTTTGAATGCAGTGTAAATTAAATATAATTAAGCCAATTATGTTCATTTTCACAGCTAAATCTTTTGGATTGTGGGATTGATGGACATAATGAAGGATTTAGATTTTAAATGTTGTGTTCTGGAGCCTTATCTGTCCATTAGTTATTCACATAACTATAATACAAACCCTAGATTTTGGTCATCAAATGGCTGAGGAAACAAGAGGGTCATTTCTGGGGCTGTCATTTTAAAGTATGAACTGCTGTAATACATGATCTTCATGACACAGGTGGCAATATGGGTCCTGTTTTACTTTCAGTGCTTCATCCTGCACTGTTTTGTGTTTCACTAGGAACACAGCAAAACAGCTGACAAGTTAATCAGCATTTTCAGCTGAAAATTTGCTTTGCCTAATGAGCAACTCTTTGTAATAAATCCACCCTTGGTATAGCAATTGTCTTGTGGGGCTTCAATTTGATGTGTGACATAAAGGACCTTTGAAATCACTTCTAATTAAATAAAGGAAAATTCCAGAATGAGGAAAGAGCAGAAGTATAGCTGAAATCCATACTACTCACTACTTGGAGAAGCATGGCAACAGGTAGATTTTGGCTGAATCCATTTGCCTCATTTAGGCCAAAACTTAGAGATACAACTTTTCTCCTATCTGTACGGCATCTGCCTGAAGCTTATCAGTTGTAGCATTGAGTCAGTTTGGTGTACAGTGTTTGTTAACCTTCAAAGGAGTAGCTGCAGCCTGCAGATAAGTAAACCTTTTTTCTTCAAGCTGAAAAGGAATTCTAACTTATTTCCTTTGTAGCAGATTTACAGCTTAGTGTATTTTTATTTTAAATAATGAAGATTACAATGATAATGCATGCGGCTATGATTTCTTTACCTTTGTGAAGTTCCTTCTACCTAGCACCTTAGGTGAACAATGGAAAAAAGACTACAAGGTGCTGGGACTTCACTAGCAACTTATTTCAAAGTGTCTGATAATTGCAGTTATTTAACTCTTAGTTCAAAATTTGATTATGAACACTTTGTCATAGACAGGTGAGGTGACTCTTCTTGGTGGCAAATGGCAATTATTTGGATTTAGTGAAACATTAATGTTTAGTGAACATTAATGTGTACTGATAATTTGTGGTTTGGTGGCACAATGTTTGTTGAATGTTTGGAGGGGGTTGTCCCCCACAGATATGACAATTTCCTTCAGTTTAGATACTCTTTAGACTGAATATCAATTTTAGAACTCCTGTAAGCAGAAATAAAAGCCAATACTGACCATCCCAATGAAGTCCAATGTCTTCTCAAAGCTGTTTGAAAACATGCAATTCTGATGATTTATTTCTTTGCTGTGTAAGGAATTAGTCTATCAAGCCTATTGTTTTCTTGAAAAGAGTTCTTAAATGCCAACATGCCATAACTTTTTACATTTTAGTCAAGAGGGAAACACTTATAGACCTTCTAATACACAGACACGTTTCTTCTAATAAGAAGTAAAAATGCATTCCACTAAGGTAGCCCAAAACAACTTTTCAAAAGCTGGTATCTCCTCCTTTTCCTGCCTGCATTCCACAGTTCAGCAATGCGTGTGTTTGTAACTCTAGTTTCTTGATTTAAATGTAATTATACTGAGAATGGGCTGGAAACTGCTGCTGCTTCTGTTTGTGATATCATGAATGCGTAAGAAGTTTAGAAAAGGGAAGATCTCAATGGATTTTCCATAGAGCAAGTGTTTATTTGCATCAAAATTAACTTTAATGGGTGTCCTCGCTAAAGGTCCTTAAAAAAGAGGAAGGCTGAAAAGTGACAACTCCCACTGGGGCTGAGCTTCAGAAAATATGTGTGAGTGGTATGTACCACATTTGGGGGTTTTCCCTGTTTACTCTGAGGTAGAATATCTTCAACTTTTGTAGTGGGTCAGACTGCTTTTAAAAGAAGCAGCTTGCTTGATTTATTATATTATCGGGTGAAAGGATCTATTCCAAACACGTGTATGGTTCTTACACTTCTCAAGTAATTATGACTAGATCAGGAGCAGAAAGCTACAGAGGAATCTATACAAGAAAGAAAATTCTTTCTTTATAATGTGAGTTCTCTCTCACCCTGCACTGAAGAGGTAAAGCTTTTAATTTACTTATCATTGAAAGAGTATTTCACTTTTTATTACTTTCTTGGTTCAGTTTCTTCTTCTATTTTATCACCTTAGAAGAGTTTTCAGCTGAGACATTAGCCCTAGAGTATGTAGGAGTTAGATTAACTCTTAAACAGCTGTTTGAAGCAAGTGTGATCTTAACTGATATGCTCAAAAGCTAGACCCACCTTACAAAAGAATGATTTTATGTCTAATCCTTTTGATCCATTTTTGCCTGTACATTGCCTATTACTGGGGCTGTTTGTTACAGTAGATGTCAAAGTATTTCTTGAGGTTTCCATAGACAACAACCTTTCTGTAAACCCCTCTCTGTTCTGTATTCTTTTATACCAGAAATCAAGAGGCTGGCAGTTCATAATGCCTATTTTGTAGACAACTTTGCCATAGCAACAATGTGGGCTTAGATTTTGACTGTGATAAAGGTTTTTCTAATTTTCTAAATTCACCATTTTGTGGATGTGTTCTTGCATGCACATTTCCTTAGTCAGAGAAGCTCTTTTCCTTCAGTACCTGACATAACTGCTCACAGGTTACCAGAGCTTTCTGACTCATTGGTATCCTGACAAGCTGGTTTTTTTGAAAAAAAGAAAAAAACTTAAAATCTGAAATTCTTTGAGTCCACATAAAATTTAACTCCTCTCTCAAGTTCATCTCAACTGCCCAACTTGTTTTGAAGCATGTCTTGCTGTGCTGCTAAATGTTAGCCTTCACATTATAAAACAGATTTTAATTTGTGACTGTAATGGGGAATACCATGATCTACCGGTGACAGTAAAATCAAGGGCCAGATAGGAATGTCTCAGTGTTCAAGTAAGGCAAAAATCTGTGAAAAAACTTTTCCTCATAAAGAATACATTTTTGAACACTCCTCTTTGTTCTTTCAGATTGCTTTCCTTAGCATTAGTCACGAAGAGTGGTTAGTGTGTAAAAGTAGTGACATGCTGATATTGGAAATAAATTATATTGTGCATTTTTCTATATTTCACTGAGTGTCTGGATTGCTACAAAGGGACTGTATTTATAAATTTCACTTCCCCTTAGTTGAAAAACCTCCAGTTTTTATCTAAACTACAGAAAACATTTGGTTTCAAACAGATTAGACTAAATAAAACTGTTTCTCAGACCTCTTGCAGGATTGAAATTTTAGGAAGAGAATAAAAAAAGAGAAGGAAGAATGATTGGGCTATTGATGACAGCTCTGGGGACCTGGCTGTGTTTTATGCAGCAGCAGCAGCAGCAGCTTTGCTTGGGGCAGAGCCGTGTCCATGCACACAGCCCAGCCTTTGGCTGCCACAGAGCACATCCCAGCCTGCAAGGCAGTGCTGAGTGTGATCCTGGAAACTTTCATGTGCCTGTGTGCCAGAGAGGGGGAGAGAGGGAGAGCCAAGGCGAGTAGGGAGGAAGGCAGGGAGAGCAGGAGCTCTCCTGACACACAGCTCAGGGCTCTCAGAGCTGTGCGAGCAGCTCTTCGGCTGGAGTGCACTTCGAAGGACAGCACTCCCTGACTTTATCCACTGAACCCCTGAAGGACAGATATGACACCCAACTGCTGCTTCTGCATGCTCTTGCTTTTTGGTACCAAGGGTAAGTGCCCCTGGCTTCCTTTCTTGTTTTGAACATTGCAAAGCAGAGAGCTGATAAACTTCGGGAGTGGATTTCTTTTAAAAACCGTGGTATCTCATGTTATTTTACATTTCTTCATGTCAATTATTTTTCAATAGAATCAATAGAAGTGCAATGCAGTCTCTCAAGGTTACTAGCTACATGTCAGGATCAGATGTTTTTTGCACTTAATGCCTTGAGTGTTACTATTAATAGTTATGAGCTGAAATTTTAAAATGAGAGAGAGCTTAAACATTGCATAAAATACTTGCTGTAAATATTTATTGAAAGTACCTGCAGAACGGACTTTACTCAGATGCCATGAAATCTGCATTTTAGACTCAGTTCAGTAGTTTGAAGAGATACTGTGCAAGTGCTACTAGAATAGGTAGTTCTCAGAGAGCAGAATGTGTTCAGATAATGGGAATTTTTGGCATGATAGGCAGTATAACATGCAAGAGGGAGACTGAATTCAATTTTAGTTTTCCTTCAGATGCAAGTCACTTCAGTGTTATGAGAGACAAGACACACTGCTTACTTTAGCTGTGTTTTCTTCATTTCATTTGAGTACCCTGTTTGTTAGTGCTTCTCAGGACTTGGTAAAGCTGTCCGTGTGAAGCTGCTGGTGCTGATCTACATGCTGAAAGTTACTAATGATTATCATTTTCTTTAGTTGTAATTATTAATTGCTTCCTATTGCACAGCACCCATACTAAAATAGTGTTTCATTAATTGTGTAGATGAAAATAGCTACTCTTTATAATATGAACAGTTTTGTTAAAATAGTAGGACCAAAAGGTCGAATTCTGTCATCTTCTTTTGTATTGTGCAACAGCTTGTTCTCTTTCCTGTTTTTAAATGAAATAATTTTGGGTTCATGTGTTCATAGGCTGCTGCTTAAGATAAGATTTGTTAGGGGTTTTGCCCCCCTAGGAGTTTGGGAAATAGAGCTCCATACACAGCTATTTTTCCAGTTGCAAAACTCAGTTAAATCAGTGGAAAAACACTAAGCAGTTCCTGTATGGTTTAGAGGAATACATAATTGCAAGCTGCATGCATGAAAAAAGCAGTGATATTAATGTATTTGGAATTAAGAAAGCAACAATAATGATGTAGTATCAAACCTGTGAGCAAGGTCTGGTTTCATATGCACCTGCATTTTCCATGAGCGATAATTCAATATTTAAAATAGTACTTCCAGTTATGCAAAATAAAGGCTAAGAATTTTCAACAAATTAAGCCTTTCACATTACTGTTTTCTATGCCAAAACATTAAAACATAAAATATGTGCCAATTGTTGCTATAATTTCCGCCGTTAAATTCATCTCTGCTGTGGAGTTTATTAAACATATTGGAATATATTAAAGCATACTGCAAAATAGGATAGCAAATAAGGAAATGACTACAAGCCTACTAATTATGATGGCCATTACCTTTTTGGGTTTACACATCATGTATAGGGTATTATAAGAAAACCACATGACTCATTTAGATTTGTTAAAGTGAGGACTGAATTCTTAGATTAAAGCACATCCATGCCCAGAGTCTCTGGCACCTGTTAGTGCTCTATTTTGCTCCTGTTGCTGTCACATCTCCTCACCTTGCTCAGTGCACAGTTCACAGCTTCACTGCCTTTCAGAGTTTTAGTCAACAATGCAAATTATAACCACACCTACAAGCTGAATTCATCTGTTCAATAGACATCAGCTCTGCCCAAGACTTTAGGGTAGCTGGTATTAAACATTCCTGGAGTAAGGATAGCTGTCCTTAGAAATTGGAAAATTTTTCTTTCTTTTTCGGTGGATGGCTGCAAGTTCAGCTGTGTTTTGTATTGGAGGTTTTTATGTTTGGTACTGGTATTTTCTTTTTTAATTTCTACAAAGTTACATATCCTTCTAATTCTCTTGAAAGTAAAATAAGGAGTATATATAGTACAAAAGCTACTAGTTTGATTTACCTGGATCCATTCAAGCTGTGTCCCTTTAGTTTTCCATTCAACAGCTGAAGTTCAATCACTGTTTTTACTCTCTTCCTTGAGAGTGTTCATTAATTTTTTTATTTTATGTATGAAAAACGTTTCCCTCCAAAATCTAAATAATCAAATTAATTCAAGCAATCAAGCTTTGTACATACTGGCAACCACCTGAGTATCTTCCCAAGTGGAATGCACTGTCCCAGGCAGAGCCTTCTATGAAAACAAAGCAGCATCTGCATCATGGTTTTTGTCCACACAACAGCAGTGAATATAACATGGAGATAAATGAATTCAGACTCCAGCTGTGGAACTGGTGGCTCTGGATGTGTAGCCAGGATGAACTTCTGCCTGGGTGGGTCACCACCTCCCTTGCAAAGCTGGCAAGTCACTTCAGGTGTGTGGCTGGCACTGCTCTGGCTGCTGCTGCATCTTTTCTCTTAGCAAGATACTCAACTGGAGCTGCTGCAACCTCTGTAGTGCACGGCTGTGCCCCCAGAGTGCCTTTGGTTTTCTTTCTGGGGACAAAGGCTATTTTATCCTCCTGGGCCTTGGCTAAGTGACAGGATCTCAAACAATTCATTTATCAATCATTAAGCAAACAGAGGAGCATTAGTATTGAAAAGTATTCAAAGTGAGTTCCAAAAGGGATTTGGCAGGCTCCTTGTGAAAAACAATTACAACTCTTACAATTTTAACCCTTTATGCTCTGTACCTCTACCTGATGTTTCCAATCCTATTTCTGTTTGTACCTCCAGCTCCTTTAGCCTCCTCCTTCTGTTCTTCCCTCATGTTTTTTCCATCCTTTACCCTCACTTTAAAATGCCAAGGACAACTTTCTTTAAACCATCTGAATCTCATTACTTGTTCTGGTACTTCATGCAGGTGACAGCTATTTTCAAGGCCAAGATCTTTTATACCAAATGCTTTCTGTCAAATGTGGGAAAGAGACAATCCTGAATCCTTCAGAAAATTGCAAGTTTATGATTGTGCTCCTGTTTACATAGTTTGTAACATATTTTAAGATTCCTTCCAGATTTGTAAATAGGAAAGTGAAATTACTTCAGCCTTTGCACAAGCTCAAATAATCATTGTGTAATAACAATATTTGGTTATTTCTTTAATTTAACTTGGGCCTTAATCTGTCTGGCTTTCCTGTAGTTAGAAGAACAACGTGCTTCTTGTGAATCTACGTGTGCATAACATGAAAATCAGTATATTTACAGAAAATCAGGGATTCAAGCTAGATTTCCGGAGGAAAATTTACTGTAGTTAGAGGGTAGTTAAAATCTACAAAATGGTAAAATGAAACTTTGAAAGTTAGATCTTAGATCCTGCAGCTGCTGCTTGGGCAAGAATGTTTTCACCTCTTTGTTTACAGCCCCAGGAGCTACCCAAGTTGAAAACTTGAGTGTTTATAACAACTCTACCAGACTTGAACCATTTGCTCTGAAATTTTATGTGCAATCTGTGGACCTTGAGCAAGAAGACAAGCAAAACTTTTCCAAAATTTTTTCTGAATATGAGGAATTGGTACTTTGCATACGTTGATCAATTTGGATAATCTTGTATTAAGCAAAGCATTTTCTTAAACAGCTCTTTTGAAGAATCTCTCTACAATATCACTGTGCTGAGAGACAATCCTCTGACAGCCATCCCACTAGAGCTGATGAGGCTGCTCAAGCCTGGCTGCAGTAAAGCAAAAATAACCTTTTCTCATAGATGTTACTTGCTGCTAGAGACCAGTGTGACACTCAGAGGATCTGTCACCAGCCATCTCAGCATGAGTTTTCTCTTGAGTGCCATGACTTGGAAGCCATCAAATCAGACTTTGAAATGTCTGGTGCAAGGCTGGGAGTCACAGGGAGCTGAGAGGATCAGGAACTCATAATTGTTGTGTGTGAAAGACAGAGGATGTGACAATGGATTGGGAAGGACTGGAAAAGGACAACAAAAGCAGGGACAAAAGGGACAGGTAGATGGGACAATAGAACAGAGAATTGAGGGGAAAGACTAATGCCACTTAGAAAGGGAAAATGGAAATCAGGAGGATTATTAGTCCAGGAGAGTAGAGACTGAGGAAAGGGATGTGAGAGAGGGAGCCAGCAGGGAAGAGAAAGTTAATTAAAGGAGAGGGACAGGGAGTTCTGAGAGAAGGGAGTGAGCATCTGAAGAATGAAGTCAGAGGATGGTGAGATCAGAGCTAGGATTCTGTACAGAAAGAAGGGGATGAGATGATGGCAAGCAGACAAAAAAGGGTGGGAGTGAAGCAGCTGGGTTGAGCCTGAGCAGAAAAAGAAGCTGCGCTTGGTAGGGTGAGCTCTGTATTACGAAGCCCAAAATTGTCCTGTGACTTATTGACTTCTTTCAAAATGTCTCCTCCTGAGTAGCACCTCTGCCCAGAAGCTGGTAATCAGCGTTGCCAGATCACTCTACCCTCCCAAAAAACAAAGGTCTGGAGAGCTAAAGGATCTGAACTAGTGATGCAGCGTGCTGTCCTGTCATAAAATGCTGGAGGGGAACTGATTTCATCTTCTAATAGTAAATGACAGAATCTTAATTTGTGCTATGTGCCCATACTGAATTTTCTTCATGTTATAACTGCACAAAAACACATGCTTTGTGTCCTGCATTAAAAGGATGAATCAAAAATTATGGTAAATTATGCTGGCTGTGTGATCCCTCCTTCATTTGCTGTAGAAGATTAAGATAAAATGTGGATGAGGCCGGGGATTACAAAATGAAGGCCATTTCATGAAAGCAACTGAACTCCGCTGTGGAAAACTTTTCCTGTTTTTTGCTCTAAAAGCCTTACAATTGGATAATAATTCTATAACAGATTTTCTGGGGGTTTTGGTTTGATCATCCTGATGTGGCAGTGTTCATTGCATGGCTGCCACTGACATCTCTAAAAGCTGTGCTCTAAGTACTCTGTGAAACTGACTGATTCAGAAAGTAAAAACCTCAAATTAGCAGAAACCCTTGCCATACATATGTTAATGTCTCAGCTCCCCATCTGAGCAATAATTTCATATTCTAAACTGTAATCTAAGTAATCTCTGAAGACTTAAAAATGGGAAGTGTAATTATTGTAGCAGTATGAGGAACTAATTAGGATTGAATATTGTAGCTTCTAAGCAGTTAAACTGTAGACTAAAGAGCATGATGCCAGTAATACACGAGAAAACTAATGAAAGCATAGATAAAATGCCTTTAGTAATATATGGAGGTGTGTTATCAGAAATGTATGAAATATAAAGGTCTTGAGTTTGAATTCAGGTGTGGATTATATGTTGCTAATAATGGATGTTGCACATAAAGTGGCTGGGGATAAGCAAAGAAGTCTTGCAGAGTCTCTTGCTCACTCCCTGCTGTGTCTCCCCCAGTGCTCATGAGGGATCCAGCATGCAGCTGACTGGTGTGACAGGGCAAGAGAAAGACACCAGGAAGAGAGACTGATGGGAAAACAAGGGATTGAATGAGTCTAAGGTGACCTGATGGGCACACCCAGCCCTGGGAGCACAGGTTGAATTCATATTCTGGTGTGAGGGTGAGCTGGCAGTGGGAGGAAGGGCCCAGAGCAGTGACTCTGATCCTGGGGGATCTGTGCATGTGAGATGACTTAGCAGAGCTCATCCAGAGAGGATGTTAAATCACCCATCCCCTGTAGCACAGCTCGTTGTGTTCCACCCAGCTGCTCTGTATCAATCCCGAGGCTTTATTTGGTCACAAGGGTTTGTCTCAGTCAAGTCAGTGCTGCCTCCAGAGAAAAGAAAGTGTCAGTATGGCCCTGGGAGTGGGAGAGACTGTGCAGTCACTGAGGCTCAAAGGCATGCACAAGTCTGTCAAAGCAGGGGAACATTCCCTCTTTCTCCTCTGTTCTGCAAAAGAAACTGGCTTCACCTGGGAGGAGAGACTTTTCCCATCACAGACCTGATTGTCAATGTTATGCGCAACGTAGGGAAAAAGGCATAGTGCTTAGGAGGGTAGAAGTGGTATTTTTGAACTTAGAAATATATTTTTGCCCTGTTTTTTTAGTTTTGTTTTGTTTTTAATAGATAGGAAGAGATCAGCTCTTCTTTGGAGTAGGCTAAGAGCAGAATCCATTAATGAAACTGCCCACATCATAGTTAAGCCAAAATTTGTGTGTATGGGGAAGAAAATGATTAAATTATTGAATTTAAAAGCCACATGATTGAATACCTTGATTAGTCTGGAGTACTTAATAGCAATACAGTTGACAAAGATAATCTACATTTTTAGAAGTTTAATTTAAGAAGGCTCATCTGCCATAAAAATAGGCTTCTTAACCTCATTTTTTGGACTCCAATTCCACGTAAAACATGTGAATCAATTGTTATGTAGTCTTAATTAGAAATTATAGACACTAGTTTTCAGACAGGAATTCTTTTCTAGTAATCAAGTAATGCTGCATACATGCATCCATAAATCCTGCTTTTTCCTCAGTATAGATTCTCTGCACAATGCACAAAGAGTACAGCCACTTTCTACTTTTTCCAAAAACATATCAGAACCAGATATTAAATCGTTGGTTTTTCTACACCCCTAAGACTTAGATGTCACATGAGGTCTTTCTTTTTCTTTAAATGGTTTAGCAAAAATAAAACACGTTGTATATCTTTCTGTTCTATCTATCTATTTGGTTAAATTTTCATTTTTTTTTTCAAAATCTTTCATTTTCATATGCACTGCTTTCACACTATAATTTAACTAGATTGGTTTCTTGGTTTCTAGACTGGCTCCAGAGGGCACAGAGCTCTCCACTGCTGGCAATGAGAAAACAGTGTCAGGGGCAGACACCATCCTCTTTTAGGTTGGATGAAGTGGCATGAAATGAAGAGAAGCAGGAACAGGAACAATTCTATGTGATTTAAACTTCACATAGAATAGACTGTGTGAAGGTTGAATCCACAACAATCCACACAAAAATATTATTTAGCCAAAGTGCATCCAAAACAGAGCCACACTTCTGAATGCTGTTTCTTGTTATATTTTCTAATTTGGATATACTAACTTCTAAATATGTGCTGCTAATTTCTTTATGTACATTAATAAATACATAAAATCTACAAGATATATTTTAAAGATCTATTGCCCTTAATCTGCATGCACATTTTGATACAACCTGCAGAAGAAGAAATAAGTCAGATGTCTGTGGTCATGGGGTCCAACAGCTGGATGCCATGATCGCAGAGGCTTTTTCCAGCCTAAATGAGTCCCCAGTTCTGTGGTTTAACCAGCTAACATTATTCACTTCATGAAGGTCAGAAATCCTATTAACTTGAGATAATTTCTGCTTTATGCACTTAACTGGAGTGTCACAACTTTTAGTGGTGAGTTATGTGTACTCATAGTGGAATACAGCAGAGATTGGAAAACTCGTCATATTTAAATCGAAGCAAAGATTAATGAGTCAGAATCCAACAATAATGCATTTATTTAAGCACGTTCTGCAAATTGATTTTTACAAAATAGCTCTGCTGAGGTCTTAGAAACAGATTTTCTAAAATACTTAACTTCAAAACAGAACAACAAAGGGTTCCATATTTTCTAATACTTAAGGAGGGTGGAATCTCATAGGGCACAGGGCAGAGCCACTTCCCAAATCTGAACTTGTAGTTCTATATTCTATTTAAATTCTTAATAGTTATAAATGGTTCTTAGTAACAAAGGTATGTGAATTAATAAAATATATCAGACAGTCCTGTCTCCGGCTGACCAAGAAATAATGTATTTTCACTGTTACAAGATTAATCTTGAGCATGCTTCAGAGCTTCACTTCAAATTATGCTGGCTTAGTTCCATTGTAAGAACTATTATTGCAATCCTTTTAGTCTTTACAAAAGCCACAATAAAGGGAGAAAAAAGAAAAAGATAAAAAATCCCCAGATTATGTTTCATATTTCAAATACAGCATTAGGGCTCCCCAAACACTTTTTCTCTGTTTGGAGTCTTAGAAAAAGCATAACTGAGATTATTTTTTAAAGACTTATTTGGGATTGTTACTTGGGAGAAGAGGAAAAATAGTGGAATCTGAAATTGTGGTTGATGTCCAGCTTGCTTAGCTCTAGTGCCTCTGTAGCAAAATAAGAGACTAGAGAGCAAAAGAAGACAAAGATAATAGAATCTCCCACTGCCACCCTTCAGGTTCTTTTCTTCAGAGTGTTTGGGCTGGCTGTTCTCAAAGCCATTTTTCTGTCATCAGCACTGCAAGACACTCATTCTACCATGTTTTTGGGGTTTTGTGGGGTTTCTCCCCCATCACAAGAACATACCAAAGTTGGAATAAATTGCATAACTTAGCTATAACCTCTGTTTTGGAGTGGGGGTGAGAGTGTAAGTACTTCACAGGATAAAAATGAAAGACAGGTTTGCCCTTTTAGACAGAAGAAAAGTTAGGCAATTGTTTATGATCTTTTAGGTGGTTTCTGCCTTGAGGACAAGTTAATGATACCCAGGTAGTTCTTTTCTGTTCTGTTCTTTTGCAAAATAATGTGTTCCTACAATCTGAATATCAGCAAGTAATTTCATGTTCATTGCCTTTCTAGTTTCATTCCCCTTTCTCATTACAGCTCTCTCTTAAAGCTTTGCTGCAAGTACTTTCTGTCTGATCTGCTGGATTTCTTTTTGCTTCCATGCATGAATACACATGTACACAAACTTCCTCCTGTATATGACATTGTGTCATGAAGTCACTTAAATCTGCCTTTTGTTTATGGAAACTTAAGAGAAATATTACAAATGTCTGCTGTTTGTAATTTAAATAATTTAGTTTTCACTAGTCAGTGTTTCACTTTTGCTTACTTTATGCATGGCTGACTGGATTAACTCGCTGAAAGCAGCAAGTCAGAAATTAATTTCCTTATAGTAATCTCTAACTACTGTCCTTACATACTGAAATTCAGAATTATCTAGATGAGGTGAATGATTGTTGCTTGAGGGACACTAATTTATTGATAAACATCTGTCCTTAATTTTTTTGGCTAAAGTATATTTTGGATTATTAGATTGCTCAGATTTTAAAATATAAAGAACATTCATTAGCATACTACTATGTTATAACATACAAAAATAATTTTAAGGTACCTGGCAAATACTGCAGTAGAAGAAACGTTTTACCCTAGGATTACAAAACTTCAGAAATGCCATTCCAGATATGAAACTTCAGAGGTCTTTTTTAATTTTTTTCTTTTTATTACATGTGTTTAAACTGTTACCTCATAAATGCTGCGTTTCAAATGAGAGGGAAAAAACTACTTACAACAAATTATTTTCTCTTTAGAGCTCAAAGAACCAGGCCAAATACACTCAATAGTGTGAGAAAGAATTAACTCCTGGGAGAGCAGTTTCCTTAATTTTGATGGCTAACCCTTCCCTTTCCAGGCCTTCCAGGTGGGATGCTACTGACTAGTACAGTATATTTAACACATTTGGATTGGTGCCTTCATTTCTACTCAATACCTGGCACCATTTGAACAAAACCCCAGTGTTTCCATGGCCAGCTGATATTGCCCTGCTGTGAAAGAGAAATTAGTGAAATTGAGGAGTAACACCGAGGCAAAAATCACAGGGGCAAAGGAAAGCTTATCTTGATGTAGTTTCTTCTGGAAAATCATCTCAGAATATGGAGCTAGAACTTTTTTGTAAACAGAACTAATAGTCAGATATTGTTTAAATTCCGTTTATTTGGGGAGAGAAAGAAGAGGGGAAGTGGAGCAATAAAAAGGTTTGGCCCTGTTAATTAATTTGTGTCTTTGTTAGGTATTACGCTGAACTCTCATCCTTTGGGAAAGCCCTAAAAAATTTGAGGGTTTGGATTGAACTTATTTTACTTCATATTGAGGCATTTAGAGGTATTAACTCTTTCAGTTCTTTATGCACTTATTCTAAATTCTGTGCAATCAGAGCAAAACAACAAATTACTAAAAGGTATAAAAGCCAAATGCTGTGGCAATGTGCCATGTCACCAGTCTGAGTTGTTCTGGCCGTTTCCAGCCCTGGAGTGGATTTATCCAGCAGTTAAACAGCAAGGATCCTACAACCCTATAACTGCATTAATTAGACTGAATTATCTGTGGCATAACTGATAACTAGTGATGTTGTTGTGAGACTGGAGTTGATATTTTCAAAAAAGATAGCAGAAATTTCCTGGTTTGGAAAATGCTTCTGAAATTAAAGCATTGTGTAATCCACAGCAAGGTATGAAGGTACTTTATGAAATTAAAATCCAGGATAATTACCAGATTGGTGTTCAAGAGTCATTATATATGCATCATTTTTGCTAAAGCCCATTTCACTATACTGTGTTTAATGGAAGCAAATATAAGCTTAGTTGTGTAGTTCAAGTACTACACATTCCTAGAGTGACATCTAATGTAGTTTGCTAAAGATAAATGTAATGCAATAAAACTGAAAGTGTATTTCTGGTTGCAAAGGTAATAGCTAAATATTCAAAACAATTTCCAGTGTTTTAGAAATGAATCTGTCATACTCATAATAAATGACCCTGTCTCTCTTGCACCCAATCAAACCTAGAATTAAAAACACAACACATATGCAATAAATACATACATTTAGAAAATGTTATGGACTTCAGGGCTGGAAAGCTACCAAAGCAGAGGCACAAATTACAGAAAAGGCAGTGCAGTGATAGCAGTTTGATTACACTTCTCTGAGTGCCCTGTACATATATTTAAATCCTTTAAGCCACAGACACTTTGTCTCAAGGATTAATGCCAAAGAATCTATTGCCACTAGATCAAGGTCTATTTTGGTATACAAATTTTGCCCAGGGCATTACCCCAAGTATGTGTACATTAACAACACTAAAGTACAAGTGTAAAAACTCTGTTTTGTAATGGTATGCTATTTATGGAAAGTTTAAATTTTAGTTTTATTGACATTTAATAATATGAGAATCCTGTTACATTTTCACAGATATCACTAGAAAGCTTTTACTAAAAGAAAATTTTAGGAGAGTTTTTATAAAATTACATGATGAAAAAAAAAAGCACTCTCACTGATAAATTCGTAATATGTTAAATGAAATTATGCAGAAGTTAATTTTTATTTCTATCCTTAAACATGATGGACTAACTTCATCCTTGTCTCGGTCATATATTACTCAAAAATCTCATGTTTAGTGGGAAAAAGCTGAAAATTCTGAACAAAACCAGGAAAATTAATCAAAGAATGAACTCCATCTCTTCATTCACTTCTACAAATTATTTTTTAAAAGTATCTTTTTAAGTTGTATCTTCTTTTCTGTCATTTGGTAATTCAAATACATCTGATCAAAGCTGGTCAGTCACTAGTCACTTCTATTCTTTGTTAATCAAAGCTGGTCAGTCACTAGTCACTTCTATTCTTTGTTAATAATTAATTAAACATTTTGTAAGGTTAAATAATTCATAGTGGTAAACTTCTATAAACTTGTTCTGATGATTCATCTTTACAAATGAAGGTAATAGGCCTATGAGACCTGTTCTATGTTATGTTAAAGGTTTTTCAAAACCATTTCACATGCCCTTAATATACCGTTCAGCAGCACAGGATATTTTTTAATCAACTGTCAGCTTGAAGTATTCAAGCTAGCACAAAACTTACAGGTGAAATTGATTTTAACTTCAGTATTTTCTGAGTTGATTCTGTTTTATTAGAACAAAACATTCTGTCTCAAAGCAAGAATATTTTCAGTCTTCTGTTTCTCCAGCCCATCTCCCACTGTGTCTAGAAGTACAGCAACTAAAAAAAGTTATGTAAGAGTGAAAAAGTGCCACCGGTTTTGCATGAGTGCATTTGAAGAACTTGGGATTTTGTAGGTAAAATAATTTTCCACCAGAAAAATACAGGGTGGATTCTTCAGTACTCAATCACTCCTCAGTTCTTGGCATCTAAGGAGCCTTTTTAAAAAGCGATTGGATTTCCTCAACCCTTTTGAAGTGCTAACTCAAAGTGAGGAAAAGCAAGTTAGCTTATTTGGCTGATGGAACTCATGAGTCATTTTGGATTCATGACAGTGGACTTCACTTTCAAATTCTTGAAAACACAAAAATATTTTCCTGGTATTATGATATGCCTTTATTTGAAGCTATATGTGGCACAGTTGAGGCTGGTGTGACTAGGGGGTACCAAGCAATGAGTGATGCCTTTGGATGTTTCAGTGCTCATGGCTCAGTCCCATCAGCCCAGAGCTGTTCCCTTTACGGAGTCATCCTCGCTTCTTTTACGGAACCTCCAAGTGTTAAGTTTGTGTTCTTATAGTGCGCGCGTGCCTTATTTGGTTTCTCAAACAGCACTTGTGACCCAATCCCTGTATTTCAAAGAATGCACAAAACTAGCAAGCCTAATTAATCAATTCAGTTGGAAGCCAAGCCATGTTGTCCTGGGAACATCTTGTTCTTGGCTTTCCCAAATGCGTTCCTTCTTTCGATTTCATTTTATGACTGTTTAAAGAGGGGCTGTCCTGTTCTCTCCCCAGTGATTCTGCATCCATGCTACAGAGTTAAAAGCTTTATCATATTTACTAGATGACAACCCAACTCATGCTTATTCCTTTAGCAAAGGAAAGCAGAGTTAACTCAGTCAGGTATTTAAAGACAAGCAGGGAAAATTATCCACCTTCTTCCTCACCACACACATCTTATAACAATAAGCATCTCAAAGCAGCCAGTCTGGACAAGCTTAAAAAGTGCACAACAGAAACTCTTCTTTTATTTTTGAAAATTTGAGATTAATCTGGGGGATTTCAGGGGACCCTAAATACACAATAGTCAGAAATATTTATTTGCAGTATCATGAACATGCTGCTAGAAAAGCAGAACATTTTTCTGTATTGAGACAAGAGTCAGAAAGAAGTTATTTGCCGTTTTGCTGTCTGTACTGATCCCAGCTCACCTATTTCTTTTCTCTTTTTCTTAAAACATTGCAAATATTTTAATATTTATGTTTAATGTTATGAGAGGAAATTTTCTGGAGCAGAATAGCTGAAATGTCTGCAATTATCTCTGTGTCACAGGAAGCGGGAGTTGATTTTCTCTATGAGGTATATAAAGAAGAGGCTCTTTTACTTGGTATCTGTAAAAGCAAACCTTCTGATAAGCAAGTCTGTCACTGGTTTATCACTTCTCATCTTCTTTCAGCTGCTAAAAAAAAAAAAAACATGATACAAGAAGAGTGGTTCAATTTTTTCATAGTGGAAAATCAATCAAATGTGGAAAAGCCAACAACTTTAATACCACATCACAAAGATGGAGTGATAGATCATTATCTTGTCATGGTGAACTCCAATGTCAGTAAAGTCTGTATTTGCAAAACAATAACCATCATTTTTAATCGCTGTTGTTGCACTGCTATCTTTATTTTCCTCACATAAAAGACCAAAGTTTAATTTCCTCAATCTGAAAGATAACTGTTTGAATATTATCTAGCATTTTACAACAATTTTTACTGTCTTATCTTCTGTCTACCTTCGTCAGCTTTACCAAATATTTCCCCAGAGAACTGGGGGCTTTTCCAGACATAAATCTCCTGCAATCAGCAGAGTCCAAACTTCTGTCTTTTTTTTGCATAAACAAAGTGATGTTAACAAGTCAGTGGACAAAGACCAGTGCTTTCACTGATTTTATAACTGGGATGAAGTTGTTGAGTTTTGAAGCTGTGTTGTCTCCTTTCCCAGGCAGATATTTACATGCCAGGGTAATCCAACATAGCACAAATGAATAATGCAGAGATTCAGAATAGATATCATCGAGGCTATAAATGTACTGAGAATTCAAAACATTGAACATCATGAGGGACTTATTCTTTGTGGCAAAGTAAAGATTTCTAAAATGCAACAGCAAATTCATTATTAGTTCAGGGATTCATATTATTTGAATAATTAATAATTTTTGGAACATGCTGTGAAATTCCATTGAATGGTACTGTGAGAAGATAAATGCTTTCATTCGAAATTTAAATTGCATGGAGATCAGCCCCTTTAAGGACAAGGTTCAGATCAGTCTAAATATGTCTCTAGCATGTAGGATAAAAAGCTTGACAAAATGTGAGAGGTTTTTTGATGGTCTGTTTGGGATGTTTTCATTTATGGTGGTTTTTTCATACAGGTGTCTCTTACCAATGGTTTGGTAGGTATTCAGATTGTAACCAGTAACTGCTCTTAAGGGAGCCTCAGTTGCCTGCTCAGCTTTTTGCTAAGAAAGAGACTCAAGACACTAAGTAGTACACATACACTGTTTGCCTAACAGTATGCCTACATAAGCTTTTCTTGCTACTTCTTTTTGGGTGGAACAAGTTAATCATAATGTTCTGAATACGAGCACAGAGCAGCAGAGAAATTTATGAACAATATGCAAGTGTGAATTCACCCTGTGTCTAGGATGTAGCTTTATTTTTGGTACCCATACATAAAAGCCTTAAGGACCTGATGATCTTTGAGTAATTGCATGGGTTATATACTTGTGGATAAAAGCAAATCAACTTTTCTCAATCATTCAGTGGTGGTTAGCTGGAATATAAGAATTTCTATGCAGGATGCTGACAGCAAGGATAATTCTGTACATATAGAGGATACTTATCTCCATTTTCTGCAGCTACAGCTCTTACATTCCAATTTTTCAGAGTTTTAAACATTGTCAAGGGCTTAATTGGAAGGAAGTTCTTCCAGAAGGGATTTTTTATTAATCTGAAGTAATTGATTGAATTTTAGGTGATTTCTCTTAGTCCAAGAGAAAAATGAGTGCAAAAAATCAGACATTTTCCAAGAAGATTCCTTGTTAATCTGGGAAAGTTGTGTGAAAGATTTATATTTTGTCTTTGAAAATAGCCTGGAAAAATAATAGCATGTTTCAGAATTAGCAGTTTACTATCTGAACAACCATCACATCACAGTTAATAAAGTTTTTAGAGAGTATCTGAAGTGCTCTAAGATTGCAATGAAATTTAAAATAAAATCTGTATTTGATTTTTGGAGTTTTTTGTAGCAGTATGCATTAAGTCAAATGGTAGCTCTAAGAAAAAGGGATACTCCTTTTTGAAAGTACTTCAAAAATTAAATTAGCAGAGCCTTGCAGAAAGGTACTAGGTAGGTTTAGGGAAGCTTTGGAAGTGAAGAACACTGTGAAGTTCTGTGTTCTCTGAAATTCCTTCCTACAGAGCACAGGCTCAGCAGAACAGCAGCTGTGTATCTAAACTTCACACTGATATATTCTGACCAATATCTCCACAGTTTTTTGGATCAGACTGACAGCTCTTCTGAAGGATTCATAACTGGCCCCTTCATGATGTCTTACTAAGTTTTCAGCAAAACTGTGTCATGGATTTCACCTTAGTTTCCTTGTTTTTTGATCCTTGATCCATTTACACCAAGTAGTTTCTTTAAAATTGGAATATAATCACGCATATATAGATCTGACTTTGTATAAAGGGGCTTATCTATCTGGATCTAAAATTTCAGCACAAATCAATGTCATAGAATGGTTTGGGTTGGAAGAGACTCTAAAGATCATTTAACTCCAACCACCCTTCCATAGGCAGGAATACCTATAGCTTATCTTGTATATCGTTATAGTAAATAGTGCAAAAATCCTTTAAAATGGTAGCCTTAGGTCATTTGTCTTGTATAATTAACATTTTGATCTTATTCTGAGGAAGAATAGAGAGGAATTACCTGTTTGCTTTATATCAAATGGAATTTTAATTAGCTAACAATATGAAAGATTTTTGCCAAGATTAACAAGTACTTCATATCCTGGTTTTAATTTCATGTCCAACAAATTAATACACTTTTGTTGCTTGATATTCACATTCAAATGTAAATGAGTACTTACAAAGGCGTAATATCAAATACCTTTAAACACACCATAAAACAAACTTATTTTTTCTGTTCCTATTTAGTCATCTGTGACTCTTTGGAAGACCATGTTTCTGGAGCTGGCACCAGGTGCCCCCTGGGCTACTTTCCATGTGGCAATATCACAAAGTGTTTGCCCCAGCAGCTGCACTGTAATGGTGAGGATGACTGCGGGAATCGGGCTGACGAAGACAACTGCGGTGAGTGGCTGTGGCTTTGCCTTGTGTCTAGCACCTGTAGTCACTGAAACCCAGGCAGTGCTCACACCCAACAGCAGGCTGTGGAGTGCCAGCAGTGGGAAAGTTACACGCTTTGCAGAGGGTGCAGCAGGTCTGCTTTAGCTGATAAAGCCACCCTCCTTCTCTAGCAAACCATTTGCTAGGGAAAGAAGAGTGGGCCGCATTTTTCTTTGTATATGGTATCAGTTATCAGTATCCAATTTTTTCCCTGCTTTGAGCTTCTCTGTACATGTCATTTTGATGTCTACAAATGGATGTATGTGATCTCTCAAAGAGTGTTAGATGAGGAGTGTTAGATGTGTGCTCCAACAGAATTTATGAAAAGCTTTATGTGACTTAATGCAGGAAATATAATTTAGAAGAATTTTCAAGGTTTTACAGGAATTATTTATGGCCTAATTTGGGAGAAACCTGTGCTTCTGTAAGTGTATTGTGAACGCTGCACTACCAGCAGGCTTTGGTGGTTGGGAATGTGAAAAGGCCAGGGTATACCCATAGTCAGGTCTCTTGTGCTTGCTGTTTTGATCCTTGTCGTTCCTCGCCCCTCTGGATGGTAGCTGTGATCTTGCCTTGGCTCGTGGGCTCTGGCTTTACCTCTACTGCAAACCAGGAAGGGCTTTGCATGGGCACTCATCTCTCCATGTTGCTTCTTTGTGGGCATAGCCCTGGCACAGCTCTTGTCCATGCTGAGCAGCATCTCCCTTGCAGTGTTTGGACACAGCTCAGAGGTGGCACAGCCCTGGGATAGTCTGGAAAGGGGCCTCTGTGTTCTGTGAAGAGAGAGCTTCACCATTTGATTGTGAGCTAAGACCACAGGGAGAGAAAATGGACCCTTGCACATTTTATTTACTGTTATTGCCACCTTGCTTGCAGCCTGGATATTTCAGAGGTGCTCTCCAGAGCGGCTGATCCATGGCAATGGGGGAAGCAGACTTCCTACTCCTTGGTAGTTTTCCTGTAGCTATGGAGGACAGCCAGGTGCACCATGCCCTGCCCCACACTCTGCCTCCAGCCCCCAGAGCCAAGCAGCTGAACTGTTTGTCTGTCCCAGACAGGCACGTCTGGCATCCAGGCCATCAGATCTGGGAGGGAGGACTGCAAAGAATTAAAATATTAAGTGAAAATTCCATGCTATCTATCCTGAAAGAAATTTTGTGAAAGAAATTTCAAACAAAATATGGTAAAGGTATCTTTCACCAGCACTCTCAGTAAAGTCATTGAGGTTTTGAAAGTAGTTGTTCTCATTGCATGTGAAGCTGCTTTGTGTACCTATGTGAAGTATCTTTTCATTATACCTATGCAATTTCAGGGTCTTACTCCATATGAAAGTGATTTTAAGTTCAAATCCCATATAATGAACCTGCACCATTCTGTAGTTTTATACCATTTGTTGGTGCTATATACCTAGTTTCTGTTGTAAATAATCAAAGTCCTGAACAAAAACTGCTTGCTCTGTTTTTTCTTTAGTCATCTTGACCTACAGCAGCAGGAGTTGCCAATGATGATGCCCTCTCATGTTTAAGAAGTCCAAGGACAATAAACAGTTGCTTTATCCATATTTCATTTCTGTATAATACCACAAAGTCTATTGTACAAGGACTTGCTGAAAGATACAGCTTAGTATGATAATAATTAGGATATATACAGTTTTGTAATGGGAGTTACAAGACAGTATAGGATCATAGAATTTTTTAGGTAGGAAAAGAAATTTAAGATCATTGAGACCATTAATCAAAGAGCTCTTTGCATTTCATCTTATTACTAACACAGAACTGAGGTATTCTTGGATTATGAATAACCAATTTCGAAAATTCAATTAGAAGTAACATGGGTTGTCAGTGAGCAGGGAGAGTGCTGCAAGTGATTTAATACTGAACCCTGAAGCAATGAATAAAAAAATCCTTAGTAATGCCTTAGTGTTCTTCTATAGAAATGAACATACAAAACAATTCAGCTGTGATATTGAATCCTCTTCTGTGTATTGTAATTCAAGAATGAGCTAGCCTTGATTTTTGAAAACCTAAATTACAAAAGATGAAGGGTCATTGTATGGATCTACAGGGAAAAACTATGCTGCTCATATTTTTCTCATATTTTGACCCCCTCTTCTCATTTAGAAATGCATTAGTGAAATATGCAGCAGGAATGTTTTCTCAGAAATTGATATTGCAGTCATACTTAGTTGTATAGTTAAAAAGTGTCTTCCTTCTCTGAGTATAGGGAATGTTCTGAGGAGATTTTCTGCAATGACTCCACACATGGGAAGTGGGGAGATTTTTGTGGGGTAACTCTGGTTTTGATTATTCATCTCACTTAAATTCCAAGAAAAGAGGCCTCAATGTTCCTGAGACAGAGAAACCAGATGCCTTTTCTTTCTCCCCTGCCATTCCTAGGATCACTTCAGGATGCCTGCCTCATGCCAGCAGTTATGTCTGGCTCGTCTCCCCATTTTTTTAAAATTTACAACTAGTTTTCAGTTAAAGTCATTGCTCTTGGTTACAGAAAAGAAATTAAAAATGAAATTATGCCAGTGTAGTAATTGTTTCATTCAGTGCCATAGAAATTTTAATCTTATGTATGAGGTATTCTAATTAAATAACTGAGCTTCTCAATTCCTGAGCACTTTTGCATCAATGTGGGGAACTTGGAGGTGACCAGTCTACAGGATTCAACCCAACAAGTGTGGGAGGCAAAAACATCTGTGAAGACCCTCAAAGCAGTTAAAAAATACCCCCCTTTTTTGCTGTTTTTAGTACATATATTTCAAACAAAGCTAGGTAAACCAAGTGTTTCACTAACAGTAATGGTAAAACACCATCTTAAGTCTATAGTAAAAGCAGCTGTATAGCATGGAATCACAAAGCAAAATATGTCATTAGGTGTTTCACTCCAACTATCTTGTAGTGGTTCCTTTCTTCTTTTAGTGAACAAATTTGTCTCATTCCCCATTTTATTTCTAAAAGGAAATTATAGTTGCAATCTTTGTAAGATTATATTTGTAAGAAATTATTGTTGTAAGAAATTTTTGCTGAAGTCTCTGAGATTATTTGCAGTATCAATCCCGTTTCAGGCACTGTGTGCCTGGTAACAGCAAAAGATGATTATGAATATTTCAAACTAAACCAAATCCACACCAAGACATGTGTTTTCAAATGTGCTGTGATCACTGCTCATTATCCAGTTTAGGCACACAAAGATTGGCTTTGTGGTGCCTCCTTCAATTCTACTTCCTCTTTCATTTCCACCTTCCTTTCGACTTCCAAGTAGTAAACATAAAAATAAGGTCCAGAGTAGTGAAGATCTCAAATTAAGATCAAAGGTAGAGTTGGGAACAGACTCAGAGTGCTGTGTTAGTGCTTAACCTCAGGGTGTGGATATCCTAGCTCTTCTTCAGCATTTCTTCCACTTCTGGAAAGGAATGAATTATAGCTGATATTTCACACTAGAGTGAAGCCACTCATCTTTGAAAATTCATGCCTTTGCCACTTAGCATGCTTTCCAAAATCAATAAAATACTGTGTGCTTTGCCCTAATGGCGAAGAGCTTGAGGCAATGTAGTAAACTGCAATAAGAGGAGGCAGCTGGCAATTTATCCCTGCAGTGATGGGAGGCTCTGCTTGAACTACGGCTGGATAACCTTAAATGTGCATGGAAAATGTAATCTCACCTTTTGAACTCAAAAGCATAGTACACCAAGAGGAACCAAGCATCTCAGCAGATCTGTCATGAAAATAATATTTTTAAATAAAAATAGTTTAAAGTTTTGTAATTTGTCATAAAGCTTATGGTTTTGAGGAATTTCCTTTTTTAGGCTCAAGAGAGCAGTAAATTTTACTCTGCTGTCCTGCTCCATGCTCATCCTTGCTGAAGTACCGAGTTCTTAATTAGGCTGAGGGCATTGTGAGGCAATTTAGCCTCTATCATGTTTCGCTTGGAGTTATTTTTGCATCTATTTGCGAAATTCAAAATGTGTAGGGAAATAAGAGATAGCAATTTCAGCATCCTTCTGCGCCCAAGCTTGTTTAAAGATGAAGTTGGCAAAGCAGAGCAGATATTGTTTAGATCTAGTGTCTTTGATTTCAAACATAATGGCTTCAGCCTGATTTTACAGGGAAGAGCTTTTCCCATTTATTTACAGCTGGAAGGTTTGAATCTGTAGTTACTTGGCATTTATAGATGGGGGTTAGAAGTTCTGTTGACTGCATTGCTTTTTAAACCTGAGCAAGGTTAAATAGGCATAATCACAAATTCTGCTCACATCATGCAGTGGCAGTGTTGACATGGAAATTGTTCCTAAAATAAGTAACAAATATTTCTCGCACTGAAGACACTACTGCTGCAATATGACTGTTAATGCAGTCTAAACAATCTCTAGGCAAACTCTGTGATGTCCAGTGGCATGTTAAACATGCCAGGTATGTATTCCCAAATACAAATTCATGGAAAGAAGAGTTTTGAGATCTCTGCCTTCACAGTGATGTTTAATGATGAAACAAAAACAAAGCTAACAATAGATAAAAGTAACAGTTGATTAATGCAAAGCAAAAATAACAGAACGATACTTACGATGCAGATTTGCAGTGAGCCTACGTGTTTTTCCTCATTACAAGATGTGTGTTTCTTTTGATGAACAATCTTGACACGCAAAATATTGGGGAAAAAAAAAGTTAATCATAATATAAATGTACTCCATGCATTTGGAAGACAGCTAACACTGCCAGTAATGATCCATGGATATTTCTGTTTTAAAAATATCTAGAATAGCTTTAGACACAAAAAAGTTCTTTCATATGCTCCTAATTAAATATTTAAATTTTAAATCTTACACTTTTTTCTTTTTCTTTTAATTCTCTGATTTTTTTTTCCTAGATAAGAGTCAGCTTTCCCTGACTAAAATTGTCCTACTATTGATTGCAGTGATAAAAGAGCAAAGTTCTCAATCAAACAAGTTTTGTGTAATTATCTCTGCTGGATACAACACTGGGTCAGTTGCCATTTTGTAGTCATAACATACTAATTAAAAATTAGTATGCAAAAATTCTAAATGCAGGTAAATTTTGAACCAGTGAAAGACTGAATAGATGTTTTTTCCTGCCTGATTTTCTAAGAAATTTTTGCAATATTTTTTCTCATATTACATATATTCTGCTTGGTGATCAGCACAATTTGATCATCAGAACTGTAAATTAGCTCTGCTGTTAATATGATGCCAGTTTTGGGGGAGAAGCCTCCCAGTAAATTGCAGTAAAGGTTACCTCCAGTTTCTTGTTTCAAAACTACCCATCAACTGTCAAATCTGTCAAATTTAGTTTGGGGAAAATATAGAAACAAAATCAGAGCTCAAAAGGTACTGGGCTTTCCTCTGGACTTTACATCCTACCTGGTCAATTTGAAAACATATTTTATATGTCTGGAAGATTGAGATTAATCCCTATTGCTCTGTCACTATTATAATTAATACTATGTGTCAGCATCCTGTAGCTACGGGTTCTGAAAATCCCTTGTATGTAAAGTAAAGCTGGACTCATTCCTTTATAAATAATCCTACTTTCAGATTTAAAAGTTTTTTTCCTAACTTCCATTAGGGTTTGGTAGCACACAAACATGCAGTTTAAGTCTATACAGTTATTGGATTTGTTATGTTCTGTTCTAATTTAAGGTGCAAACACTATGACTGATGTGATATCTTCAGTCACAACACCAGGCCGATGAAGCAAAGCCAAGCCCAGAGAGAGCTGGCCTGGACTGACTAAAATCAACAGAGAGATTCCCACTGTCTTCAGTGAGCAAAGAATCATAACTTACCTAAGTTAGGAAACTAATAAAATGCTCATATGTATGGCAAAACCAGTCTTTGTTATTCATATACAAGCCTTCCTCAATAGATCTGGGAAAGATTGGAAGCACTGTGCTAGCAGTGGGGTTTTTTCCTTTAGATGAAGAAATCTAGGTTGTGTAATCTGTCATAGAAATAATGTAGGTGCATTATTATATACCTTTATATATTATTATACATATATATATTGTTATAATAAAGATTACAATCAATATTTTTATAATATAGATTATTATATTATACAGATATAATATACAGTCTCTTCCCATGCAGTCTGTGATATATAGATTCCACGAATAAAGACCTCAATCCTTTTTATCTCAAAATTAATGGGTTGAGGAAGTACAGTTTATTCTTCGTTTAAAATTAGTGTTAGTGTCCTACACACTAGTGAATAGCTCTTATGCTCCGTCTCAGAACTGGTTGTTAATACAGGCTCTTCATTTATTACTAATAAATCTCTAGAGGAAGTCCTTTTGTGCAAGTAACACAGGTATAAGTCCTACTTAGAGTAAAAAGTATTTTGATGTAAGAATTTTAAAAAATGCAAGCACCAGCATTCTTATTATTTTCAAAATAAAAATCACACATATTGGCCCTAATCCCTTGCTCCTCTGCAAACCAGACTGTTTTGCCATGAATGGGGCATTATAAAACAGCAATTATTATTACACATTTGGCTACTCTTTACATAAAAGCAATAATAAAAGGGAGAATGGAAGAAAAAATGCACTAGTGTCTAATTCTGTCTTTTTTGTGAGCAGTATCTTTAATTATGTAGAGCAGTTAATGGAACAAAGTAGCCTGAGCTATTTTGAGAGCACAAATTTCCTCAGTGGTTAAAAATTTGGCTTCTGGACAATTTTGCTGATAGTTCTGTAAAACTGTGTTTTTGGCAGCTAGGCAATGGTTGCAGTGTGTCTGCATTTGTTTTTTAATCACAGTGTCATAGCCACATTTTTCCAGTCTAGTGAAGCAAGAACAGGCATGCAGATTTAATTTGTTTCTGACTCCAGAGGCGTTTTTGCTGGCTAAATGTATTTACTATTGTGTTGCTCTCAGCCCCAAGAGTTCACTGAACAAAGGGCAGCGTTCCGCTCCCCAGCTGTAAATTCACTTTTAGACGTTCATCACACACAGAGGTTTCCTAAAGAACTGGGGCAGGGAGTGGCTGTTTGAAGCCTTGCGCCTATTTGCCTCTAAAAACACAGACCTCATCAGTTACTGTGCGCCACACAGTCACCAGGTTGCCTGAAGAAATAAGTTACTACAGAGCAGATCTTTTTTTAAAAGGGACCTATGAAAATTCAACAGAATAAACATACTAACAACCTGTATAGTGTAATGCTGATTTGTACGTGCTTCTTTGAAGGTCTGTAATTGTACACAGAATTATTGCAGTTCTGTAGGTTCAATTAATCATCTTCTAGATTTCCATAGCAGAAATCTAAATTTCTATGGGGTATTTCAAAACATCTATACAAAAGATATATGTTTTAATATTACAAGATTGCCCATAAGGGATGAGAAATTTCATTTTCATCTCAGCACATGGCAGAAGACCTTGATGTTTTTATATCTCAAATTAATACTAGTAATGAATAATGTTATAGTTGTTCTTGTGTTTTCCTGGCATGGCATTTTCCCCATCATACTTAAAATACAGGATTTGAATGCATGAGGTGTTATTCAGTTTTGAGCCTAGATAGCAAATTCTGTTTGTGAAGCATAAAGTAAATATTTGACAGTCAATAGTGTACTCAAAATGTATCAAAAACCTGGGAAAACATGGAATTTTCAAGCTTCACATGGAAATTTTTTGTAATGGCCAAATTTTATTATCATTGCCATCCATCCACAGTATGGCACAGTACGGCACCAAAACAATAAGGTTTACTCTGATGTGCAAGTATCAGCACATGGAATAGCTTTGCTGAAATTTTGAGGGTTTTGAATCAGTTTTGCTACTGTGATTTTCAAATATTGTTGGTAATTAAGAGGAATTTACATCTCATTAGACTTATGTCTCTCCTGGTCTCCACTGTAGTGGCTTACTGTCAAAGGAACTTTTAAGCAACTGAAGGTTCTATAGATGTATTCATGCTGTTCGATTATTTTAATTTCAAAAATGTAATATACTTCAAGAAAAATGGAATATAAAATCATAAAAATTTATATAGATTAAAAGTATTGTTAAAAAACTAGAAAACTATGCGCATGTTTCACAGGAATAAAGATTCAACATTGAGAAGATGTTAATCTTCTGGAAATTTTGACTTGCCTGTTTTCTTAAAAGTTGCACTAGCTTAATTAAATTGCCCTAAAGTCATAAAAAAACTTTTTATTATTAAGTATGTAATCTAGTTCATCCAGAGAACTGTAAACCTTATGCAAATTAATTTGTTTCCTGTCTCGTTTACTACGATTGCATTGTCACATATAAGCAGACAAGCCACATGTGATTTCAATTAATCAGCTAGTAGAGGACACAGTATATGTGCAGTGACATGCAGATTGCTCTGGGGTAATTTACCTTTGAATTCACTGATAAGGTGTCCAGCTCTAAGCTCTTAATTTTTTCTGCTTGGATACTTAAACTGAGACAGTGAAATTCCATCCCAGCTTTGCCCTCCCTTCAGGCACCAGAGCTCTTGATTTTATGAAATCTCTGTGGTTTTGGTTTTGCTGTAAGTTATGAGGCTGCATCAGGATGCCTCAACACTGTGGGAAAGGGCAATTATATTCCTTAATTGGTAAATATTTTTAAAGGAAATGCTTCTTGTCTGAAGGACATGGGTCTTCCTTGTACCAAAAGATACTTTTGTGAAAAGCCTGAAATAATTCTTTGCAGCGAGAAAATGTTTATTTGAACAACTGACCAAAAGAAATATGTCCAAAGGTTATGACCACCAACAGCAAACTCAAAGGGTGACACAGTGTCTCTTTAGAGTGTTTATGCATTTAGCTGATAGCATTTCTCTGTATAATACCCATGAAGACATGGCTGAGAGAAGGGGGAAGTCATACAGATAGCATCCTCATCATAAACTCCAGACTAAGAGATATGTTTTTAATTGAGAAAAGATGATACTTTCTTGGATCTGACACTGAAATGATTACTCAAATCTGTAGTTTGTCAGGATTAACATGCTCTTTCTCATTCCCATCAGAAGTGGTAATTGGAAGCTTTCAGTAAGAAAGAGCATATTAATCTCCAGTCAGATAAGTCCAGTTTGCCACCTCTTATTTCACTTATCCCATGTAGAGGATGATTTGATGATGCTTTATTTTCTCAGATCTCTTTTTTTTAACAGAACCACAGCCAACATAATCTATTTTAGAACTGGCTCAGGGTAAAAGTAATTTCTCATCTGAGCTGTGCTGCCTCAAATGATAAATTTGGGATTTCAAGACCAGTACTATTACCAGTCATTTCTTCAAGTGTTTGGAGAATCTCACCTCGAAAGAGGTAAAAACAGGCCACAAACCTTCATCTAAACTCTAAACGACCAAAAACTAATTTACAGTTCTGCCACTGAGTGTTTCACCAAATGGTCGTACTAAACATAGTTATTTGCACAATACATTCTTTCAGGATTTGACAAAACAACATGAATAAAATAGAGACTGTCCCATGTCTGGACACAAACGTTGGCTCAAAGCATATATTTCTGGAGGTCAAGGGATGTTTAGTAACTTGTTTTATTATATTCAGATATGTATTTTTATTTCTAGTAGAAAGCATGCCATAAGAAAAGCCCGTTATTTAAAATGAACTCACTAGAAACACCAAACAGCTGGAATGATTCTAGTACAAAATTATCCATCTTCTCTGTGAGTCTTTCCCCTTCTTTTTTATGGCCACCCAAAAATACACAGCTGCCTCTAGACTTCCTCAAAAATGCTGAGGAACTTCCCTTTTGTAGAAAACTGTTCCATCATTCCTGTTAGTGTGGAGGCACTTCTTGTCCTTTTTCTCTGCAGATGTGAAATGCAGTGATGGTCACCTCTTGTCACATGACAAGGCATTTTAAAAGTACAAAAATGTGGAATAAAATCTCATATATCCACTTTCTATGTACATAATAATGAATTAGAAAGTCCAAGAGTACTTTCATACTATATCCCTGATTGCAAAGCATTCATTTCGTATAATTTATACTTTAGGAATAATCTCATTTTTAAACCTTTTTCCCAAGTTTCTATTTTAAAATCCTACTTTCTCTGAGTAAGTTGAATTCCCACATACTGCTGAGTCCAGTCATACAAATGAAAGTCAATGGATGTGCTTCAGTTAAATATTCAGGAACGGTGGTAGAGAAAACCTCATTATGGTCCCATCTACAGGGCAGTAGGTTTTAATGCACTTGCCACTTGACAGAGGATCTATTCTCATCACTTCATCAATTACAGATTCCATGCTTCAGGCAGTCCTAAAACTGATCTTCTTTTGAACATTTAAAGTAGGCAGGAGCAGGCTGGCCAATACCTTTCATTTTGTCCAAAATGCATTAGGCTGCTTCTGAATATTAGCTTAATGATCTAGAATGGCAAAACTGCTAATGGATGCAAGGTGCTCTTGAGGAAGTTAGTAAAATGTTCTTAAATGTCTTATCAGGTCTGTCTTTTCTCTCACTGGAGCAATTCCTGAGGACAGGCACTTATGTTTGCTTTGAATCTTTCATCTTTTTAATTTATGCATGACAAACAAATAACTAGATGAAAGCTATTTTGCCTGAAGTTACTAAATATTTCATATTATCATTAATCAGTACCTATAGCACACCTTTTCAGCCTAGACAGCAAAGAGGTAAGCATCTCAAAACCAGCTTCATCTGTAGGCAGGTGTCAGGAGATGCTTTCAAGGTTGTTTCCTTGCCTGTCTGAGAAAACAACAACTGAGTTGTAATGTGGCATGAAAAATGAGAAGCCATTTCAGAGTGGGAAAATTTGCAAAGTAAATATTTTTTATTTCTCCCTGCCTATTTTGAAGCCTATATATTATTATAATGCTTAGTTAAATATAAAGACTTATAGAGAAATGTCCATGAGGAATTGTATTTAAGTGTAACTAAACCTGTGAAATTGAGGGGTAAAGACTATTGCCAATACATCATAAAGGTGAATCTAGGACTCTAATTACTAGCAAAGCAGAGCCATCCTAAGTGTTCTCAGAGAAATGTTGTTTTGCAGTAGATATCCTTAGAGTGTGCTGCTTTCAATTGTCATGGATGGTTTGGCTCACCAGCAACTGAATGCCATCCCAAGGAGCATTTCTGCTACTGCTGTGTGTTCATTAAAGGAGATGCTTTAAAAGCTGAGGAGAAGACAGACTCAAATTAAGAAACCTAAAGTCAGACTCAAAGTAAGAAAACTAAAATCCAGTCACAGCTTTTAAAGGCAAGTTCCCTTTCCAGCCTGTTTGGAAAGTAGCTACCTGATCAGTCAATTTACAAGTCTCAGATACACAATAGATTTGCAAGAAACAGGTAACTAACAGATCTGTAGCTATTTCTAGCACCACTATATCTTGAAATGTCCATTCTTTGGAAGGAACTAAAAGGTTTGCTCTTAAATTTTTCTCTTACAGCCATAAACTACTCAGTTCCAGTACACCTATGCACAGTGACCAAAGGGGTAATATGGAATCATGCTTTGTTTAAGATGCATATTAAGCTTAACATGAACATTCTGACTTGAATGCGTTACACCAAGTCCCTTCTTCTCCTGAAAAGCAGTGCTCCTTTGGCCTTCTTCTAGATTTTCAGGAAAGAAATTATAGGCTGTGATTGTGCAGAAACCCTTCTGTACAGACTAGTCAGAGTCATAGTAATCATTTCATCTTTCCTGGACAAAGTGGCAAACCTGCATGTTTAAGGAAGTATGAAAATATTGTTCCCTCTCATTTTTAGGCTCCTACATAAATAAACATTTCTGAAGTCGCAACTATGTTTTTTCAGTGTGACTGTCACAGCAAATGTTATTGAAGGTATAATCAGCTGTTACTTCTATGCAGCTCATATCATTTGACATGTAAGATTAAGCAGCTGTATAAAGTTACCTAATGGTGTGTGAAACTCTCTGGAATTAAGACCTGTATTAATTAGAAAAAAATTGATGCAATTACATTAAATGACGACATTTCTACCTTCCATTTATATTTTGATATCTTTTGCTTGTGGTTTGTTTATGTTGTGTTTCTTTGTTTGTTTTTTTATTAGAGGACAACAATGGATGGTCTCTGCAATTTGATAAACATTATACAAAGGACAAATACAATAAACTGAAGTCTCTGTATGCATTTCAGACAAAGACACCTGAGTGCTGTAAGTAAATTACAGATATTATTTTATTACTGCTGATTCCTAGAAAGAAATACAGAGCAAATATATTCTTAGCAGGAAATTTAGTGCTGTTTCATTTTTAGTTAAACAGCATAACATCTCAAATGAACAAATGCTAATTTGAAGCTAATTTCAGTTTCATTAAGGATGATTCATTTTCTGCAAGAAAAGTGTCAAACAAATTTTAATTAGCATATGCCAATTAGGAGGACAATATAAATGTTTATCTAAATATGCTGATACTGCTGGAGAGACCATAGAACTGGCATGTATTTCAGAGTGAAATGAAGGCAACATTGCTCCCAGTTCATTTCTTTGTACATCAAATGAAATTTGCAAACCTCCACTATTTACACAGGTCTTTGCACAGACTTTTTGATTCTGCTGTCTACTATGATGAGCAAAGACTTCCTGACCCATTTTTGGCCTATTTTCACCCATGGAAATTGTGTTCCTTCTAGCAATAAGATTGCTGAATAATCTAAAGAAGTGTTGAAAAAATCATATTCCAGATTCTTGCATATCATGCCTAAGGTTCAAGAGCTTTTACAAGCTCTTTCACAGCAGTAATATAATTTTTGTGTCCCTTTATATTTATTGTTAGATTCCTCCAAAGTCTAAATCAATTTTGTAAAAACATTTGCCTTCATTGTGTTTAAAAGAGCCTGCTATGTCTGTCTTTGTGTTTGTTGTTCTTTTATACCCTATTTCTTTTCTCCACATGCCATCACATCTCACATGCCACCCTTTGCCCTGACCATGTTCTTGCTCTCCTGCAGTGGCTGGAGATGTGCCAGCAGAGTGCACCTGCCAGGGCCTGGAGGTTTTCTGTGATGCTGCCAAACTACGTGCTGTCCCATCCGTCCCTGCAAACATAACCATATTGTAAGTAGAGAAGTCACCTGGTCTCTTGCTCTGTTCAGGTTTGACTGTCAATCCTACAACTTTTTACAACTACAGCCTCATAATTATCATCAGCTGATGCTTGGGAAGCACTGTGCCTCTCTGTTGACAAGTACCTTAATATTTTAAGTACAGATTTTCTTTAAACAAAAGGGGAGAAAAGAAACTAAGGAACCAAAAAACTCTGTGAACTGATCATTTCATGTTTGCAACAGTGACTTCAGCTACAAACAATTTCAGAATAAAGGAAAATCTACAAAAGAAATGCTTCCTTTTAAGACAAAATGCTTAGAACCTGTTTCTTTTGCTATGATCATGCCAATATTCCTAGTCTGTGTTCCTGTCAATAAAGTCAATAACCTTGAACTTGGTGGAACTCCCTGCTGGAGCAAATCTATTTAGATCTCATTTGATGTTTCTGAATATGCTGTTATTTAAAAGGATTTAATTGGTCTGACTCATCATGCAGATATGTATTTGTAAGCCAAACTGTTTTTTAAGAGACCAGAATATGGCTGATGTGCTCTCGATTTGCACATTGATGTTTGAGAAGCAGTTTTAGGTGTGGTGAGCAGGGAGCAGCATCCCATGTCCTTACCTGAGGAGCTCCCCCACAGATCCAGGTCATGGATCTTTCCTTTTGGTACCAGCCTGTGTTCAGGTTCTCCTGGTTGGGTCCACCTTCAAACACTGCAACCATTCATAACAAAAACTGATGCGGAATGTCAAGCATCTATTTAAACTGGCTTCTGGCTCAGGGTGGGAAAAGAGTTCAAAAATACTGACCCAATTCTAGCTGTAGAAACAGCAGAATTCAGCTGGCTTTCAGGCTAAATTCTCTTCTAATCAAACCACATCCTATAGGAATTTTGTTCTTGACAGGACTCTTGAGTGTCTCCAGTGGAGATGGGACATAGGGATATATGAACTGGGAAATACACTCTGTATGCACTTGAGGTTTGAAATAAATCTGTTGTTTATATTCAAATCTTTTTCATTCACTGGGAAATACACTCTGTATGCACTTGAGGTTTGAAATAAATCTGTTGTTTATATTCAAATCTTTTTCATTCTTAGATTTAACTATTATTTTGCCAGATTTTCCTGGGGACATGGATTTTATTATTATTATTATTATATATTTTTCTTACTGTTTTAAATAGATACAAGCATACAGAAAAACAGAAGTAGCATGTTCAGAAGGTTTCATGTTGCTTTTGTTGTTTGGCAGAGTGAGAGCTGCCCTTATTAAATAACAAAAAGTGCTGTAGGAACCTGGGACAATAGTTTTACTGTATGCATTCACTCCTACAGGTCTCTTCAGAGGAATCTGCTGAGGAAACTTTCTGCTGATGTTTTCAAGAAATACCAGGATCTCAAAAATCTGTAAGGGAGTGATATAACATAAAATACCTATCTAGTGTCTTAAACATTCATCCTTTTCTTCTTCCATATGTACACCTTAACATTAAAGTACCAAAAGTCTGGTTTGTCTCACCCTTTGGTACCTCATGTGTGCCCTGTTTTGCTCAAGTACCTTGATTTGACATCTGTCTTTTTGCAAGGCCATAATTTCTGCATTTTCAATGGCTTATGTTTATGGACTGGTTTATACCAGAAAAACACTAAACTTTAATTTTGTTGGAAGGATGCTACATTTATAATAAATATGCCAAATCGAATTAAAGTAAGTTGATTGATTTATTCTGGCAAAAAAGTTTGGAAACTCAAATTTCCCATTATCATGAAACGTTCATTCCCATGGCACATGGTTTCACTCCTAGTTATGTCTGGTATTGATTTGATAATGCCCAAAGTCAAATTATTAAGGCAATATAATACTGTGTTATGTTTTCCAGTGTGTAACATACGTACCATTCAAAACTCATTAGCCTTAAACAAGTTTTCTTTATATAGAAGTAGTGAAATAAAAATTAAATGCAGAAGTCTGGAGTAGGACTTCTATGTAACCTATTCCAAGTGTTCTTTCATGGGAACTGTGCTACACTGCAGCACCATCTTGTGTTCTGAAAGTTAAATCCCAATATGTCCCTTAAATTCCTGAAAGGTAAGTTTTCACTAAAATAAATAAATCCATACCTATCTATATATGCATAAAAATTTTGATTCTAATATCAATTTCACACCCTTCTGATTGATAATTTTACATTTTTCAATAGATCTTGAGCAGTGTTTGGCAGAAACACATTTTGTAAAACCAATGTCCAATTTCTTACTGCTTTCCAGCAGGAATGCATCTACATGCCTCATTAGGTGGAATTTGATTTAAAGTAACTATGTTTAAATATTATTCAGAGAATAATGTTATAATGCCTTTAAATTATTTGAAAAAAATTGGCATTTGCAGTTGATATTTTTCAATTCATTATTTCATCAAAGTAAATAAAGAAATACAGAATTTTTTTAATAGTATCTTTAGTTTACAGGAGATCAATAAGTTTTGCTGGATATTTTTAAATATATTATCTTACTAATGCAATGTTTTGATAATTCTCTAATACCACAAAAAAAATCAATTTTTTTTTTTACATTTACTGTACAAAATTTTGGTTTCAGCAGAGATCTTGATAAATTCAGAGATCACAGAGGTGAGCCCTGAAAGGTTAGGACCTAATCAAGTAGATTTTAAACCATCACTCCACTGTTCATCTTTGGCAAAGCAAGGCTCCATTGGAATTATTTTTATGATTTTGCTCTTTGCATGAATTTCTTTAAAAACAACCTTGCAATCTTTCCAGCTATAGCTGTGAAATGGTTATTGTCGAATTCAAGGTGTAACAAATATAACAGCTTCTTTTAAATGATCAAATGTGCATTCAGTTTAGCTGATAGATTTTAATTGGTTACTTATGTTTGCTTTAACTTCACTTGTTTAGAGAATAAATTGTTTTGGGTTTGTATCTTCTTAGGTATCTTCAGAATAATAAAATCAGAGCCATATCTGAACGTGCTTTCAAAGGCTTATACAACTTGACAAAACTGTAAGTATTGCTTTTAGAATACTGAAGTAAAAAGCGGCAGGCAGAGTTCTGAGAATCTCTCTCTCCCTGGTTACATAATAGGAGCTTGCAAAGTGGTCCAAAACTTTAATTCAGTGATTGAATTGAGAAGGCAAAGACAGATAAGGAGGTCTCTGTGCAAGTTTATCTGGCAGGACAGTATTTTGAAAAGAAAAGCTGGCTCCATAGTTTGATTCTATTCCCCAAATCCTCAGGATGGAAGAAGGAGACAGTATGGTAGTTACACTGCAGAGAGCCAAAGAGAATGAAGAAAGAGTAAAATGAAAGTGAGAGCTTGTGCTGGGTGAAAATTCTTTTGCACAGTGTTTTGGTTTACAAATGCAATTCAAAGTAACCAGTATAGGTGATGAAAGGAACATTTTTTTTTCTTTATTTTGCAACAACTTGTTGAAAGGTGTTTCTAACTTTTAAGGGAAGTGCTCAGTGAAAGATACAACACATAAATTGCACTGTTTGGTTCAGAACTTTTACTGCAATGTTTTCAGAAGGAAAGTTTTAGCAATGTGCAAATCAAAGCAGTACCTCTTATTGTTTCCATCACACAAGTGTGGCTGAATAACTGTTATTACAGCTGCTGTTTTTATCTTCCCAGACCATTTATAGTACCCCTTCCCATTCATTTTCAGCTTTTCTTTTTCCATTATTCTGGTATCTACATTTATGACTAATATCCTTAGCAAAGACTGAATGGGATCCTGGAAACTTTCATGGAACAAATCACTCCACAGAAGGAAACTGGAAAGGGTCTAAAATATGACACAGTGAAAATATTTAGCTGGCTGTACTTTCTTATAGATAAGACAAAGTGCTGTACATAATTGGTCTTAAAATCCTCACTAGAAAGAGTCCTGCCTTGCTCTCAAACAATGGCATGAAAATCACCAAAGTTAAAAAAAAATATATTAACAAAAGAGGAGTATTCTGGCAAATTATCAAGGAAAAATAATCTTAAAACTCATTTTCATGTGTTTGCTGCTAAATAATCATTCCATTCATTCATCTTTGGTTGGTCTTGTTTTAGATATCTGAGCAACAACAAGATAACGAATTTGGAGCCTTTTGTCTTTGCAGACCTCCACAGACTTGAATGGCTGTATGTTGTTTTTCTATTTGTATATTTATTTACTCAATAATTAATTAATTTTTATATATAATTAAATATTTTGATTGCTTTCATTTTTGTGCATAGCATTACTTTGGACTAGCTAATAACTAAGGAACTCCTGTTACACTGTGCAAGGTAAAAATGCAATTGGCTTTGGTGAGAGCAGAAAATAGCTCTTGAGCCTTAATGACTTCAATGACTGATAACTTTCAACAATGGCAAAAAATGTTTATTAGTAATTGCTCGTTACAAAAGAATATAGTAAGTAACCTAGGTACTATAAAGCAGTAGACAGATATTTTTTGGGCAGGTCTTTTCCTGTAAATACTGCTTAAAATGTCCAGACAAAATTACTCTCATAACCTGAAATATTGGCTCATTACTGCTTTTCGGAGAGATTTTGAATAAGTTATTAAAAATAAGCAAATACTGTCTTACATTCTCCTGCCTGTTTGGGACTGTTGGATTGCCACAGAATAATGTTAAGTTGGGCTGCTTTGTTTTTACAGAGAATCCTATCAAAGTGTCTTGATCAAAGGATTTAAAAGGCTCAAAAGAAAACACTTTTTTCTAAGTTGAAAGAAATTATTTTCCCTAAGTTACTTTTTTTTATTAATTTTTTCTGAAAGGAAATTAATATCTTAAACCATCAAGGAAGAGTGTGTTCATTTTTATAAGTAGTTTGACTGGACTTTTGAAGAAATTCACTACAAAGCATGCTAACTTTTATTATCTCTTCAATTTAAGACTGCAGTCAATTATCAATCTGATACATGTTTTGCTGTAATTTATAGGATAATTGAAAACAACAGGATAAATCGGATCTATCCATTAACATTCTATGGACTCAAATCCCTTATTCTTCTGTAAGTATGAAACAAGAGAAAAAAGGCGCTGTTTAAAAAAAAATGAAGAGGAAAGGCATATGCATATAAACAACTGTGTTTGCTCACCCCGGAGTGCCAGCAGTACACCTGCAGCTTTCCCTTACCCCAGGCAAAATGTGCTAGAGTGGGAGGATTTTGGCAGCAGGGGACATGGAATGTCTGGAAAAGTATAGGGAGAAGGGTGAGGAAAGTGATAAAAGGTGTCACTGAGAGGGCAGGGCCGAGGCAGCTGCAGCACTGGGCTCCAGGTGTCCTCCAGAGCCATGGTGGGACAGGAGGAATCCCACAGTCCCTGCCCCTGGTGGCAGCCCGACCCCCCTCCCCAAGAGCCTGTCTGTGATCTGCCACTGCCCTCTCCAGCCTGAAAGATGAGGGAACCTCTTCCCCTGCATGCCAGAGGGAAACCTCCCTCCACATCCCACTTCCTCCATAGAAGTTACATGTTCTGACTGAGTTTGTATGGGATTTCTACATTTCATTTCAATAGCAGTGATGTGGAGTGAACATCTTTCCTTTACCTGGACCTTAGCAAGCTAAGGATAAAATATTGCTGCACAGAATGCCACAGAGAACATATGTGAACATTGAAGAAATTTCAAAACTATTCAAGATTGAAATGTTTTTTTTTCAGAAGTGCATAAGAGATGTAAATTTTCCCTATGATGTCACTGTGCTAATATAATATAACCAGCTATACTATTCTGTTTGTTTTTTTTTTAGAGAGATGATGAATAATTCCCTTGCTCGTTTGCCCGACAAACCTCTGTGCCAATACATGCCAAGATTAAACTGGCTGTAAGTCTACCTTGTTTCACTGGGAAAATATTATTTTGTTGTCTTTGTAAGGCAGTTCCGCACCACTTTTTCTTATGGGGAGCTGGATCTTGCAGAGTGCCCGCTGGGTCACTGCAGGGCTGATGGCCTGAAGTCATCAGTTGAGTGTGCAGAAGTGTTACATGTCTGCCTCCCACTCTCTTCTGTGTAGTCAAATTCTGGTAGTAGTTTTCCTCAATTGCCTTAGAATAAGTGCCTGAGCTTATTTTCAATGACTGATGGGGTTCTTTTATATCCCAGAGACCTTGAAGGCAACCATATCCACCATGTGAAAAATGCCACTTTCATGTCCTGCAGCACTCTAACTGTACTGTAAGTAATTGCATATGCTGGCTAGCCAGAGTGAGATGTGCTTATGCTGAACAGTCAAGTGGTTCATTTCAGCTAATAGAAAAGTTTCCTGAGTATGGTGGTTATTCGTCTCTTGAGGATATTAAATTAAAATATTTGGTTTGAAGTGAGCACCGCACAGAATATCTATTGTTTATATTTTACAGCGAAGTTCAGCATTGAAATATATAACAAGATTTCACTGAAGAGACTTTGGTGATACTAAGATACAGACATTTTCATTATATCCTTTGTATTGAAGTCAAAGATCTCATAATGAGAACTAGCAAACAGAAAAAATACATAGCTTGTTGCTTATTTTAATTGGCTGGTGGGTTGACTGCCTCATCAATTTTAGAATTTTCTCCAAAGTTTCTTCAGTGATGAGGTAACCATCTTCAAAAAATCCCTTCTACTTTTTGGTAGATCAGTAGGCTCCATGGTGTCACTTTCAATTCTTAGCTCTTCTCCAGTACCCATGTTCTTGGCTTTCTGAGCTCAGTGGCAGATGAAATAAGGGTGAAAGGAAAATTTCACAACCGTGTACCTGTGTCTGAGACAGGATTAGGTCACAAGTCTTTCAGCCCACTTAATCTTCCTCCTGGCCTCAGGCAATTTGCATCAGCCTTCCATGGATGCACATGTGTGTATGTGTACCTATATATATGTAGAAGTACATGCATGTATAGGCAAAAAAAAAAAAAGTTATTTACCAAATGATAAAATGGCAAACTTCTAGATGCGATTAGCTTGTTAACTGAATTGAGCAAATATTTGAAGATACAGAGAACTTTTAAAGCTTATAAAATCTTATATTCAAAATTAAATAGACACCAAGAAGAAGAAACATAAGTTTGTTTTATTCTTTCAGGGTGATGAGACGAAATAAAATCCGTTCCCTAAATGAAGACAGCTTTTCCTCTCTCCAGATGTTAGATGAATTGTGAGTAGATTTCTTCTCTTTTTTATAAAAACACACAGTTTTGTGATTTATATTAGAAACAGCATTCATCATAAATTCTATTTCATATATGCTCTGGAGATGGCATCCTTCCTTAGGCTATTTTTTTAAAGATATATTTAACAGAAAAGAAAAAATCAATAAAATACATCATGTGTACCAATCATATTGGGGCTTTTCTCACATTATGTTCCCTGAATATAATAATATTAATTATCCTTTTATCATTACAATCTAGGTGCATGTGTGCCTTCAGTGTCTTTTAGGCCAGTTTGACAGTTTTGTTTGGACTGAGACCTTTATTCCTCTTTTATTAGGATTTCTGCACAGTGAAAATAAGATGAAAGGTAGAAATAAATGCAGTTTAGCCCATGTGGATACATTCCCATCATGAAACAATATGTTTAATTAATTTGTAAGCTTCTGCAAGTCAAACTAATGGTATTTTACTTTCTTTTCGATGGAAATAAAATAACAATAAATTATGTATCTAACAGTATATCTGAACTAATGAGACAAAGCAAGATCTGATAGCTCTAGCTTCCCACTGTGTTTTAACATCATTCTTTTATAGGCCAGATTTCAGATAACCTATAGAATAAATTATATCCTATTTGACAAATAAAATTGTGTATATTGAAACTGCAAAACTATTCAGTAAAATTACCGTGTGTAGTAAGAACTTATTGTGATCTGTGTGTTTCTGCAGAGATTTGGGTAGCAACAAGATTGAATCACTTCCTCCATATATATTTAAGGAACTAAAGGAGCTTTCACAACTGTAAGGATTCTTGTTTATTATTATACATAACTGTACATTCTTCATTTGATATGATGCTTTCAGTCATATGTGTCAAAAAAGAGTACATTTGTTTGTATGCATCATTTAAGCTCTGCATAAAAAACACACCAAAAGCAATTTTATATAGCATTTTGTCCAGAATAATTTTGTCAAAGATGTGCATTTTCATGTCCCAAAAGACAGCATGTTCAAATTCTACCTTTTTCTAGATCTTGTTAGTCCATACAAGATGAGCTATGCTAGCTACATCATTAGAAATTAATAATTTCATGGAAACACTTAACATGATATCAGAATTTAAAAGTAGATTGACTTTATTTTTAGAACAAGCTGTAAGGAATGTGGCCAAAGTTATTTTTGTTGTGTTTACAGGAACCTTTCTTACAACCCCATCAAGAAAATACAAATAGACCAGTTTGATTTTCTAATTAAACTCAAATCCCTGTAAGTATCAAGTTTTTATATTTTAGCTATATTTTCTTTGTGATTTGCACATCTCCCTCAGTCAAACATGATCCAGAATAAGTTTTGTAAGAAATTGCCCCTGAAGAGTTTAGAGGGATTTTTGCAGGTGCACTAACACAATAGCTCTAACTTGAATTCTGCCAGCAGAGCTCCTCCTAAAACTCTGAGATAGTGCAGCAATAATCTTGCAACTCTGAAATGATCCTGCAGTAGATTCAAGTACCTCTTCACTGGTCACTTCAGCTCTGAAGTAACCAACTTGGTATGCAGCACAGCATTGGTTCTTGTCAGGCATCACTTCAAAATCATAGAAAAGTTTGTTCTGGAAGTGACCCTTAAATGTTCTCTAGTTCAACTCCCCTGCAATGAGCAGGGACATCTTCAACTAGATCAGGTTGCTCCGAGCTCTGTCCAGCCTGACCAGGAATGTTCCCAGACATGGGGTATCTCCCACCTTTCTAGGCCACCCACTCCAGTGTTTCACCACTTATTCAAAAATAATTTTTTCCTAAAATCTGGTCTAAATCGACCTCTTTTAATTTAAAGCCGTTACCCCTTGTCCTATTGCAACAGACCCTACTAGCAATGGTTGTGGAGATTAAAAACCAGATGTTTTCTTGGACAGCAGTGCAGTAGGAGTTTATGGTTTGGCCTGATGTGATTACGTGTGAGCTGTAGCCAGCACTACACATACCTTTTTTGATCAAACCAGCTTACTCACAGTGACTGGAATCCCCTGGCCAAATTCAACTAAATTTGGTAAAAGTCTAATGAACTGAAAATACTAAATCTATATAAGTGTTATGAAAATAAAGAGCTGAGTACAGAAAATAATAACCAATTACCTCCTTAACAGTCAAGCTACAGCATGATTTTATCATTTTATCTATTATTTAACACCAAAGAACTCATACAAATCAGTGATCATGGCCTTCATCCTGTTTTAGTTTATAAAACTATTAAATCTTGAGATAGATCAACAGATAACTGTGTTTGGCAGTTTATAGGACACCAGTTCCTTCTTCATCTGTTTGAAATAGTGGAAATAGTTGGGGAAAGCAATCCCTAGGATTCATTGCAGCACTTAAATAAAAGTGGCACAATTCCATGTTGGGGCTTTCTCATATCTGCCAGCAAAACTACCCACCAACACACATCAACTAACCAGTTCTCTATTTTTGCCCAGATGAATTCAGAACTCACAGGAATATTACATTCAAATCTTTGAACAATAAATCCAAATAAGGCTCCCCACAAGGAGAACTAAAGACCCTTGATCAGGTGCACACCTAACCAGAGAATAGGAGGGACTGGAAGGATACAGAACCTGAAGTTCTAAAAGAACATCTTACAGAGTTAAATTTTATTGATCTAGCACTGCAGGGGAAAAAATATTACTGCTTTCATATATATAGGTATAAAATTTAAAATAAGGAATCCCACCTGTGTGTCACAAAAAAGCCAGCATTTTTTCTTACATGCTGTGTTCTGTGTCCCAGCTACCTGCTGGTTTTGACAAAAAGAAGAGACTGAGTTCTTGGGTTGGTATGTTTGTCTAGTAAAGCAGTCCCTGGGACAAAAGAGAGAAGAGATGTGTAAAAATATTACTAGAACAAGTTTTTATTTCCCCAGAGATGATGAAAGAACATCAGTAGAATAGCACTTTGAAAGGGCAACATATTAATCAGACATTCATCAATTCTCATGACTGAGTGCAGCACTAAGAGTTTTCTTCATGAATCTGGAAGAACAGTGAGTTTATTAAAATTATTTGCAATTCCTTTTTGTTCCACTCCAGATTTTACAAAGATTTTTTGGTCAGGTTTTACAGGGTTGACAGATTAGATGCAGTAAAGTTCTTCTTTAGTTTCTTATTGTCATAAAATCACAACTCAATGCTCAGAAAATTTGGGGTTTTGCCACTGAGTTTCTATGGCCTTTTACTGAGAATGTATTTTTACAGCAGCTTGGAGGGCATTGAAATTGCAAACATCCAGAGGAAAATGTTCAGTCCCTTGAGAAACCTTTCCCACATGTAAGTAGATTATTTTAGAAAGTTTGCTTTCTTTGGCCTGAATTTTACAATTACGGAATACTGGATAATTGAAAACATCTTTTCAAAAGATGTTTGAAAAGCAGCACGTTAGCTAGCAGTTGTCAAATTTTGACCATTTTTTATTTACTTTTCTTCTTTCAGAATATGTTTTCTGAGTAGTTATTAGATAATTTTGATATTCTGACTACCAACCTAGAATGATCTCTCATCTGTTTCTCACAACCAGATATTTTAAGAAGTTCCAGTACTGTGGGTATGCTCCTCACGTGCGCAGCTGCAAGCCCAACACTGATGGCATTTCCTCCCTCGAGAATCTTTTAGCCAGCATCATACAGAGAGTGTTTGTCTGGGTTGTATCTGCCATTACCTGCTTTGGGAACATTTTTGTTATCTGCATGAGGCCTTACATCAGATCAGAGAACAAGCTGCATGCCATCTCCATCATGTCTCTCTGCTGTGAGTACTCCATATCTGCAATATCTTTTTAGTCTGCTTGTAGCGTGTATGATATTTGTTATTATAGTATAGTAATGTATTTCCAGCATTGGATTAAATCTGCTCTTGTGGCCCTGCAAATGAAAACACAAAATGCTGTGGTTTATATACCAAGAGGTCTCATTAAATGCTGCCTTTGCCAGCTGGGACATTCCAAAGGTTTCATGTTTGATTTTCATGCCATGGGAATTCTGTCAAATTCCCACTTTCTTCAGCAAGAAGAAATAAAATTCCAATATTTCAAATGCCCAAAACCCTATATTTTACTATGCATTTCTCAGTAAGTAGTGATTTCTGCATGTAATTACTGCGTTCAAATATTCTATTCTTTGCACAAACAAAAGGTTGTTTATGCAAATATAGAAAATTAATTTGTCCTAACTCCCCAATATTAGGAATTGGGGTGATTTTTTTTTATTTTAATCCTGAAAGCATGACAAGTTTATGGATTAAGTACTTGGCAATACAATCACTACAGTCCTGAGTCTCTCAATACAGGAGAGTCAATAAGTATTGCACAAATGCAATTAGACGCATTTTGAGAGGTAGCTGTCAACGTTGTCTAAAATTATTGCAACATTTCTAAATGCAGCATGTTGGTGATTTTGAAACTTTGTTTTTCCCATGAAACAATCTGAATACTATGCAAAATTTTTAGCAAAATACCCATGAAGTCTTCAGTTCTGTGTTGACAGGTCATCTCCCCTTACTAGTATTAGAAGAATATGCACATGACTTTTGAACTAGCAAAATGTGGAAAGAATAAACTTCGAATCTAGCAGAGATGGCAAACTCAAAGAAAATTATCTCTTAAGCCAAATGTTAATATAGAAATAAATAAAGAAATAAGACCTAATAAAAAAGGATTACAAAAATAAAGCTATAAATAAAGCTATATATTTTTCTATCTGCAAAACAATTTTACCAGAGCTTTAAAAAATGGAAACAAATATGAAACATGAACTGTCAGACCAAATAAAAAGGAAAACAAAAAAAAGAAAAAATAATATAATTACTTAATTACTAAGTAATTACTATCATTAAGTAATTATAATTACTTAATTGTAATTTATTACATAATTGTAATTCATAGTACTATTCCAGATGAAATATTGATTTGATATCTATGTAATATTGATTTTATATCTATTTTATATCTATATCTATGTAGTAGCTTACTTGTAAGTAGATACTTATGTATTTATTTATGTGTGTATGTGTGTGTCTGTTTTCCAAGATACATGTACAGAGAGAATGGGAAATTCAGATGTGTAAATAATGATGTTAAGCACTATGCCCACAGGTGCTGACTGTCTGATGGGGATATATTTATTTGTGATTGGAGCTTTTGATCTTAAATATCGTGGAGAATACAACAAGCACGCTCAGTTGTGGATGGACAGTATCCACTGTCAATTGGTTGGATCGCTGGCTATTCTGTCTACAGAGGTGTCAGTCTTACTGTTGACTTATCTGACTTTGGAAAAATACATCTGCATAGTTTATCCTTTTAGGTGCTTGAAACCCAGAAAATGCAGGACAATTTCCATCTTGGTTCTTATCTGGATAATCGGGTTTGCTGTTGCTTTTATCCCACTGAGCAATAAGGAATTTTTCAGGAACTACTATGGCACAAATGGCGTCTGTTTTCCTCTTCACTCAGAACAATCAGAAAGTTCAGGAAGTCAGATTTATTCTGTTGTGATTTTCTTAGGTAAGTTGCTTTTCTTCTTTATGTGTTACTAGAGCTGCAAAGGAACCAAGTTTTCAAACAATTAAGATAGCTGTGATGTTCACACCTGCTCGGATTTAGATGCTTCAGCAAGCATTTAAAGACTATTTCCAATATAAATACTTTACTGTGTTAGATGTGTGCCTACTTATCTTAAAATGCATGAAGGGATGAGAAAGTAGAAAGAAATTATTGATCATTATGTTCTTGAATTAATAGACTATGTTAGGGAAGTAGAACAATGGTAAGGCTAGAGAAGAACTATTTAGTTTTAATCAGATGGCAATCTTTTGCCAGTTACCAGTGAATAAAATTGATACCTGAGTAGAGACAAAAATTCACTCTTCAGGATGAGGATAGACTCAGATTTTCTGGCCACTTAATTCCATGGGACTAGCAGTTTAGATGAAATATTCTTCTTTATTATCCAGAGTGCAAATAGGTGATGTAGAATTGCAATTATTCTTTTAAGGTATAATTAATTTTAACTTTTAAACAGGTGTAAACTTGGCAGCTTTTATCATCATTGTGTTTTCCTATGGGAGTATGTTCTACAGTGTTCACCAGACAGCTATTATGGCTACTGAAATTCGGAATCATATTAAAAAAGAGATGATCCTTGCTAAACGTTTTTTCTTCATTGTATTTACTGATGCACTATGTTGGATACCTATTTTTATTTTGAAACTCCTTTCTTTACTTCGAGTAGAAATACCAGGTATGTCCTTTCTTTTATGAGGCTGTTTCAACAGTGCCTGCATGAAATGTTCCTTCTACTTCACAAGAAAAAATAATTTAATGAAATGAACTATGTTGCTGAAATTAACTTAATGTTCTATATCTATATATATGTACACACAATATAATGAACTATACAGTTTTGCTATTTGATTAAACTCTATTACTGTAATCATGAAAGATTAGCCACCTTTGAGTTACATAAAAATCTCCAAAATTCAAATCACTCAAGTCTATCTGCATATAATATCTATAAAGAGTACAAATATATTGGAAAATCAAGGCTGAGTTCCATTGGCTTTTCTCATGTTAGGACTTTTGCTGTTTCTGTTGCCTAAATGTCTTAGGACAATATAGTGTTTTCTATCTTGATTTAATAACGTAACTTATTCTGAAAAAATTATTTTATTTTACAAGCTAGTATTTTTAGCTCAAATCATTAAGTCATATAATGATCTGCTTATCTTCTTCATGCTGTGAATATATTCCCATGTAAAAATAGTGTAACCTAAAAGACTAAAATTGCACTTTAATTTTTTCCTTCTCTTTGCAATACCAGTAGATGCCAGAAAAAAGCCTCTTCGTGTGGGGCTTGTTAACCCTGTTAGAAAGGACATGTGAGCATGAACAGAACAATCAGCAACAGCGGATTCAGACTCAGTGTACAGATGTATGTCACAATATTACATTGGCAAGAAAATGTTTTAGCTCAGATGATTTTGCCTTATGTGCTGACCAGGAGGGTTGGGAGTTGAATTTTTCAAAGTTTGGGCTTGCATCTCAAATGTCTGGAAGTTACACTAATTATGTTAAATATTCAGTTATTTCAAATATTTTAAAATTGTTCTTCAAGAACAAGAAGCTCTCAAACCACCTATGATATTTGAAAGAAAATATTGTGAAAATTAGAAGCAGCTGTATTATAAGTCAAGAAACCTTGAAGAAGTCTTGCTGAATCACAGGGTAATCTTGGGTGCAGCAAATTGGTGTCCTGCGATAGATGAACCAGATTAAAGAGTAATTACTCAATTTGTGAAACTAAAGACGTGACAGCTAGCTGTTCAAATTGACACAAATTGTAAACCTCCTTTGGTAGCATTTGCTTTGTGTTGGTGATACAATGTGACAGTTTTAGAACTAAGCACCTGCTTATGTCCAAAACTGTAGCCAATGTGAATGGGTGTCAACAGGAATGTCTTGATATTGCAACAAAGTTGTAAAAGTGGAGAGGGGCATGGAGAGGAGTCCGGGAAGGAGAGAGTCAATTGAGGTTTTCATGCCTCTTGGAACAGTTCTGTAACAATTTTATAAATCAAACAACCACAATGGAGGGCACCCACTGACGTCTTCCAGCACTTTAATCCTGTCCCTTCTCCACCTGCTCCTCAGGTAACTTAGCTCTCAAACACTAAAGGACGAGAAAGAGATGTTGTAAAGATGCACAGACTGACATAGGCAGACAGTGAACACAGAAACTCTTACCAACAGGAAAAGAAATAAATTAGGAAGATGTATACAATGCTCTTTTTCAGGAAGAGGAATGGAGAAGTCCTGGTGCAGAAGAGAAAACCAGGCTCTGAGGGGATACAGGGAATGGAGGATAGTTTTGCAGGACAGAACATCAGGGGCATGATTAGGACTGCATGTTATCAGTCCTGGGAAGAGGATGGGGAACAGAAATCACAGGAAGAGATAAGGAGCAAAGAAGAGACAAAAGGTTTTGGAGAAAAAAAAGGGGCTCAGAGCCAGAACATGAAGTCTGTCAGGGCAGAGGCAGATAGGGAGCTGTGGTATAAAAAAGAGGGATAAATGGAACTACTGGGAGAATAATAAATGTCAGCTTTTGCAGGGAGTACTGAAAACAGAGGGAGATAAAAAGCAGTGCAAGTGTAACAGAAAGAAGAAAAAGAAAAGCACCTGTTGTGCCAGGAGCTGAGCCTAAGAGCACATGATCTCCCCCTCTCACCAGCAAGCTGTGCTGCATTGGCATCAAGTGCTTATGCTAACTAAAGAATGCAAACACTGGGATGCATATTACAGCTGCCTCTCTTTTTCCCTCCCTAAGGTACCATAACTTCTTGGGTGGTGATTTTCATACTGCCAATAAATAGTGCTCTGAATCCTCTTCTCTACACTTTGACTACACGACCTTTCAAAGAAATGATTCACCAGGTTTGGTACAACTACAGACAGAGAAGATCCAAAAGAGGTAAAGGCAGCCAGAAACCGTACGGTCCATCATTCATTTGGGTAGAGATGTGGCCAATGCATGAAATCACGCCAAAGGTTACGAAGCCTGTGCTTTGTACAGACTCTTCTGATGCTTCAGTGACTACACAGTCAACAAGACTGAATTCCTACACGTAATGACGGCTTGAGTCCTCACGGTGACATCGGCACGGTTAGTGTCACATCCGTGGGCTTGCTGCTTTACAGCCACGAGGAAAATGAGGGAGGTGTGACAGCAGGGCTCACCCGAACCACTGCGGGAAGGAGAGGGAGCCGGGTGTCTGTTTGCAGGTAGAACTGGCATTTCACCATCTCACAGCAGCACCTGACAGGTTTTCTTTGACAGTTCATCCTAGATCAGAATGAGAAATCAGATATTTGGGGATTTTTTTCTTCCACAAGCCAAGAGTGTGGAAAAAACATGAATTGTCATTTGAAACATCTCACCCTGAAAGCAGATGATTTGAAAATCATCTATTTATGGGGAAGTGTGTGTGTGTGTGTGTGTGTGTGTGTGTGTGTGTGTGTGTGTATTTTCTTTTTTCTCTTTGTAAGTTCCCATTTCAACAGGTGATTTTTTTAAGAGTTAAAGGTTTCCTCATTAAGAAATGTATTTTCTTCTCAAAGTTTCTGACTGGCTCTATTTAGGCTGCATCATCTCTTAAAAGCTTTAAGGAGCAATAGCTGTAAGAAAAACATTCACATTTCATAATGAGGTCAGTTAACTATATTTGTCAAAGCCAAACAAGTGAAAATTATATTCCTTTTATAAATTTACAGACTATGTAACTCATGTAAAGGCAACAGTGAAGTGGTAATGATAGTTCTAATGCAGTTGCCAGGTTGGACAAGGCCCTGATCAGCCTGGTCTACTGGGAGGTGTCCCTGCCCATGGCAGGGAGAGGCTGGGACTAGATGATCTTTAAGATTCTAATTCAGGCAGAACCAGAACTGTGGTGAAGAAAAAAGTAAAAATAAGGGGTTTGGTTTGTTTGGTTGGTTTTTTTTTCCCCAAGTGAGTGTCCCCCAGCTTTAACTTGTGGCAGTTTCTCCCTTCTTACTCTGGAAGGACTGGACTGAGTATCCCAGCACCTTGCTGCTGCTCTTTTCCTCACTTTTCTTAACAGGCTACCAAAAGTAGCTCACCACAGCTTGCAGACTTCAACAAATACCAGTCTTTAGATGTCTCTCTATGTACAAGGGAGATGGTCAAATAGAAAATTATCAGTCTTAATAGGTGTCATGACATCTACATTTTAATCACTTTGTACATGACTGGATGCATTACAGTTAAAGTAATTTAAAGACCACAGCCATTCAGCACTTTTTGAAGCATTATTTTACTTCCCAGAATTAAAAGGGTAAAATAAAAAACATCCCGTCTGAATCAATCCCCTAGAGGCAGTTCCTTCACACATTCTTAATGAAGAGAATGTTTTCTATTATGAATTATTACAACTTCCTTCTTGTTTCAGTACCGTATTCAGTCTGATGGCCTAGAAGCCCAAAAAGGTAAAAACAGCTTCTTTTTTGTATTGATTTGAAACTATTTAAAATTAAGTTAAAAGATACTTCCAATGTTTGCACTTAACTTCTTAGCGGTATAAGAAGTAAAATTTTGAAAAAGTGTGGCTCACACTTCAACTGTTTACAGAACTTTGGATTATCTTTTGATTTGAAACTGAAGATTAAGCATCTTGTTTCCACTGCTGCATGTTCTACTGAAATAAAATATTATCTGCTAAACAAAACGACTCCTTTTCCAAGCTGTTCAGCAACATTTCGGGTTGTTGGGGTTAAAAACACCTGAGCAAAATCCTGCCACATGGATTTTCTTTAGGACAATTAGAACTCAATTCAATGGAAGTTCCTTACTCATGGGCCAAGCTCTCTCAAGGGCTACAACTGCCTTTGGTGAGATGTGCAAGAATCCCTGACCTTACCACTACCCATTTTTCACTACACAGGATTATGGTTATATTCACTATCACCTTTGTTTCTATCGGTAACACCATAACAGTCAATACTTCATAATTTTTGCAACTTCTTTGTTGTTTTGATAAGCAAGCCACAGTGGGTCTTTCTCAAAGTCCTATAAGTAAAAATAAGGCCTGCTAATAAGTCATGGCAGAGTCACATTCTCCTGCAGCCTGCCCTTGCACCTCAGCATTCCTTTTTTCCACAGTGCCTGGTTAAGGTACAGGAGTGTCAGGACAGCTATTTATTACAGATCAGCCATCCTTCAGACCAAAAGGTTCTATTAACAGTAAGCTCTAGACTATCCAACTAGCCACTGCTTAAGGCAAAGATAAAAAACCAAACACTGAAAAGCTCTGAGGTGCTTCCCCAGGGACGGGGGAATAAATGTCACAGATTCCATTCTAACTAATAGAAGCTTTTACTTACAGTTCAAAATAATCCAGCCTGTCATTAAACAATGCTGCTAAATGTCAACCCTACAGAGATACAGGGTTCATCATAAGGCACTTTATTACAACAAAAGGTTGGGTAAAATTGTTTGCAGTAATCTGCAGCTTTATAGATATACATTGCGATACTGCTGAAAATAGTAAGGTTTGGGATATAGGGTTTTTCTACAGCTCATAAATAAGCCACAACTTGTCGCATTATCCCATACTTAACATGAAAATTAAAAAGTGTGTAACAAAAAACTGAAGTTGAAGTTTCTCTGGGGTTGGCAGGGTTTCTGCTGGTGACGGGTCTTAAAGAGGAGGGCTGACAATTCTTTATCATAGGACACACTTCCCTACCAGTAAGGAGTTCTGAACGTAGCACACATACTAACTTTGTATCTACCACGCTAGCACAAAAGAGAGAGGAAAAAATAGTGGAGTCAGAGATCGCTTGAGCTTCAACGAAGAATCTAAAAGTCAACTATACAAAGTTTTTTTATTCGGTAGACTACCATAAAACATCCATGCGAGAGCCCTCAGGTATTTGTGCAAGATCTCTGGGGGCAAACAAAGCTCCACGTGAGGTCCCTGAGGCGGCGGTCGAGGAGAGCCCCGCCGCAGCGCGGGCCGGGCGGGCCGGGCCGGCCTCACCCGCTGGGCTTCAGCGACTCGTAGCCCTCCCTGAGCAGGTCCCGCCACGTCCTGAGGAACCGGGCGTTCTCCGAGCACTTGGTGGCCAGCTCCTCCACCTGGGCCGACACGGCCGACGTCGCCTCCAGGATCTTCGCCAGCGAGAAGGCGGCCTGGAGGGACGGCAGAGAGGTTAGGGGTCACCGGCGCCCGGCAGCGTCCCCGAGGGGGCCCCGGAGCCCGCCCGTGGGCAGCGCGCTGCACTCACGTCGCCGATCTGCATCTCCACCTCCTCCAGCAGCTCCCGCGTGTCGCCGCCGGGCAGCTCCGGCGACCCCGAACCCTCGCTCCCGCCGCGGACCCTCCGGGGCCGAGCGCCGGGCGATCCCTCGGGCACCGCGGCGGGCGACAGCGGCCCCGCCTCCGCCATGTCCCGCTCAGCTCTCCCGCGTCGGGAGCTCCTCCCGCCGAGCGCCGCCCTCGGCCCGCCCAGGCCCCGCCCCCGCCGAGCGCCGCCCTCGGCCCGCCCAGGCCCCGCCCCCACCGAGCACCGCCCCGGCCGCGGATGGGCGGCCCTGGGAGCTGTAGTCCTGCCGGCCGCACGGGGCGGTGCCGTGGCCGGGCGCGCAGGCGCGGCGGGGCGAGGCCGGCGGGGTGAGCGCGGGGCGGTCGCGGGAAGCGGACGGTGCCGGGCCCGCTGCGATGCTGTTCCACCGCTGCCCGGCCGCCGGCCGAGGTAACGCGCCGTGCCCGGCGGGAGCGCCCGGGGCCTCGGCCCGGGCTGGGGCGGGCTGGGCTGGGCTGCCGCTTGGCGCGGCGGGTGGGGCCGGCGGCTGGCGCGGCGCCGAGGCGGAGCAAAGGTCGCGGCTGGGTCGCGCCGGTGTCCGGGCGGGCGCGGGGCCGGAGCGGGGCCGGCGGGCGGGAACCCGGGGCTCCCCCTGCCCGGGGCTCCCCCTGCCTGAGGCTCCCCCTGCCCGGGGCCTCTGTGCGCCCGAGGGCCGGAGGACAGCGCTGTGCGTGACCGGTGCCCGCGGCCCGGCTCTGTGATATTGACGTGGGTTATTCACCTGCAGCGGGGTGCCTAAAAACATGGGCGGGACGCTGGGTGTCACCTGCTTTAAAGGGTGAAATAAAGCAGCGGAACGAGTGTATTTACTTGGGAAGTAGTTGTGGAGAGAGCATCCCGACAGCTGTTACTGAAGAGCTGCCGCAAAGTTTCTCCTTGGAAATTGCCTGGGTCGTGCCGGCGTTTCCCATCGCTTTCCGAGTCCCTGAGCTCTCAGTAGTCGTGGCCCAGGCCCTGTGCGCTCGCTGGGCAAGAATCTGCCCTCTGTTGTTATCAAATCCTGAAAGTTAAGTTAAAGTTTCATTTTATATGTATATATATATATGAATGTAGTTATTATCAACCTTATAGAGTACCTGTTCTCAGATCCTGCCTGGTTGCAGGTAAAGGATAACTAAGAATCATGAGGTGCTATGATAATACCACCTTTTATGTTATGTTGCTTAGGTATAGAATTCCTGTTGAGGAACCAACATGGATAGTGCTTGCTACCTTGCATGTAGTGACCTCTGGCCTAATTGTCACCGGGCAGAGTTGTGACTCAGGATGCTTGTGCTGGCCTTGCCAATTGCCATTCTCAACTAAACATTTCAGTCAAAGCACACTGGTGATTTTATTTATGTAGTTTTGCAGAAACTTTATATATATAATTGTGGTATAATAAATACCACTTATTTAAAGTGGTGTATATATATATATATATATATGTGTATATATATATATATATACCACTTTAAATAAGGTATTCTTCATCCCTGAATAAAACAAATTCTTTAAGGAAGGAATATTATTAAGGAAGGCACATTAGTTCACAGACCGTTTAACTAACTCACTTTCATACTAATGATACTAGGGTTTTTTAATACAAATCACACACATTTATTACTTGTTTCTAAAAGAGGGAAAATATGACATGTAATAACTCTCTGAATAGGGTCCTGATGGGTTTGATAATTTGAAACTTTATTTTCCGTCCATTTGCTTACGCAGAAATTCTAATTTGTTTTCACAACAATTACTGTATCTGCAGCAAAGGTAATGGTTACCTGTATCTACTGTTCCTAGCTCTGGCTAAGCACACTTGGGTTCAGGTCTGTGCTTTTACTGCAGACCATGGCATGTACTTTAGGTGAGCTGCCTTGTGTTAGTAGCCTCAAGCTGTGAGTCTCAACATGTGTTGAGATGTCAGAGCTAAACTTGCATGTCCCGTTTCTACCGTTGTTTGGTCACTTTTAATGCAGTTTGAAGTAAACCTTTTGAAGTTCAAAATTAAATCAGAACTTAAAGTGTGTTTGGCACCTGTGTATATTATCCTGTGTCAGCTATGCATGGCTGGCCTGTGTACTGAGTAAAGAATGCTTAAAGGGGAAGCTGCTAATAAAAAAATTACACAGCATCCTCCTTACTTGAAAATTTTAAAATCTGTGTTTATGGTTTCTCATCTTCACATCACCTGGTAGCCTTTGGGAGGGGGAAGCTGTCATATTTGTTGTGCTTCTTGCATCTCTGAAACTTTGAAAAATTTGAGAAACTACTGATTTGATGAAGTTGTTTCTGGTTTTTGCAGCACGTCAGTGCTTTCATGCTCTGAAGTTGCTGAGGAAGGATTGCCTTCAATCGCTGCGTGTCTCACGATGTGCCTCCACTGCCACTGTGCCTCGCATAACCACGCACTACACAATTCATCCTCGGGACAAAGACAAACGATGGCAAGGTACAAACACTGCCTTCTTTAAAAGCTGCTGTATTGTTATTATCATTGCCATTACAATTGTCATTGCTGAGTCTTAAAGACATTGAAATGTGTTGCTGGCTTTTTCTCATTATGGAAATTCTCTGTGCTTACATACAGTACTAATATTTCAAATGAAATTTTTGCTTGCTATCTCACAATGAGTGTCTTTAGTGCTATAATATAATATCAGAGGAAACTTTATGCTTGTTTTAATAAAGAAAATATACAAGCAGCTTTTGGTTTAGCGATTATCACAACAAGATTTAGTTCTGTTCAGTATGTATCTGCTTGTTTTTTTCAATTGTTCTTACCATGAGGGTTTGGTTTTAGTGAGAGAGAGGCTGGAAGAAATTGGACATTGGCTTATGTTATGATCATTTTTTTCTATTGAAGGGGTAAACATGGAAAGATTTGCAGAGGAAGCTGATGTTGTCGTTGTTGGAGCAGGCCCTGCCGGCCTTTCTGCAGCCATTCGCCTCAAGCAGTTGGCTGCTGAGCACAGCCGGGAAGTGCGTGTGTGTCTGGTGGAAAAGGCTTCTCAGATTGGTGCACACACCTTGTCTGGTGCTTGTGTCGAGCCAAGGGCCTTAGAAGAACTCTTTCCAGACTGGAAAGAGCGAGGGGTATGTATGAGCATGTAAACACCAAAGTTCATTGCTAGAGTGTAAGGAACTTCATATCTGACTCATTCTGGTATGAGTTAGTCCCTGGTACCCTTGGTAATAAGCACCATTTTAAAATACATTGATGGAACAAAACAAAAATGGGCACCTTCTTTTTAGTCTGTTTCCTGTAGTTCAACAATGCTGGATGTTTTCTGTCTACACAGATATGCTGTGTCCTTTGCTCTTTTCTGCAGTGGTCCTACTGCACATACACAGTATGTCTGCTGCAGCCTGGGGTGCCCTGCACTTGCTGCCTGTGTGCAAAGTCCACCTCCTCTGTACAAACAGGAAGATGTTTGGTCCTTACCAATGACAGATGTGCTGGATCTGTACAATTGCTCTTCCTGGAGATGACTGATCCTGACTTCTGTGCAGACACCCTGGTGTAGCAAAGGCCTAAGATGATTTTAGGAGAGAGGTCCCGGAACAGCTGTCTGACCTGCAGTCAGCTGCCTGCTATCACCTGAGAGCTGCAAGAAGTCAGCTGTCAACTCTTTAGTTTGCCTTATGGTGATAAATCTGCACGTTGAGCTGCCTTCTTTAAAAAGGTCTAGACTATTGATGTAGTACAGGCCTGTGTACAATAGATGTTATTTGCAAATTTGGTGTTTTTTTTAACCTCACTAGTTGTGTTGATTCTTGTCTGATGACTGCCTCATAAAGTATTTTATCTTCTCTCTTTTGGTGCCTTCCTAAAGAAGTGCTATACTAAACCTGTAGTTTGTTTGATTTTGTTTGATTTTGTTGTTTTTGTTGTTTCTGTTGTTTCTGTTGGATTGGCTGACAAAACATAACCCTCTACTTCTTCTATTTAATTTTTTGTAGGCTCCACTTAATACTCCTGTAACTGAAGACAAGTTTGGAATTTTAACAAAGACATCTAGAATTCCAGTGCCAATCCTTCCAGGTAAAGTTTAGTGAGGTAAAAGAGAGTCAGCTTCCTCTGTGTCTTTTTGAACTTCTCCATGAATCAAAAGAAGTTTGAGTTGGTGTAGTGCAGCAAGTGTATGTAGACTATAATAGGTTACAGTGGTACACTCTGTGTAGGTGATGGCTCTGATAACACATGAGACTAGCTTGAAGGTAGTAGCTGTGGAGGTGACAGCTTTGGTTATTTTGCTTCGTGTCCCATGTGTTATATGTGTGTGTGTCTTCTTTTGCCTAGGGCTCCCGATGGTTAATCATGGAAATTACATAGTGCGTCTGGGCCACCTTGTGAGCTGGCTAGGTGAACAAGCAGAAGCTTTGGGTGTTGAGATATATCCAGGCTATGCAGCAGCTGAGGTACTAATGACATCAGTGTGTGTTTATGAAAAGTGGCTTTGGAACCCCCTTCAGTGCAGTCATGATCATTTGAAGATGTGCAACATCCCTTTTAACTGATATGTATTGTGAAAACTGTGTTTCTCTGTCTCAGTTCCCTGGCTCAGATCCAGCAAAGTGCACACAATACATTAATAAATACATGATCTTCATGTTTGACCATTTGAGTCATAGTGTCTAGAAGTTCTGCTTTAGAACTTATAATTAATAGATTCAGAGTACAGTTTCATTACAATGTTTTTTGTTTGTTTGTTTAAATATTTCCAAAGGTACTTTTTCATGAAGATGGTAGCGTGAAAGGGATAGCAACTAATGATGTGGGCATTCAGAAGGATGGAGCACCTAAAGTGAGTATCTATCTTCCCCATAACTAGGGGTCTGATTATGAAAATTGTGGTACATCTGCATCTACTGCCATCAGTAGTCTTGCTGCAGCATAAGAAAAGTTGTAAAATTCAGTACCTGTCTTCCCTCCCTATTTAATTTGATTGATTGTATTCTCATCTCAGAACATTGTAAAATTCTTCTGAGATTAGTAGAAAAAGCCTTTTCATAAAAGTTGTCTTGAAGAAGATTATGTAAAGGTGTTTTGGCATATGTGAAATCTGGAAACAACACAAAGAACTCCAGGAACTCCTGGAAAAAAGTCCAAGGGTGAAATAGAAAGTTTTAGTCCATCTGGTAACTGGCAACATGTAAGAGAGTGTGCTTCTGGCTGGTTTGGTTTCCTTGATATTTACAGCCACAGTTGCACTTGCTGACAATCTGTCTACCTTGTTGGGGCAAGATAGACACTGAGTCTTTATACCTCTATGCTGGTTGGTCATGTTTCTGCATCCAAAAGGATGCAGTAATCTGCCCTAGGTGTCAGACTTGGATTTTTGTTTTGTTCAGTAGAATCCAGAACCTGCCCTAAGTCTGCTGTTTCCCTGTAAAATATGTTGGGAAAATGTGGCACCTCAGATTTGCTTGGAGCAACTTTCACACAGAATTATTTGACTACATAAATTAGGAGTACAAGTTTTTCCTTAACATTTACTTTCCTTTTTTATAAAGTTTTATTCTAGTTTCCCAGAGTTTCAAAGAGGTATTGACTTGCACATAAAGTGTGGGCTATTTTTCCCCATTTAAGGCAGGGAGTGAGAAGAAAAGACTCTTTCTTTTTTTGAGAGAATAAAGCCAGTGGAGGATTAATGTATTTTTCCAGTGTAATTTTTTTTATCTGCTGTAGGGGACAGACACACTGACAGCTCTCAGTTTTCCAGTGCATGCTTTGTCCAGAAGGTGGCACAAGTAACATGTGCAGCTTCATTGGGAGTTTGGGTTTGTTTTAAGATGGGAAGGAACATTTTAGATGTATTTCTTAACATCCTCAAAACATAGATTCATTTTTTTTCTCCATTTGTTCTGGGAGAATTCCTCTCTTAACTTCTTTCATGTACGCAATGAGTGTGCCTCTACTGCAGCTTTTTTTACTGGACTGTCAAGTTTTTAAGCTGTCAGTTCTGTCACTTGGTACTACCTCCAGTGCATAAAGGCTCAGGTAAATAGGTGTAGTTTGTATAACCTCCTAGGCAAGAGTATCTTCAACATGTTTATACAGAACCTAGTCAGATAGACTGTGGTTAATGAATAGATATTCACCTTGCAGTCAGCACCAACCAAATAAAAATGACAGTGGTAAAAAACATTGTAGCAAGTTGCATATTAATTCTTGTGTAGATACTGGAGAAGGTTGTTAAATGTGAAATACAGCTGTGTCACATTAGTGAAATGTTTCAAATTAATGGATTTCTAATATTTACAATGTGGAGTTGTAGTTTGTTTTATATAAAGCTACTTCAAAGTGGAGACTATATATTCAAGAGGTAACTCTTGTTTAGAATTTTGTAAAATTAATTCAAAAGTTCACATTGACAGTCAGAAATTCAAAGAGTACAAGAATTTAACAAAATCCTGTCACTCCTCTTTAAATGTAATTCTCAACTAGAGGGAACATTTTCATTTGTAAGTTACAAGCAGATTGCACCTGAGAGACAATTAAAAACCAAAGCAGTAAACTTCTTTTAAACCTATGCTGGCTTACCTTGAGATGGTTTAATTGAGTACTGTTGATGAGGTCAATCCAAAACTGTTGTCCTTGTCTTTTTCAACATCAAACTTTCTGACTGAAATCAAGGTTTTTTTCATTATGAAAATTTTGTAAACATAATCTGTATTCTTGTCCAGTGTGCTCACAGATGCAGGTGATGTACTCATACAGCAGTGTGCCAATTCCCCTTACCTGGTTCTCAATCCTTGTTGGAATTTTTAATGAGAATTTTTTTATAGTTGTATTTTATTTAGTTTAATTTTTAATTTGTTTTAACATGCCAGATTGGGGTAATGTCATGTGGTGAATCCTTTTGGGAGCAGGGTGATTCAGGTTTTTCAGATATGGTAGTTCTGTCTAGCCTGTGACATTTGTGTTGGGGCACAAAACATAATGTGATGTGACTTCATGAGCAAAAATTAAAGTGTGATGTAACAGGTAAAGATTCTTTGTCAGAGTTCCTTTGCACCTTGTGAAGGAGCAGATTTAACATAAGTATTCTCTGACCTGGGAAGATTGTCTTTTTCAGTGATGAGTAGCGGTTCACTGTGGGGCTGTTCCACTGGAATCCCCTTCCAAGACTTGCCAGGGGTGCGTCATGGTTGGGTGGAAAAGACAACTGAACTAGAGCCATAATTTGCAATGGTCTGTAGTGTCTGAGCTGTGTCACCAAGTAGTGTAAAATCACTTTATTACTCTCCATTTTCTTGCTGTGAGTTTGGTGTGGCACAGACCTAATTGCTGATGAAATGCTTTGCTTTTGCAGGCTACCTTTGAAAGAGGCTTGGAACTCCATGCTAAAGTCACAGTCTTTGCTGAAGGTTGTCATGGACATCTAGCCAAACAGCTGTACAAAAGATACAATCTAAGGGAGAATTGTCAACCCCAGAGCTATGGCATTGGATTGAAAGAGGTACCACTTGCATCGTTTTAACAATTAAAGAAAATAGCATGAGACTTAAAGGTGGATTCCGTTTGCTTTCTAGCTAATTTTTGTATGACAGAAGAATTAAAGAATTTGAGTTACACTTTGAAAATTCAGAATCTTTGCTGTTCTGAGGCTGATCAGAGCAGATCCTCTCTGAATGTTGTGACTGTTCCACTTCAGCTGCTGCTTCTCTTGTACCTGTTTTAACTAGAGGTACCTGTGAATCTGCTCTGTAACATTTTCAAATTACAGTCATTTGTGATACCTGTTTTCCGTATATCTGCTAAACAAGGAAGGAATTTGTGCTGCCTAATTTTGGGGGGGCTTTAGTACATGAGGAAGGAAGAAAATACTTGCTGTGGGCTTTCTGTATGTTAGTAAAAGGGAGAGAGGAGAGCTGTTTCAGATGATGAATCGTGGTCTCTGAAGCACCTTCTGGATGAGCCTTTCTTTAACAAAAAACTCCCTTCATTGGGCATATAAAATTGGGATAGGAATGAGGTTTCCTTTTTAAAATACTCTATACTCAGGAAATATCACTCATGAAAAAGAGCTGTATTATTTTAGAATATATTCAGAGTTTTGACTGTAACAGAATTACTTAAATATTTTGTAGCTGTAAGCACATACTAGTTAAATGATTAGTCTACACTAATCATGTAGAGACTAACCATTCTGTAAATATGACATAATCTTAGCTACAGTCTCTGATACTGAAACTGTCATTAAAGAAGGGTTTTCCTGTAGAGTTCCCTTACTTCCAGATGAGACTGTCTGCTTTAGCAAATAGTGCAGTCCAGTAGGGGTGGATCTGAAGTAGTTGGTGCTCAGGAGCTGTTGTCCGTACTATGCATGCCTCAGGTTTATTTTTACTTTGGACTAGCTGTCATTTGGTCCCATGGACTGAGTGCCCTTGCATGACTGGAATGTTTTAGATGGACTTTTAGGACCCTGTCTTTGAGTTTCACATTGAAGGAATCCAGTTCATGCTTTGGCTGCTGTATGATGTGAGTCAAAACACAGTAAGTGGGAGGAATCAGAAGTCCCACTCAAAAATGTGCTCCTTAATCTAAACTGGAACATTATTGTAGATGTGCCCTCAATGCTTGAGCTGATCCATGGTGCTCAACTGCCCTCCTGCCATTAGACTGTGCCTGGCATGTACCTCCATGGTGCAAAGATGTTTTGTGAAATGAGCAGAAAATTGACTCAATCTTGAAAACATGAAAATGCTTCTCTGAGTTCACCATGGGCCAGTGGAGCACTGAAAACGTGTAGAAGACAGCAGAGATGGGACAATTTGTTTGGCAGAAAATATTTAGATCAACTCAGGCATATTGCTTTGTCCTGACCTTGAAAAACTCACAAGATAATTCATAGAATCATATGAAAAAACAATACTTTCAAAGAAAAAAGTCAACATAAGCATTGCATTCTGTGGCAGAAGTATCTGTCAAAGTCACTAATATTAGGAATCTTGGAATGAAAATTTTGGGTGTAATACTGGAGTCTCAGGCACATTTTCTGATACATAGCATTTTAAGAGAGGTATTGGGAAAACCTCAAATAGTAATCAAAAAAACTTTACTGAACAGTTGGTATTTTGCTGTATGAATTTTTGCATTGCTCATAGGAGTAAATTAAGTTTCTCCTATATGTGATTGTGTATTTGTCTCTTAATATGTTATTGAAAGGCCATTACTTTGCAATCTGAAGTAGTTTTTTGGTCATCCTCATTTCAGTTATGGACTATTGATAAAACAAAATGGAAACCAGGAAGAGTGGAACATACTGTAGGCTGGCCATTAGACAGACATACATATGGAGGATCCTTTCTTTATCACTTAAATGAGCCTGAGCCTTTAGTTGCTCTTGGATTTGTGGTAAGTGAAGTTAGTTTTTTCATTCTTACATGTTGTTTGATCTTCATTTTATGCAGTTTCTTTTCTCTGTTTTAATGACAAAATGTAAATACAAGAATAGGAATTGACCAAATTTAGTCCTTTCTCAATCTTAAGTGTGGTTATGCCCATACTAGGGAAGGCTAATTTGTCGTATTAATCTATCTTTAATCCAATGTCTTTTATTGAGACCAACTAGAAAACTTACTCGTAATTTCTTTGCAAACAAAGCAAATTTTGGTAATGGCAAAACCAAATGACTAATCAAAACTGTGCTCAAAAAATTCTTGTAAGTTAGGAAATCTAAACCACATGCACTTTTTACAGTTTAATTTCCTAATCCATGTGTCAAACCTGTGTGTAACTCCACTTTTTGAGAGAAGTGTCTAAAATGGAAGCACTGCAGTGCTACTAGCAATGTCCTTTTCATTTCTGAGCTCTTCACTTTGGTTTTGGTATTCTGCACCCCTGTTGGCATTGCCCTCTTTAGCAACTGCCTTTCTGAATTGGGCAGGCAGCTTCTTCCTGCTTATTGCCACTTACCAGAAGTGTGAGATCTCTAGAGTTAGTCTGGTGTCATTCTGGCAGCCAGGTGATGCAAGGAGGAGCAGGGATTGGAAATACTCTGTCACCTACAGTTCAAAATGAAAAATTCACTATTTACCCTGTGCACATGCTTCAACACAGATGTTGTAAGAGTCAAGTATACAAATGGGACTTTCAGCAGCATGGGACTGAGCTGACACTTCTGTCTCCTAGATTTCAGAAGGATTACAGAATGTGTGGAAAAATTATATTTTTGTCTAACTCTTTTGTAAGAAGCATTGGAAAAAATTCATTACCTCTCTCAGACACGCGTACTTGTCCTGTACAGATTTCCAATATTGGAATTAATAAGTACGTACAGTAGATACTCAATTTCTGTTTGATTTTAGAAGGGCTGAGAGCTTTGATTCTTGCAGAGAATGGTAGGTAATCAGTAACATTCATATTCTATCCAGAGAGGAAAAAATCAACTTCTGTGTGAACACACAATCGCTTTTTTGTCTTTGAACTTTATACCTATTTCAGTCTGAGATGATTCTTGTAGTTGGGTTATTTTACCCTTATTTTGGAACTTGTTCATTAATTTTGTCTTGTCAGCAGCTCAGATGCAAGCACTGCTCTGAAAGCAGTGAGCTGCCACAGATACCAAAGTGTTGATTGCTGCTGATTCATGATGTATTTTGTTACTTATCTCCAATAAAGCTCACAGGAACCAGAAATAGTCCCTTTCTCAAAAGAGAAAAATTCAGCAATAGAATTCTTTGTAAGAATATCTTAAAGATGGGAAATTCAGAGTATATATTTGGTCAAATTCTCAAATGTATAAGAATCCTGAGCATCCAGCCCACTGGCAATCTATTTTACCCTATTTTCTGCTTTCATCATTGCTCCCCTGTGCTTTATTACAATGGCACCTAATTGGAAATTATAATTGAGTACTAAACAATTTGAAGAACTGTTTAAAGTATGAGAGCTCAAGGATGTAACAATCAAAAAATAATTGTTTACCTCTTTTTTGAGCTTTTTTTGGGCAGAGGTATGAAATGCAGATTTAAAACAAGTTTTGCTGCTTATCCCACTCATTAAGTCATGTTTAATTTAATCCTTTTTATGCCAAAGACAGCTGAAAGGAGGTTACAATGCAATTAAATATTTTCCATATTTTAGGTGGGGACAAGAGCAGACTTGTAGCAGCAAATTTTTAGATTTGCTCCTGCTGTACCATTAATAAAATATATTTTTGGCAGTAGATTAAGTAGAATGATCCTGAGGTTGCTTTAGAATAAAATACATTTAAAGACTTGATGTGGTAATATGCAAGTGCTTTGATTTCAATTTTTTGTTGAAATTTCATACCTTGTTTTTATTTATGTGCACTTTTTTCTATTTTTAAGGTTGGATTAGATTATCAAAATCCCTATTTGAATCCATTTAGAGAATTTCAGAGGTGGAAGCATCATCCTAGTGTACAGCCTACTTTGGAGGGTGGAACAAGGATAGCCTATGGTGCCAGAGCGTTAAATGAAGGTGGTATCCAGGTAATTTTTTTTCACAAAGATTTGATCTTTGAGTTTTCTATAGCGATATATTTAGTGCTGTAGATTTGGTTTGCATGCTATACCAAATGTTTTGCTGGACAGAAAAAGCTTCTTGTCTTGCTGGGTACTGGCTGCTGAGATTAGCTAGTCTTAGGCTCTGTTGTACTGAAAATCTTCTGACATGCTCACTTTACTTTCTGAATGAAATACAGAACATAGAAACATTTAGATTGGAAAAGACCATTTACATCATTTAGTCCAATTACTAGTCCACCACTAAACCATGTCCCCAAGTGCCACATCTATATGTCTTATCCAGGCATGGCAACTCAGCCACTTCACTGGGCAGCTTGTGCAAGTGCTTGACAACCCTTCCTGTGAAGATATTTTTCCTAATATCCAATCTAAACCTCCTCTGGCACAACTTGAGCCCCTTTCCTCTCTTCCTGCCACTTGTGAGAAGAGACTGACCCTCACCTCAGTGCATGCTCCTTTCAGGTGGCTGTAGAGAGCAGTAAGGTCACCCCTGAGCCTCCTTTTCTCCAGGTTAAACACCCTCAGCTCCCTCAGCTGCTCCTCATAAGACCTGAGCTGCAGGCCCTTCATAAATTCCATTGCCCTTCCCTGGACACACTCCAGCATTTCAATGTCTTGTGAGGGGCCCAGAACTGGGCAAAGGATTCGAGATACAACATCACCAGTGCTGATTACAGGGAAATAATCACTGCCCTGGTCCTGCTGGCCACACTATTTGTGATCCAAGCTAGGATACCATTGGCCTTCTTGGCCACCTGGGCACATGCTGGCTCATGTTCAGCTGGCAGGACTCCCCCTGTCCTTTTTGCTGGGCAGTTTTCCAGTCACTCTGCCCCTGGCCTAAGGCACTGCATGGAGTTGTTGTAACCCAAGGACAGGACACAGCACTTTGCCTTACTGATGTCAGTATAATCAGCCTTGGTCCACAGAACCATCCTGTCCAGATCCCTCTGCAGCAGATCCGCATTCCCACCCATCTTTGTGCTGCCTGCAGACTGACTGAGGGTTCACTCAATCCCCTTGTCCAGGTCATTGATAAAGATATTAGCCAGGTCTGGCCCCAGTACTGAGCCCTGCAGAATCCTACTGGTGGCTGGCTGAGAACTGGATGTAACTCCGCTCACGAAAACTCTTTGAGCGCAGACATCCAGAGTTTTTACCCAGCAGAGTGTTTGTCCAAGCTATGAGCAGCCAGTGAAGTGGAATTTATATTGCATTCAAGAACGTTCAGCAGCAAAGATGCCATCTATCTTTTGTTTTACCTGGAATCTTCGGGAAGACAGGGTAGTACCACTGATCTGTTCTTTTGAGGTCTTCCAAATTACTTATTTATCCCAGCAAAAAGAACTCCTTTTCAGTGCTTGAGCCTTAAGTCACTGATGGTGCTGAAACTGTAATGTAGTTTGGCAGGTAAATCTTTACCTCTTCAAGTACGAATACCTTGAGTTTCTTTCATGCTCAACTTTGAGTTTCTGCTTTCTTGGGAGGTGGAATACTTGGTTCATTTTGTTAACTTAAGTAGTGCAGAAGGTAAAATTGTGAATATGTATTATTTAAGACTGTCTGATTGATGCATTTCTTTTCAAATGCTGACCTTTCTGACTAAGGTCAGTTGAAAGGGCTGGAAAAGCTTGCAAAAAAATGGTCTGGAGTTTATATTTAACAGTTTTAAGGTACATTCAACCTGTTAGCTTCTCATCTTGAAACACAGGGTGTGGCAGTATTTTCTGTACTCCCAGATCCATCTTCCAGATGCTCCTTTCAGTTTGGACCTTAAAACTAGCTTGAGTGTCCGTGATCTGCAGCCTGTGTGTGGGGCCATGCCACTCTGCCCTCTGACTACCTTGCCTTTCCTTTTTGAACCTCTTCTCAGTATAAACGTGGCTTCACGAGGTTCTTGCAATACAAGCAGAATTTCATCACAGCTTCATTCTTGTCACAGTCATGTGCAGTTGGGCTTTGACCCCACTGTGCATTCCTGGCAGTGAGTCATGTGAGTTTGGGAAGCAGCTTCTTGATTACACCCATGCTGCACATTTAATCAATCTGAGCGTTGATTTTGTCCACTCTGCAGTGGAAATATGTCATATCACATTGTAACACAGCCGTGTTACTGGCTTGTTTCAAAAACCATTGCCACTCCACTATTAGCACAGACACCATGAAAAATACCAAGATGTTCTAATCTAGGCTTTTATGCAAGAGGGGCTTCTTTTTCCACCCTGTGCCCTGGTTTCTCTATCACACAGAGTCATTGAATTTCTGGCTTTGGTGAAGTAGCCAGAGTGTGACTTTAGTTGCACCCTCCTTATACTCAAAACCTATAGCTGAAAGAATACAGTATTTTTAAGTCTCTTACAGACATTGTGCTGTTACATAGTAGAACTGCAGATCTTGCACATCTCTGCCTCATCTTTGAACATCTTTGTTGGATTTAAACCAATATGTCCCTTACTTTCCATTGTTCCTAATATATGAGTATGTTTTGCTTTGGTGTTTTTTTTTGGTGGGTTTTTTTAATTTCCTTTAGATAGATTTGATTAGGTGATCATGAAGTCACTCTTCTAAAAGACTTTTTTTAATACATGGCTTCAGTAAAAAAAAGCTTTATTGATGATTCACTTAGGAAGAGTTTTAAGATTAGCTCTTCTTTTGCATGTGTTGCTTTGATTAATAACTGTAGCAGTCTGACTCATTTGTATCACTGTAGTCCAGGAATATTTTCTTATGTAAGTCATTCCATAGCTCCAGTTTTTGATTTTGGTAACAGAATTGCATCAAATAGGTGTATAGAGTTACCACCAACTTCAGCTTTTTTGTTAGAGATAACCTAATGACAATCTTTAGCACAGAGTGAAGGGGAAGAGAGAGTGCATGTGTTTTTTAATGTCTGTGGAAGGAAAGATAAGAGTTTAAGAGTAACTTAATCTCTGTAGCTACTATTTATAATATTTATTAAAACTACAAAACAAAGCACCCAAATTCCCATACACCCTCTATTTGGTCTCTATTTTATCAAATCTTTTGAAAGGTTTAAGAGTTTTGTGGAGAAAAAGGTGTTGCAGTTATTGAGCAGTGTATGCCGTGAATATCGGGGGGAAAACCTGACAACCCATTTAAGTGTCAGACATCAGACTCACTTAACAGATTGTAAGCCCTGGTCTGGAGCTAAGGGAGGAAGAACATGAGGTTTCCTGCCTGCCAGCAGGAAAGACTCTGCAGGGAGCAGGTGTCTCCCCTTCTCTAAAGCAGTCTTGTTTTGTTTCTGTATCTCAGAGGCATGATGTGTTTCTTCCACTGACTATGAAAGCAGGCTCCAAGTGCCATAGTACTAATAATGAGAATTACTACCACAGCTGCAGTTTGTGCTACCTTTTGTGTTACATGACTCATCTTTAATCTCATTTATTCTTTAGCAGTATGGTGGGTCACTGTGCATATTACATGAAACAGTGTTTGCAGAAGAAAAATACTTGATCACCATCTTCCTATGCAATTCAGAGTCAGTCAAGAAGTCTTTCTATGCTTATGTCAGTGCTGCACCATTGAATCCTGATAACATAGGATGGCTGTTTTCTGAGAAAAGAGAGAACATCCCACATACTTAATCTCTTTGAAAAAGTGTAATGTAGCTGAACTTGAAACTTCTTTTCCCAGAAAAGTAAGTTGTAGTTGTGTTTCCAGCCTGAATTACCTTTTCTGTGAACCAAATCACTAGGTCTCTGATTAAACAAACTGCACAAAACACAGAGGAAATGCTGTGTAATTTAACTTTTTAGTGATTGCTATATGACTATACAAAAGTAAGCAGTCCTGGGTGACTAGTAAAGAGGTAACAATTGAACAAGCAGAAGAAACAAAACTTTTGATTTGGGTTAACCTAAATTCTAAGGGATACATTTTTTGACATTTTTCATGAAATTCAACTACTTGTTTAGTATTTAGGTTACTGCAAAATTAATTCTTTCAGACAGTTTTAATAAAAGCAGGATGCTAGATTAAGATGTGCTGCTCAGCGCTAAAGACTTTAGGAGGAAGGGTATGTTCAAAGCTTCAGCAATTTGTGACTTAGGCTTTGATCAGAGCTCTCTGCTCAAAGTTCTGCAGTCAGTCTGCACTTCGAAGCTGTTTCCAGTGTAAAATCTTAATCACCTTGATAGCTGAGGTATTCCTCAGTCAATATAGGTATATAATGTAATATATTGATACTATTGACCTGACCAAATCATCTTGGCTGTGTTAGGTTTGTGAGTTGACCATACTCTATGCTTACAGAATGGGAGTAAGATGGTGATTTTGCACCAAAATATATTTGCTGACTGTGAGCAACTTCTAAAATAAGGAGGAGGGGGGCAGGTATGATAGCAGTGTGCAGTTTCACAGAAAAAAATTTGTGCAAAAAAGCCCTGTGAGGTGAGATGACTACAACTTATTGTGTGGAAATCAGGGAAACAAATGGGACTTTGGGTTTTTTATTTTAAAACATTTACTTGAGCTTGAAGGAGGAACACCATATCGGTGGGTGACTACTGGAGTTTTGCTGCACATAAGGCAGCTGTGGAGAGGATATAAGGAAAATATCACTTTTATACAGCACAAGTAAAGTGTCTGTATTCCTATGTGCATCCTGTGCTCAAATTCCATGAGTAAGTGGAGTAACTGGTGCATCTTTAGAGAGTACATGTGCCAGGTCTGAAAATGGAAAGGACACTCAAGCCTTATGCCAGTTTAATTTCAGAATGTTATTTTCACTTCAACAAACAAAACCAAACAAGAACAAAACCTTTCGTTCTGTTTTCCCTTCAGTCAATACCCAAACTCACCTTCCCAGGTGGATTATTAATTGGTTGCAGTCCTGGACTCTTGAATGTTCCCAAGATCAAAGGAACACATACTGCAATGAAAAGTGGCATATTGGCTTCAGAAGCCATTTTTAGTCGATTAACCAATGAAAATCTCCAATCAAAGACAATAGGTAAGATCATTTTACTTTGATTTGTAATTACCTTGTGTTCTGTTAGAACCACCACCAACTAACAGCAGTAATTAATCAGGCTGAAATAATTAGTTGGAAATGTGAATAAATCATGAAATGGGTGTGTTTAAAATATATTTTATTATTTACTATTGATAATGTCAAATTATCTATTAAAGAAATCATTATTTGCTGTTATTCATAAGTATTGATCCTACTGCTAGAAGCTCTAATGACCCTCTGAAAAGTAAGCTTATGCTTCCTGTGTAAGTAAACAAGAATAGTTTTGTTCCTACAAACACAATAAAAAGTAGTGCTTTATGATTCAGAAAGTGTTACTGAAAGCCTGCTGAAACAAGAAAAAAAAAAAGGGAATAGATTAGATGAAGCAAAACAGCATGAGATTTTTCAAATTTGCCCTTACTGTTGTTAGGATCCTGTTTTCATCCAGTCCTTTGTTCTGTCTTTTAATCTTTTAGTTGTCTCAGTTTGAGACTATGTGTATTTTATACATAATACAAGCACATTGTAGTAATCACCTGGTCCTGACCACCTTGTAGTGATTTGTTTAAGCCTTGGTTGTCCCCTTAAATCTGTTAATAAAATCTGTAAGGAGAGAGAGAGAGAACTAGAGTTTTGGTCACTCTGGAGCTAAGACTATACCCAGGTGCCACATGATTATTTTAGAAATCTTCTGTCTGTACTGGTGGATTGAGGCCTAATGAGCTCTCATTCAGCTGAAACACACCATACACAGAAGGTGTGCTGAACAATTAAAACTTCAGCTAGACATGCTAAAATGCTTAGAATCCATCTGAAGCTATAAGTACTGTTGGTGGGTAGTGTGTCACTCCTGTTTGATTATGGACATGTTTTATATGCTGTTTTCCAGTCTTGTCAAGGCTGGACTGCTACAGCCCACTTCCTTCTCTTTGCAAAGATAATGGACTTTATGGGAAATGTGGACTGAAGCATGCTTTTCATATGTAGACAGGGCTTAAAACTCATTATTTAGAACATTTATTCCTATACAGTAGTAATGGAGAATGGTGAAGAGAAAGCTCTCAAATAATCTTCATTTGAAGAAAGATTATTTTAAATATAATTACTTGGCTTTAACTACGCTGTGGTAGATGTATCAAGTGTGAAATGTCTTGTGAAATGTATTTGTAAAGAATACAAAGAGTTTAAATCACAAGTCTGCAGTCAAATACGTCTCATTAACATGCTGATTACAAAGGGAGAAATTATCTAGAATTGGCATTATCTGTTGGGCCATAGCTATAGTTACTGAAATGGCACTTTGGTTGCAAAAGTTCTCTGGAAAAAGCTTTAGAACATGACATTAGAATTGCAAACCTGGGTTTGGATCACAGGTGGACTGTCCTGGTCAGCACTCAGATTCTGTGAGTGAGTAGCTGCTTTCCCACAGAGGTGCCAATGGAGCCACCTGTCTGATTATATTTTGCTGAGTTTTGAGACAATTTAATGCTGCTTGTGGCTCATTTAATAGAGGCTACAAAGAAACAGTACATGTCTGCCAACAAAACACATCTCTTGATTCAAGAAGCTGAAACATGTTGTCTAGTATATTCCTAGCTTACAGTTCTGAAATTCTCATTTTGCTGATTTCATTGCTAGCAGTTGCTTTTATTCAGCATTTATTCTCTTATTTCAAGGATAGTCTTGATGCACTGTAGGTACCTAACAAGTAATGTACTGCCTTAGGACTTGATGTGCAAGAATATGAAGAGAACCTGAAGAAGTCCTGGGTGTGGAAAGAGCTGTATGCAGTGAGAAACATCCGACCATCCTGCCATACTGTACTTGGTGTGTATGGAGGAATGATATATACAGGCATATTTTATTGGATACTCAGAGGAATGGAACCATGGACATTAAAACATCCAGGTAATTTCATTATCTCCTGAAGAAGATTCTAAATTTCTATGTCAATCTTTTCTGGTCTGTTTCGGCTAGTGCACATCTGGTCCAGTCATGAGGCCTTAAAGTGTACAAAAGAAATGGATGATGAAATTGAAGCAGACCCTCGTATCAGCTACCATACAATATAAATTAAGACATTAAAACATTGCTTAGTATAACTTGGTATAGATATTTGTCTCATTTAAAAGGCTGTCTTCTATGAAGTACTTCATTCTGATGACAAAGGAAGTTAAAACAGTTTAGGTAAATTGTTCTTGAGTAACTGCAAATTACAATAATTCTGTACTGAAATTTATTAAAAATGTATTTAGGACCAGATTATGCTCAGCTCAAATCAGCCAAAGACTGCACCCCTATTGAATACCCAAAGCCCGATGGAAAAATCAGTTTTGATCTCCTGTCATCTGTGGCTTTAAGTGGTACAAACCATGAAGATGACCAGCCCCCTCACTTAACTCTCAAAGATGACAGCGTCCCTGTGAGCAGGAACCTGGCTGTATTCGATGGACCGGAGCAAAGGTTTTGTCCAGCAGGTAGGTAACAAAAATGTGTCAGCTGTTTCTGCAAGAGGAAAGACTAAGTACTTCAGGAAGGGTCTACCTGACCTCCTACTTACTTCAAGCATTCCATCCCAATTTTCCTCCAAGAAGGGGGTTCAGTTGAAGGTCTTAAAACATGTTAGCAGTACTTTTGTGATGAAATAACTGTTATATGTGTTAGAAGGGAATTAAGTCACATTAGTAATATTCTTCCCTTGTTACACTTGCTGGTAAGTAGAATATACATGCAGGGGGGAAGCTGTTCAGCAAAGTGATAGCTCCCTTCTTGTCTTTGCAGGAGTCTATGAGTATGTTCCTCTGGAATCAGGAGAAGGATCAAGGCTGCAAATAAATGCTCAGAACTGTGTCCACTGCAAAACATGTGATATTAAAGACCCAAGTCAGAACATTAACTGGGTAGTACCTGAAGGTGGAGGAGGACCAGCTTATAATGGAATGTAAACTAACAGATCAATTCAGTGACTTCTGATCACCAACAAATATGTTGGAGTATTTTATGCTGCAGCGTAATTAATGTACAGCACTGACTTGAATGTTAAAAGAGTTTGAGACTAATGTGCCATACTGAATTTTACATTTGACTGTTGCATTAAATACAAAGTTGGTGCCTTCTGGTTAAACCCTAGCCTTATTTAATAGCACTTCTTTACAGGAGCTGTATGGCAGGCGAAAGTTCTTATCAGGACTGACAAAGGAGCTTTGGATCTTGGATGTACTACTGAAGTTCAGTGATAGCAGGAGCCATATCCAGAACTGTGCGTATTATGGTGGAATAATTTAGTACCCACCTTTAAAAAAGTATTTTCTCTCTCTAGATGGAGTGATTTACATGTAATCATACCTGGTAGTCAGGGAAATAAATCAGTCTATAAAATTGTCACTGCTTTAAAGTGTTACATTTTACATCAAATTTTCAGTTTGGGGTTTTTTTTTCTGATTATGGTAATAGGGAATACCTCTTGTAAAGTGGTTCTAAAAAAAAATAAATCTGCATCTTCATTCTATGTAAGGAATAAAAATGCTGGTAGACAAGAAATCAGGCCTGCTCTAATGGAAACTGTGAAAATGCCTACATTCTCTTCATGTGAAACCAAGCTGCTCAGGAAGCACTATTAAGCTGTGAAAACCACCATTGCTTTATACATCAGAAAAATACCTGAGGTGCAAAACACAAGTTCCTACCGCTTAAAAAAGAGAAAACCACATCAACTTTGAACAGTTTGTCTTTATTATTAGACTTTTGTGTTGTAAACACTGAAAACTGCAGCAGAGGGCAAATGAAAGAAGCAACTCCATTTATCCTTTTGCATGAATTAGTGCATAGATTGAAATGTTTAGGGAAAAAAGAAATCAGGCAAACATTTTAGCATAAGCTGCTTTCTCTTTCTCCCTTTGGGCTTTTATCTTCTGCTTGATTTTGAGTGTTTCCGTCTGGATAGCTGCTCAAAAAGAAAATGACAGAGTTACAGTAATCTCTTTACATTAGGTCTCCTCATAGGTTAACACCAGGTCACTGCTGGAACTTACCTATGTTGTATTTCATAAAACTGCATTTAATCTTTGATTAGGTCAGATACTAGCAGCAAAAGCCTTGTCTCTTGCTTTGTGTCAACTAGTAAGGCAACCACATAGAGGAGCATGCAGCAAGCATGGTGTGGGTGCCAATACAGAACGTAGGAGATAAAAATCTCACCCAATTAGGGGAGGAAATAAAGCTAGTTAGAGCCCTGTGAGATACAGACATAGTTCAAGAGGAATGCTGCTGACCTACATAAGCAGGTTTTCCAGTGCAACAGAAGCATCATTACTGTATAAAATCAGGTTTTCCACCTCAGTGGGTTCTGTGCTTAGAGAACATCAGTGTTTAAGAAGCTAGCATTTTAGGCATCACACTCGTATTAATTCCTACTGAATACTACCCTGGATACTTTGCTAAATTCTTAAGGGAATTTTTAAAGAAACAGCTTATTTTACCTTTGTCTTCAGGGGCTATTTCATGAGCCTTTTTAAGATCAGCCTTAAATAAAAGAAAAATATAAATTAATGATCTGACAGAACTTTAAATTTCAAAAGACAAGAAGAAGTGATCATTACCAGTGCTTGATCAAGATCTTTTATTCCCTGCCATCCTTGAGCCCGTCTGTAGAGAGCTTTAGTATTTGCTGGATCTATTTTAAGAGCCTGTAAATTTAATAAAATTGTCACATTAACATTTCTTATACTTCACAGCCTCCCATCTCCACAAATGGCACAATTCACACCAGCAGACAATCTTCACAGTTGGTTTGAGGGTAAGCTGTCAAAACATTAACTGTGTAAAAGGAATGCTATAATGCAGCACACTGAATAGCAAGTAATCAGCTTCAGTATCGCTGCAGCAAAAGTGCTCTTTTGTGAAGGATGAGCACACACGAGGCCCAAATGGAACAGCTGCTGTGTGTGTGTATATATAGAGAGCTGTCAGGGCTGAGGAGTTGCTGCAGTTCAAATTATCCTAACCTCGAGTCTCACAGGCCATCTCTCTATTGCAGCTCCTTCCTTCGCACCAAACCTCCTCAAATGGCATCATAAATAAAGAGATTTCCTGTTAAGATTTTTTTCACTGTGGGCTAGAAAAATACATGCAAGCAATCCATCTCATCATGCTTCAGGAACTTTTCCAAGTTCCAGTCATTACGCCTTTTTTGAGCGGAATGTTTTCAATAATGTGTACAGGCCAGCTCTAATATGACAATATCAAAATAGGAAATACAGTGGCTGGGCAAAAAGATTGTTCCACTATTTGATAACTTTGATCATTTTTTCAGAATACCTCAGATAATTTGGTCAGCTAGCTGTTATCTTATCTTGCCTGTGAAGATCACATTTTTACTGCAGTTAGTTCTATTGTGTGTCTTTAATTTAAATATAGCTTCTCAGTGTTTAGAGGAAATGTCTTCACAGCAATGTGTTGCTTTAATAATTTAATTTGCTAACCTTAAGTCATTAATAGACAACACATCCATATTTTTAAATCACTTGGGTATTGGGTGTTAATAGAAAGAAGTGTTACTGTGGGTGCTCCTATTGATCTACCTACTGTAAAGCCTTCAGCCTCTTCTGTGCTAAGAATTAGTCTGGATTGTATACACAGAAGTAGCATTCTTTGGTTTTACTTTGACCATTGTGCTTACAGCTATTTCAATGCAAGGTTTGTTTGAACAGGTTCAGCTGTTCATAATTCATTATTTACACCAAACAATGCATGTATTCCAGGCTGTTAATTTAAATTGCTTTTGGCCTTATGAAATCATAAAAGTGTACAGTTTCTCATTAACAATTACCTAGAATTTTACTAGCTAATTTTAGGAAACTGGTGTTCTGATTAAAGCACTGACACAGTTATTAGACATAAGCTAAATGACTTACAGAAGTCTATTATAGCTGTGGAGTTGCCTTCATCTAACAATTGTTTACTCTTAAAAAAAGGAAGTGCCATTTTCTTCCCACAATGGCAAGTATTATTAGTTATAGTAATTTCTACCTGTAACACTTTTGTTTCAGTTTTTACCATTTTCTAGGTGACAGATATCACATCAGACAATATTTTTACTATTGTCTTCTTTCCTCCTTCCCCATTTGTCCGTTCTAAATATAGGTTTATGAAGGTTTTCCAGCATCAGCAAGCTAGAAAGCAAGGCAGCAATCTAATGACCTCACACACAGATAAGGTGAGACTCCTGCTTTCAGCACAAGGTCCTAGGAGATGCTGCTCAGGATCCTTTGCTAACAGATAAGAGCATTCTTTCCTATGTTCTGTTCATATTATTGGAGTTTCACTGAATTATTTAAAGTTTCCTCAAATTTACTAAATTTTCACTATGCCCATGTCATGGTTCCTTTTTTCCCCTTTAATTATACTGGTTTTCTTTTTTTCCAGATTTATCATTACTTTGTTTCTTTCTTGCTATTCAGTCATTTTATTTCACTATTAAGCCTACCTGGAAGGTTAGTTATTTAGTTGAAGTCCCTGCCATGAATAAAATACAAGGCCATCAAATCTAGAGGCAAGTAAAACATTTTGCTCATACTTGTCTTCCAGAGGAAAGTATTCCTCTTTCACTGAAAACAGTTTAACTCTTTGTAATGTAAGAAGTAGCTCTACAATCCAAACTGACAATGATGTGCATTTTTCCTGGCAGTAAGCAACAGCCCTCTTTTGTTTGTTTCTAATGATTCATTTCAATTTCAGAATCTTTTTAAAAAGCCACATATTAGAAAGTTAGTACTAAGTTCACCATAAGCTTCTACTTGTTTACTTTCAAATCATAAGCTTGTCCAAAAACTTTAAAAAAAGCTTTGTGGTCTTGTGTCTACACAGGCCAATTCTTGACCAGGATACTGAACATTACATTTACCTCTGAACAGCTGTCAATGGCTCCCTGCCAATCTGACAGTTTTAGTTTGCAAGCACCAATGTTTAGAACACAGGTCAAAGCAACAGTCTTCAACTTGGGCTTGTCCGCCTCCTCTGCCACTTCTTCAGAAGCTTCTACATACCTGCAGAAAAACAGATTCATACACAACATGGATTAGTGTTGCAACTTCAATTTTTGTCCTGCCCTTAGCTATCTCTCCACAAATACGTGTGAACCAACCTATCCACACTACTTCTAAAGCAGCTTCAATTCAACTGTTACAAATCCTTATTAAACTAAATACATAAACCCCACCCTAAAAAACCAATCAACTCTCACTAAGGAATGTTTTCCTGCAACTCTTAGTCCTCCACTGTATTAGCACACTCTTTTTCTTAGACAAATGCACTATTCTACTGCAGGAAAACATCAGAATTTATCTCAAGTTTACTCTCAAAAAACACGTTGCTCATCAGTGCTAGAAAATCAACACCACCACTGCCCTTCCACGTTCACCAGAAGCTTCATCTCTTCTTGAGTTCCCTCAATAACCTTTTAATTAGGTTAGGCATTTGTAGCTAAAATCTGAAGCTAACTTTACTTTGTAAAGGAGTGTGGTTTATGAGCATTAGTAACACCACCCTCTTCCCACTGTCCTCCTTCATGACTTTTCCTGAACTTCAAAACTGACACTGGTTCAGGACAGAGCCACAGCAGTTACTACATCTCTGTTTTGAAAGCACATTTCTTAATTTACAATGTGCTAATGCTGTCTGGTTTTTATTTTCAGTGGCAAAGGTCTGCTGTGGATACAAAGTTTTAACTCCTTAATGGTCTATTTGATAGAACTTCTCTGAGTTCTATTTAAAAAACAAAAATTGTGCTTGCATACATTCACATTTTAAGCATGCTATGAATTAATGTAGTCTTTGCAGATCAGGGCCTATGGAAGTTCACTTTTTGCATGCCCTGTCTTTTTTGTTGTTCATATACAACCTTTGTATCACAAAAATTAGCAATACTTAAAAAGTAAATTGAAGCTTTGTGCTTCTAAATTAGATGCAGTCCCAGTGCTTGTTCCACTCGCTGAAGATGAGAACAAGAAGAAAGAGCAAACATGTAAAAGGTAAGGAGAGTTGTAACACAAATCTGTATTATGTTCAAAACAAATGGAACACATGTAAAATACTTATAAATCAGACCAAAACATTAAAGACTGCAACCATTCTGGACATAAGGTTAGAGCTTCCAAGTTAAAGAATTGGTGGAGTAAGTATCAAGGGAGATAATAGGAAGTAATACTTTCTTTTTGTTTAAAAAAAAAAAGGTATCAATTCTAACATGTAAAATGTATTTTTTAAAAAATGCTAAGAAGCAATAAAACAAGAAAAAGAACATAAGATTGGAATGGTTACTGTAGGTGAAAAGAAAAAAGCATTTTCAGATGGTGTGCAAGGTAGATTGTACCTAAGCCACGGGATACCCTGGCAAGAGCTATTCTTTTCCTATCAGTTCTAGGGAAGTGCCAGCTAAAGGTCACCATCCTATATGAAGTATTAGATTCTAAGCTACATTTACAGGGCATGTCCATAAAAGTATGGCCTATAAGGAAAAGCTGGAAAAATCAGATTCATTTAGTCTAGAAAATTACTATGATTTCCACCTACAAGGACAAATAAGCACCAAAGTAGCTCAAACAGGAAGAGCTTTCACTGGATGTGCTTAAAAGTGAGCAAGACACCTAACTGGAAGGGATGGTGTAATTATACCTGGCATTTATGTAAGAATGGGGAGAGAAAATGGACAGATACAACAAAGATCCTTCAAGATCCATTCCAGCCTTTTTTATGTACAGTTTCCAAAATGTTTGCATAGAAATCCTTTTTACTTTGGGGTTTCTGTTTCTATGATGGGCTTTTTAAGGGCAGGTTGAGACACTGCATCTTGGGTTAATATCTGCAATTAAAGGATTCATTTTATGGTTCAGAAAGGTGACATTTATTTGAAACCCAGTCTGATAAAATCTCAGCTGAAGCATTAAATATGCTAGATTTTTTTTTCTTACATTTTTGTCACTGTTGCTTAACCAGTGATCATTAAGAAGGTTGGGATAAAGGTCAGTAAGTATAACTTTATTTTTAAGAGATGTTCACATACTTAAAACAAAAAGCATGAAAATATGAAAGGAACAGTATGGAAGCAAAAGCAGAAAGACTATGATTTTGAAGGCAAGTCTGAATTATTCATGAAGTCAGGATGATGGTATGGACCCACAGAAAAAAAAAAACAATAATGAATGAGTAAGGGCCACACTGGTCTTTTGAACTTATCAATTTCCTAAAGCTACTGCTCTTTATAAATCATAGAAAATCATTTCCCTTCCTTGCTGTCCATTAACTACCCTGGATACTACTATGCTTATTATAAAGAGTATTTAGGCAGTTCTCAGCAATACTTCTTACCTAGCAAAGAGTGGAAGACTTACTTGATTATGTAGCTAAAAATCAACCAGATGTTTTCAAGATTCAGAAGGATCTTTGTTTAAAAAAGAAAAGAAATGAGCACTGCACCAGGCACCTTTTAAAGGCACAAATCATTGCTTAATGGTGGGATTCATTTGGATTACAGGAACTACACCTGATTGAGGGATGAGAGCCTTACCGTAAACTTTTACTATACTTTTTAGCTGCCATTGCCCAATTTTGCGATTTGAAGAAAGTATTTCCTATATTCTTTGTGTCTTCTGCTATGGCCACAATCTTGTCAACCTAATAAAATAGATGGGAAATATAAAGGATGAATGTATTTATGAAAGAAGTCATGAATTAACTAATGTTTAACAGTACGATCCCAGGCCCATCCTCTTTTAAGGTTTATAAGATCTCAGAATAGAAATACTCCAATTTCAAACAAAATACTACCTTCAAACTACTTCTGTAATATCCTCTACTTTATGTAACACAAAGATCTGAATGATGAAATTCCTAGTGGCTTTTCTACAATATAAATGGTGAGAAAATACTAGAGAAGACAGAGTAGTCCAACTCTTTTCCCTAAATGCTGCTACCCACATAGAGCTATATATAAAGGTGTTGACCATTATTCAAAGAAAAGAAGATAAATTTACAAGCAAAGTATTCAACCAAGACTGCCTTATTCCTGACGAAATGTTGTCTTCTGCTTCTCAAAACAGTATCACTCACGTGAACTCTGCACATGCTCAAACTGGAAGTCATGTCAACACAATTCTCCTTCTCTCTGAACACTTAACGTATCAATGGAAGGAGAAAAGAACTGCCTGTCTTTATCAAGTCCATCATTTCTACTTCCACAACTGTATACACTTCAAGTTACTTCTCTAGTGGTAATTATAAATAGTTTATCATTACAGCTGTCTATTTTACCCTACTAGAATCAGTAACCTTGGCAAAAACTGATCAGTGTGAGACCAATGTTACCATGGTTTCTGTAGTTGGTTTATATGAACAAGTTTTAAGTTAAAGGGCACAGGCACTTGCCAACTTCAATTCTACACCACATCAAAAGCTCTCCAAAAGCATTTTCATTAAGTGCTTCTCAACAGCCAAGGAGTTTGTTTTCTAGCTCAAATGGATTTTTACTATTCTTATTCTCTATTTGGAATCTACTCATGCAGCCCCCTTTTCTTCCCCCTCTCACAAATCACTGTTTGACTTACACAGTTTGTCTAGTTCGCCTACATGAGAAATTAAAACCCTGCAGAAGAGCTGCTTTCACCAGTCTGCTCCCTGACTTCCAACAACAGATCTTCTGCAGGTTTGAACAATCTAAAAAGTAAACAACTACTGGGAATAATTAACAGCTACCTCTGATGTACTAAAAACCTTTTAAAAAGGCCAATCCTTTATTTCTAATAAGTGGGGCAGAGTCTGTTAAAGGCTGAGTATTTTTAAAAGCGTGTGGATAACAACATTGAGTTAGTTGTCTGCAGGATGGAGTTCTAGTAATTGCAACCTGACATTACAGCACAAACAGAATTAAAAAGAAATCAAGAACAGAAAATAAGTGTGACAATTTTAAGTGAGGTTTTAGTTACTGGGGGAAAAAAATGGGCTGAAATTAGCACTGCAAAAAAAAGAGGTAACAATGCCTTCCCACACAGCCTTCCCTTTCTTAAAATGGAATGTCACCATTTAACCAGGACCTCATTCCATTCTTAAGAAAAAAGCTTAATGAACATCATCACAGACACCATGTAACTCAGATCACCTACAAGTCTTGCAATCTGTAAAATACCCAAGAAGAAAAATACTTACATCTTTCAAGTCTATATCTGAATCTTCAGGAAAATCTGGATGAGCATCTCCAGATCCATCCTGGGGAGTAATTCCCCAGTCATCTCCTTCCTTTAGCTCTCCACATTCGGCTATGACACACAACTGAAAAAATGAAGTGTAAATAGTAGTATTGCTTATTAAGACAATTTTTAAAAAAGCAGTAACTTCCAAGTGCTCTTCGAAATTTTTCAAAGTCCATAAAAAGGCTTTTTCATCTGTTGTTTGGGTGCATTTATTTCAGAAACCTATCACATCATTAGCCTATCCTCATCAAAAGGCTTTTATCACACCAAGTGTTGTGTTCAGAGGATCAGCATTCCTAAAACACCATACCCACACTTTACGAGGAGGCTGCAAGAGGAACTGGCAGCAAGCTCAAGTGCAGCAAAAAACAGGACATGGAAATTCTACTACATTAGAGAAGATGGTTCTTCAACTGCCAAGACTTTTAAAGTTAGAGGTATTAATTCATCCAACACCCACAAGCTGCTATGACCTACACACCAATTGCTTTTTCAGAAACATGACTTCTGACATAAAAATTATAAGAATTACGTATCATTTAGGTGGGATTGTGAATTCCACCTTTTCATTTCATCACCCATCCTACACTTCTGGCAAAGGCTTCCACCCTCACAGCTATGTTGAACAATAAATGGTTTGTGCAAGGAAAATGTACAGTGCAAGAACAAAAGCCTCTTAACAAGGACAGTAAAATGGAAATTACCAGTTAGTAAAAATAACTAACATTTAATAGTTCTAAATACTACACCAGGAATTTAGAAGAAATGATTATACATCATATAATGAAATAACAAACATCATCCCTCAGTGCTTTGCCTTTTGCTTACCTTAGCAGGATTTTCTCCTTTCACTTCAACGTTTTCGAGTATTTTAACTACACCCATTCCTTTGATCACTTGGCCAAACACCACATGTTTCCCATCCAGGTGAGGAGTAGGCACCGTTGTAATAAAGAACTGAGAGCCATTAGTACCAGGTCCTGCATTTGCCATGCTCAGCAGACCTGGTTTGTCATGCTGCATTGGGGGGGAAAAAAATCACCATCAGCATTTAAAATATGTTATAAAATCATATGGAAGGTTCTGTAAGGCTGATCTTAAACATAGCCACGACAGCCACAGCAACTTCGTAAACCAATTACATACAGGTGCCAACTAATTTTACCCACCCTGACTGAAGAGGGCAAATGCTCAGCTCAGGGTCTTTACCTGCCCCCTACCAATCCAGCAAGCACAGCCACATGTGACTTAATGTTCTAACACCTGTCTCCTGCTTCTACAATTCACCCCCTACACAGCTGATGAGTTTAGGCAGATCACCTGAGAAAGGAGTGAAGTTCCTCACTGAATTATTTAAGACCACTGGCCTTAAGAAATGAGGCTACACACCACTGAAACCAACTTTAATGTTGAGCTGCTAAGATGGGTATATGATGTGAATTTTAAAAGGATTATGCACACAAAGTATGGTGTAGAACTATGGAGTTTAGAGGACTGTGGTCTTTGAAATTCATGATTTGGTCATTTTGTTTGGGGATTTTTAATCTCCTTCCCTTTCCTAGAGACGCAGCTTTTAGTCTGTTGGGATTTTTAACCGTATAATTGTTTTGCCACTTAGGCCACCAGGCCTTAAACTAAAAGAAAATTGTTAACAGCCTAATGTAAGAAGATACTGTTTATCCTGTTTCTTGCAAGAACTTTTTCCTTTTTTGAACTAATACTTTTTTTGTCCCAGCACATAGATTATTCTGCACTGCAAAAATGTATCTTTTATTACATGTTGTGAATGTCTTGTTTAAGTGGCACGACCCAGCCATGAAGTTGTTACTCTCCCCAAGTTGGTCTGGTTATTAAGTGCAAGGAACTCCGTTTAATGTAAGTGAGGATGTTACACCTAGACACTGGTACACATCTAAAGCATTCATGCTGTGGTACTGTTAAGAAACTTGATACTGTGGGAAGGAGAGGAGGAGCAAAAAGTGATGATAGCACAAAGGACATAGAAACAGATTTCAGAGCTCAATGAGAGGTTGGTTAGTTCGAGATAACAGTCTGAACCTGGTGTATTTAAGCATCTGCTTTTTCCCTACATTCTCTACTGGTTTCTGGTAGAGAACCTGCTGTTTTGAAAACTGTTTTCCCACGTAGTGTTTGGATTTCCATAGTGGTAGGTAGGGAGACCTCCTTGCCTGAACTGTTCACCTGGTCCTAAGGCACAGTAAGTCTGAATCTTTTCAGTCAGGATTTGGCTTAGGAACTCTGGGAAAAGGTTCCACAGCTGAGAGCCAGAATCACACCCAGCCAACAGAAAGCTACTGGAATCTTGGCTTTATCTGTTCTAACCTTGAAACTTGCCCTGGGAGTCAGAGATGGCAAATGACAGAGGAGCCTGTGTCCCAGAGCAAGAGAAGGCAGCTGGTAGGATTGCAGCCTCCAAAACAAATATCTGACACTTTGCATTGTAGTTGCTGGCAAACAAGTTAAACAGAAGGGTTGCCCCACAGCAGATTTTTGCAAATACCATTTGAGGCTGGTCACTGCTTCACTGCCTAAGCCCCGTAAATCTTAGCTTTTCCTCCCCCTCTCCCCAGTTACAGCTAGTGCTAGACAGCAATAGTTTGTAAACAAAAAAAACCAAGTAACAGTAAGTTCTGGTGTTGCCTTAAACCTACAGGTTTACCTTTTGTCTGTAAAGATGTGGAGGGGCGAGTTGGAAATTATAAGAGAGCAGTCTGGTGCCTTCAGTCTCCCCACTTATACCCAACCCCATTTTGTCTGGGACCAACTATCAATTTTAGTCCCAAATTACGAGAGTCTCTATAAAGAAAACTCTTGTCACTCATGAATTTTCTTGCTGTGTTTTGAAAAGCACTGCAGACAGATGGAGTGTCTTTCTCATTATGGCTTCTGTGGTCATTTTGTAAGCTTATAAAGCAAGCAAAAAAATCTGGACAAAATCAGATTCTCTGACAGATCCAAGGCTTGCAAAACTATGCCATAGTAACAGTGCTTGGGGTTGTGTAAGTTGGGTGTTCCCCAACAGCAGAGCCATTAGCTGGAGAAGTGGCATCAAGAAAAGCCTAGTGGGACTCATCTGAGATGATAAACTGACTACTGACAAAAGTTTTGCAGTTTACTGCAATTTGCAACAGTCCATGCAACCAGCACAAGAACAAACAGTTCCAGTGTCCTCAATTATCAACAAAAACAACTCTGTTTTCTGAGACAGTGGGTGAGAACACTGCAGAGCTGCTGGATTAAATGCAAGAGCTAGTGAATTTCTACCTAACAGAGACATTTAAATTCCCAGTGAAATCCTAACATACTTGGCAAATAGATAACAGGAATCATGCTCTTAAGACTCTGTACAGGATCCAAATGCGTTCTTCAACATATCTCTGGCACTCTGACAACATTTGTTAGAGCTGAGAAGTACACAAACGGGAATCATTTGTATCATGTTCACAACTACCTCTTGATCTCAAGGAACAACCAAACACATAATGACACAAAGTCATCTTCAGGGATGTGATCCTGTGACAGTACCAACAGACAGACACTGTTAGCAGCAGTGCTGTGGGCACCACCAGTGTGTCAGACTTCAGAGAACACAAGTGGAATTATCTTTATGATGAACACTGGAGTCACATTTCCAGTTATTGCTCCAAACTTAAGTCCTTTCAGTCTTGTGAGGAGTGGCTGAGGGAGCTGAGGTTTTTGAGAAAAGAATGTTCAAGGGTGACCTTATCACTCCCTACAACTACCTGAAAGCAAGATGGGGGGTCAGTCTGTTCTCCCAGGCAATCAGCAACAGGATAGGAGAAAATGGCCTCAAGTTGCACAAGGAGAGGTTAAAGTTGGACATTGTGAGGAATTTCTTGACAGAAGGGGATGGGCTGCCCAGGGATGTGGTGGAGTCATCATCCCTGGAGGTGTTCAAGACCTGTCTATATGTGGCACTTAGTGCTACATTCTACTTGACAAGGTGCTGTTTGGTCAAGGCTTGGACTCGTTGATGCTACAAGTGTTTTCCAACCTAACAGACTCTGATTTTGTCAATCTGATACAGGATTTTGTTCTCTGATTAGTGGAGGATTGCTCTATTTTCTTCTCCTAAAATACTGTCTGGGGGCAAGTACAACTGCATTCAGGGCTTTGTTTTAACCATGGGACAGTGACATGTGTAAGGTTTTAGTCAGTGTTGTTTAGAGTCTGTCATGTGCTACCACATACAACATGACATGAAAATGGTTAGTGCCCATGCTGACAATTGTTATTACTGCAGCAGGAGTAACATCACTGAAACACAACAGCTGAATACAATCAGTGTTTTTAACAGAGTACCTGATAATGAAAGTTTTCATCTTCAAATTTTTCACCATATATACTTTCTCCACCTGTGCCATTTTGGTTTGAGAAATCTCCACCTTGAACCATAAATTCCTTAATAACTGTAAAAGAAAATAGTTATGAAATGTCTCAGCAAGGCACAAGGAAAAAACCCAAAAAGCTAAACAACTCTAAGATGAAAAGCAATCCTTGTCGCCAGCACCTAAATGGAACCAAAATTCGTCTTTTATTTACCAAGTCACCTAAGTACTCCTTTTCAGTTATGTGGTTATCACTTGATATTTAAACCTTTACCTGAAATTCATTTCAACCTGTTTACAACTCAGAGTAAACTAGTTTTGCAAAATTCCTACTAAATCTGTAATTTACTATTGTCAGTGCATGGTAAGAACACATGATCATTCAGAGGATCAAAAAGTGAAAAACTTTCCTTCAGTAAAGTTGTTTCTTTAACAAGTACTTGAAATATTTTTTAATATTATTTCAATGGTAGACAACTTTTGTTACCAATAGGAAAACAGAGGATTTCCCAGAACTTACTCCTGTGGAAAGGACATCCTTTATAATGGAGAGGTTTTCCAGTGGTAGGTCCTGTTCCTTTTTCTCCTGTACACAGCGCACGGAAATTCTCAGCAGTTTTAGGTACAACGTCAGCAAATAATTCAAAGACAATGCGTCCAACTGAAATGACAAAGAGAGAATAAGACATTTTTAAGTCTTGTCCTAGGCATGGTGACATGTTGAGCATTGTATGTCAAAAGAAATTAATGTTTCAAGCTTTATTATTACTATTATTATTATTTCAATTACTATTCAATTTCCGTCTTGGAGTTGCTCTGTGGCAATTGCTCGCAGAGTTACATTGGGTTTTTAGCAATGTTATTACCAACAATGAATTCCCCTGTCAAGAATAATGTAGCAGGAATAAAGGCAGATTCTGCCAAAAACTAATGAAAATGCCAAATGCACTTTCTGCCAAAAAAAAGGTGTGTGGGAAATCACACATACATATATTAAAGCCAAATTATGAATTTTAATATGCACACTTATGTCAATTTTAGTATATATGTAGTTTGTTCAATCAAAAGTAGATACAATAATGACTGTGTTGTGGAGAATTTTAATCCATAAAAAAGCTCATGCTAAACACATCCCTTACCCCTCGCTCTCTTAAACCTGAATTTTACTAAGACACAGTGATACACTTTATATGCATATGAATAATGGCTATTTACAATTGGAGACACCACAAGCAATTGTTTAACAATTGCTGTACATGTTTTAACTGAAGGGAATTAAACTTGAGTAGCAAACAGATCCTGTAATTGCTGATAAATGGATTCTGTACTGAATTGTCATTCCTTCACTAACTGGCTTCTCACAGAGCTATTTCTCACTCCTAGCAGCCTCCATCAGTTGACGCTCCTGTTTTCTCATCAGCCTCACAGTCAATTAATTAACATAACTTCACTCTACCGGTAGCTAAATGTAAATATATTGATTCTAATTAATACAGGAATGAAAACAAATTAGACAACTGAAAGGCAATAAAAGGCAAATCATCTCATAGACTTTCTTCTTCTATTCTTCTGAGTAACAGAATGAATAAGTGAAAAGCAGTATCCTGACATGATTTAGGCAGTCCCTATCTTTTTCCATGTAAAATTTTAAGCCTTTCACGTAGTACCCCAGCTAACTTGCTGTTGTTTCCTTCTTTCGATTTTGACCGTTTGCCCAGATTTTTGAGTGACCTCTGGCAGCACTGGCGCTGCCAAGAGAACCAGGGCTGCGGTTTCCCCGAGCTTTCCCCGCGCAGACCCCGCTGCCGGCCCGGCTGCCAGGCCAGGCTGGCCGTGCTGCGGCAGCTACGCGGGGCCCAGCCACGGGGGCCGGGGGCGGCTCCGGGCGAGGCCGCGCTCGGCACGGCGCAGCACGTGGAGAGCGGCGCGGGAGCGGCCCCACACGTGGGCAGCGCCGGGAGCCGAGGCCGGGCAGCGCCGGCTGCCATGGGAACGCCGTGCCCGACCCCCGGCATCGCCACCGGCCGGGCCCTGTGCTGCCATGTTGCCTTTCTCGCCATGTTCCTCGGGCCTGTTCGCTCTGCCGAGGGAGGCCCGCTCGCGACGGGACACCCTCCTCCTCCTCCTCCCGCTGCCGGGGCTGTGCGCTCGCAGCCCGCAGGGCAGCGCCCGGCCCGGCCCAGGGTCCCCCCACGTCCTGAGCGCTGCGGCCCGGCCCGGCCCGGAGCCGCTCCTGCAGCCGGGCCCCGGCCCCGCGCGGCCCGAACTGCGCCCCGGCCCGGGCGGGGCCCGGGCTCCGTCGCGCCCCCTCCCCACCTCGCTCGCCCCCGATGTCCACATCGAAGAAGGCGCGGGGGTTGCTGGCCTTGCCGGGCCGGGCGACAGGGGACGGGTGCGACATGCCGCTGCTGCCCGCTGGCGCGGTGGCTCCGCCCGCTCGGCCGCCCGCGATCCCGGCCGCCCGCGGGTCGGGGCCGCTCGGGGCTCCGCCCACCGGCGGGGGCGGGCGGGCGGCCGGGCCCCTGGAGCCGGGAGCTCGCGGGTGCCTGCAGCACTGGCCCGCCCCTGGGCCTGCCTCTCGGCGGCCTTAAGTGACTCGGGGATAATCCGCAGAGAAGGAGCATTGTTTTCTCGAGGTTATACACACTCACGAGGCCTGGAAATAGGGGGAAGGGGAGAGATTTTAGGTTTTGCCTGGGTTTGTATTTTATGAGAGAAATGGCAGGCTGCGTGGAAAGTGGTGATCCGTGGTAAAGGGGGCAAATTGTCCGAAGTGACTATTATCCCGTAAAGATTTAGAGATCCAGAATAGCTCCAGCCTTCCTAAGGCCTGAAAACAAAATATGTTTCATCCCAAAGGATGAAGGTCACAATAATTGCTCCAAGGCAAACAATCTCTTTCGGACATTTGTGTTGACTAATGGACGTGCTATCAATACACTTGGTTTGGGTTCCTCAGAGTGTTCCTTGATTCCCAAGCAGATGAATGGTGCAACATGGCCATGTCCTGTACTCAAAGGCATCATGGAGGCAAGGTATCTGTGGCAAAAACAGAAGGGGCAGGAGAGTTCTGGGGTCTGACTTCTGCAAAGTTATAGTACTTTTGGGAATGCTGCTGATCAAAATGAGCCTCTTTATTTCTTGGACTCCTCTAATCCATTCCAGAAACCTCTCATTCTTTGATTTGTTGTGTTCTCTGAAGGCTTTCTCCTATAATTCATGTCTACATGTCTGGACTTGAGCTTCATCAAGCTGGTTTTCATCTCTCTCTCAGCATGTTCTCAATATTGGATGTGTCAGAGGGCAGTTGTAATTCCCAGATTGAAAGAAAATATAAAGTAGCATTTATATTAATCACTGCAGTCCATATAGTGCATTGTAATCATTCCCACACATCTGTACAGATGTCGGGTAGGAGAGGTGATCGGCACGGAGTGCTGTTACACATTGCATCTGGGAACCCTTAACAGAAGGAAAAGCCATCTGCTGCCATCTGGGAACACTTAGTGAGAAATCAGTGGAACCACACTGAGGCATTTCTCTCTCTGAGCCAGGTCATGCAGCTGTGTCAGGGATTTCACATGCTCCACGATGTCAGAGGCCACCAAAGCTTTGAGTCATCTGTAATTCACGAGGCATTTGGCCATGGTCACTGGCTGAGATATTTTTGTCATTATGCTTAGCCTAGATGAGGTGCAGTGGTGCGGTCTCACCCCAGCAACGTGCACTTGCCACCCTGTAAGCTAACCATATCCTGGGCTACATTAAAAGCAGTGTGGCCAGCAGGGCCAGGGAGACTTTTCTGCCCTTCTGCCCTGCCCTCGTGAGACCCCACCTGCAGTGCTGCACCCACCTCTGGGGTCCCCAACACAGGAAGGATGACAGCCTGTTAGAGAGAGTCCAGAGGAAGGACACCAAGATCATGTAAAGTATGAAGGGATGATTACAGGACCTCTTCTATGAGGAAGGGTTGAGGGAGCTGGGATTGTTCAGCCTGGAGAAGAGAAGGCTCTGGGGAAGAACTTAATGGAGCAGCGCTTCAGGGAGCCTATAAGAAAGACAGGGACAAACTTTTTAGTAGGGCCTGTTGTGATATGGCAGGGGCTAATGGTTTTAAACAGAGGAAGGGTCAATTAAGATTAGATAAAAGAAAGAAAGGTGTTACAATGAGGATGGTGAAAGACTGGAACAGGTTGCCCCAAGAAGTGGCAGATACATCATCCCTGGAAACATTCAAGGCCCGGATGGGCCTTGAATAGGTCTGCACTACCTAGACTAATTGAAGATGTCCTTGCTCATTGCAGGGGAGTTAGACTAGAAGACCTTTAAAAGTCCCTCCCAACCTAAAATATTCTATGATCTCAGTGAGTCAGTTGCTAGCCAAGTGAGTAGAGTCTATAAGAGATTTCTGTAGCAGACAGCAGAGTAAAGTGTGTGTTGTTGGTGTGTGTCCCCCGCAAGAGCTGTTGGCAGCTTCCTCTCAGGAAGAAGCGATGATTCATTCTTCCAGGAGTAGACTTATTCAGTCCCTACTGGGTTTTTTGCTGGTGAAGTTGGAATAGTCTAGATTCTAGATGAGTAATTCTTTTTACACTAGTTGCTTGGAAGTCCCTATGAAACATCCTTTAGCGGTACAAAGAAAGACGCATCTCATGATAATTTGGAGATGTGAGCTGAACAAGAGAGAAATCAAGTGATTTTTCTCAGTGTCAGTCGGAGATCCTGGAAAATATGTGAGCTGAATTAATATCTCCCAAGCCTTGCAGTAGCACAATTAGTTTCACATTAATTTATAGTCATTGACAGATTGTAAAAAACAAGCATAATGTGACTTCTGTCAAGAGCTTACTGAGTGATTTCATGTTCAAATTCATATATTAAATTATACACTGAATTTATATACAAATAACTTCTTACAAAGTCAGACTTCCATTATGAAGTCCTCTAAAATCTGTTTTCAAGCAGCAAAATCTCCCGTGATCCTCTAATCCTTTGTGATCTTGTAATTTAAAAATATTTCCTATCACCAAAATACCTCTTTTCTTTTGACACTTCCAATAGTTTATGTAGTAAATGCATGTAAAACAGTACATTGAAAATACTCACTATAACTGAACTGTCTGTTAATTTTTTAATTCACAGATTTATTTTTCCACACATACAGGTTTGGCTACCCAGTGAAGTAGTTTGAGTATTATCAATAGATAAATGAGCTGTGAGCCCTAAAATCCTGAAGCAAATGGCTTCAAGTACAGGTTCCCCTTTTACCAAGTACATCATACTTGCTGGAGTATGACCCTCCAGCCTAATTAAACTCAAAGATCAGCCTGTTATAAAGTCTTTGGTTTTACCTCTTCATCCTTCACTGACTGAATAACCAAGTAATCATTGATAAATGCAGAGAAATACATATGTAATTCTAAAACTGGGACTCTGATGGAATACACAAAAAGTGGTTTTATTTCATAATTATTCTAACCTGTCAATTTGCATTCATGAAAGAATAAACTGCAAAATAAAGATTATTTATAGTTGCTGCAGATTGTGTTAAGATGGGCAAATGTGCACACATACAGACTACGATTTTTTTCTTTTTGTTTTTCTTGCTTTTTTCACCTTTAAATCTGTATTTGACACTGTAAAGAAAATAGAGGCTTAAATATGCTAATTCGACTGGAAAGTGAGTGTTTTGGCTCAGTGCAGGACTGCCTTGTCTAAGGATATTAAAAGCCATTTTGCTTTGTACAGAAGTAATCATATGTGAGGTTCTCATTGGACTGAACTGCAGCTTCAGAATATGGTGCAGTACTGATGGGATCCATGTGACAAGCAATTCAAACACATACCTCATCAGCTTTTCAGAACAGCTATCAAGAAGCTCCCAACATGCAAACATTCTTGGAAAGGATGCTTTCACTGCTGGCTGTGAAAGAGAGCAGCCACTCAGCCTTCCCTGTGCCCTGTGACACACAGGGTGCATCATGTGCTATTCCCATGTGACCTGGCACATCAAGCATGTCACCTTCATGAGAGACACACGAGACAGGAAAAATAAATCTGTTTTTTCACCGTCAGGTTTATTGTTTCCCACCTGCACCAAGTCTTTTTCTGCATAAAATTGAACAAAGAGGGCCCAGATCAAACTGATTCTGAGCAGTTACTAAATAGTGCAGATGCCTCTAAGCTGAGTTAAAATGCAATGTTAAACAATGAAAGAACTACATGTTCTTGTCTGAGCATGTTTTAAAAAGAAAATTTTCCACACAGAGATGACATGACAGAAACTGAAAATAAAGTCATGCATTCACTTGTCACTAACTTTCAGAGATGCTGATCCCTGAAGAAATGGTTAAGATCCAAGCAAGAATAAGCAGACTTTTTTTGCTATATATTTTCGGTCTGCTTAAAACATGTTTTAGACACAAATATTCAGATTAGTGCTTAGAAACTTAGGATGTGAGGAGGCATGGAAGAGGGTGCCTGTGACTTCTTGATAACAGTGGAAGCCATGGCTTTCAAGGAAAGGCCCAAGGTGTCAGCTAGCTGCTGGTCACTGCTGCAGCATCGCAGGCTATCAGTTTTGCTGCTAAATTTCTGTCCTCAGTTTTGATACAAATGTATGTCCTGATATAATTGCAATTTCATGCAAATGCCTGTTTATCACAGTTACCACTAAAAGGCACTGAATTATCAATTATAATGACTGCAGTCATTCTTATGTAGAAAATGGTTTTGGTCTGCACCTAATGTGGGTAGGATGGAGTTCTAGGTGAACTACATCTGCATGGAGTTAAAGAGAAGAGCGCAGCCAACAAACAGGAAGGCCCATGGCAGATTTCACCATTGAAAATCAAGGACACAGGGATTTCCAACTAGACTCTGGATGGAGTCCTGGGCAGGAGACTTACAAATACAATTTACCAATGCTAAGAGCTTTACTGAAAAGAGAAACCAAACCAGTTTCTAAACAAGTGTTTGAACATTCAAAGGTATGTACATTTTTAGGCTCTTCTGGGGGAAAAAATAGTGTACCCTTGCTTTAGGAAATTTGACAAGATACTTATGTACAGTAGTGATTCCAGAGGACTGTACTTATCACCTTCACACAAGCCAATTCTCTCCATATTACTTGATATTTATATTTTGGTGATTAAAAGAAGACATTCCTCATCTGGCCATTCTCTTTGCTTTTAACTCCAAAGACTATTGAAAATTACATGTTTCATAACACACATCAATAATTCCCAGAAACTTTGAAACAATTAAATTAATATTTCCCTACAAACTCTCTTTTGTTTCTAACTGAATATGTGTTCCATGTAAAAAGGCAGTGAAACTGCTTATCTGTATTATGGCAGCACCTTTGTGGCTCTGTTCAGGGGCTGGGGAAAGTTGCTGCAGCAACAGCTCAAGTTATGTAATGCTTCAGTGAAGGATGAGTAAGCTGGTTTGCAGGGGGCTGCAAGCCCAAGCTTTCCTTTGCTGTCAGTTTCTGTCTGTGCATGTGAAGTGAAATCCATTTTACAATAGGTTTTTAAATCCTCTATGGAGAGTAAATTAGATTTAATGTGCTAAAGAGTAATAATAACAATATGGAGAGAGAATAATTCTGGGTATTTCTTAATATTGCATTTTACTTGGCATGTTTGAATAGGCATTCAAAACTAGATTTTATTTATTTTACAGACTCAAAAATGTTGCTGATGCATTGCAAAGTGTAGCAAGACTTACCTGTGTTCATGTAACCTAAACAGCACGAATTACTGTACTAAGCAGTAAATCATAAGCAAACATCTCAGATTACCAAACTTTTTGTTAAATCTTCAGAGTTTTCCTGTTCTGGCATCTCACTTCTTTTTGCAGTAACTTCAAAGGCTAGTTCTGACAACAGAGGTTTAGGAGAATTTTGGAATTTTGGAATTTGGCATTCAGGACTGAGCAGAATGGAATGAAAGCATCTGTAAAGGAACTCAACATTTCTTCCAGGTGTAAGTGATGGGGAAGCAAAGTGTGACTCAGGAGACTTGCCTTTTAATCCTGCCTGTCCTGGCTATTAAACCTGGCTACATTTTCAGGAGAGAATCTTAAAAGAGATTTATGCAGTATGAAACATTGATATGCTTTCCCAAGCATTCAGCGATGCTGGATTTGAATGATCCTTTTTATGTATTGCCAGTTTCCTAACAAGGTCTCATCTATTTCTGCATTGAGAATCTGGCTCATTTTCTGACTGAAATTTAAACAACTAAATTTTCTTTCTCTGCACATAAAGAGTCTGACCATCAGGCAGAATATCAGGTTTTGATTTTTAAATGACATTTTTATTTCCTGTATTTCCTAGAAGAGTGAGGGCTGTAGACACACTATCTTGCTGTAAATGATCTTTGCTTGACAGTGATATGGCTATTTTCTTTACATCTGCTCCTGTTTTGGACTCTGAGGTTAGTGAAAAACCAGAGTGCAAAATCAATCACTGGCATTGGCTTTGCCAGGGATTCTTTATAGCCTAAGTCTCTTTGGGGTGTGACAGTGCATTCTGATTGTGAAAATTATTTTGCAGTCCTTTGCTGATTGTGCTGTTTTCCCTTTTTGTTTTATTTTTTCAGAAATGGCCTTCAGAACACTAGTGTCTTAATGTGTTGTTATCAATTTCAGTAGTGATGGTCACACACATTAACAGAACACACAGAACTAATTTTGCACTGAGCATCAGCCAACATCTAGGGTGCATTTACACTGCTATTTGTGAAGAGAGTATCCCAGTTGTCTTCACTGACTTTGTCTTGCTTCACATTTGGAGTGGCATATAAAGTGGATCATTTTCAGATGAAACTAAACCACATATTTTTCAGAAATGCATTCACTGCTCTTCAACCACTGACATGCATTCTGCTGACAGGACCAGACTGCAATCAGTCCAAAATAAATGGACTGGTAAAATGTTTGTGTAAAATGTAAAATGTTTGTGGTGTGGACACTAGGAGACGACTGGTTGTTAGCCTCTGATTCTGTCCCCACTGGTCAGCACTCCTTGCTAACACTGATGCACCTTTGAGGGGCAGCCACAGTATTTGCAACTTTAAAGTTTCTCAGGACTGTTCCTTGAGAAATGCAGTTCAGTGATTATTTCTGGAGCTGGATGCCTAGATTCTCATTTGTGTTGATTACTGTATCAACTGTGATGTCTTTCATCTTGTCCAGCCCCACCCTGCTATTCATCTTTCTGTGAGCTATCGTCATCACACCCTCTCTCTTCTGTCCTTCAGCTTTGTTTGAGTCAATTGACTCTAGTAACAGGGAACAGTAACAACATCCAGGCTGAAAGATTTACATTGGGTATTCAGTCTCACAGAGGAAGTGGTGAAAACCTTCCTGAGAATGGACCTTCATACAGGATCAGTTGAGCCTTACAAGATTCAGTTGGGTGTTACCAAGTGTGCAGCTGATTAGATTATCAGGTCAGTAGACAATCACCTCTTATTTCAAAGAGAAATCAGCTTCTCCTGACAGTGAAAGACTGACTCTGAAACACATTCACCACGTCTTCTACCACTACTGGATGCTGAGTTTGCAGACAACTATTGTAATGATTCTTTACAACCATTATAATAACCACTATTCCCCATGTCTCATCTTCCAGTTTCCTAAAAAGAGCAGGAAGTAACTGTGATTCTGCTTTTCTTGGGGTTTTGGGGGAATTTTTTTGGTTGGTTTTTGTTCCACCACGGTATGCAGTGACTTAGCTGGTTGAAAAAGAGCATTTGAAGTCATGTTCTCTTGCTAGGTACATCGAGGTGTCATCCTGCTGCTGGGCAAAGCCACACAAACAATCCTTTCCCTCAAATTAAACAAACATAAAGCTCCAAATGATACCTAAATACTGTAGCCTCATCTAATTATTTATGAATAGATCTGTGTGAAAATAGGCACCATTCCAGCAGACCTACCTTCCTGCAAAAATATTGCTGCTTGCCTGGTCAAAGACTAAAGTAAAAGTTCAGACTCTCCAAGGGAATCACAGCAGGAATGTATGCTAGGGTATTCCCTAGCATACATTCTACAACTGTATGCTAGGGAATTCTCTATTACAGATATTCTAGTCCTGACTAGGGAGAAAATCCCATGAAAATCTTCCTGGACCAGTGACAGATTTGCTCCAGTATGGAGCAAAATGAGGGATGTGAACTTTCTGAAACCCCATGGATTGGTGTCAGTCTTTGGGTTTGGCTGGTGTGAGATGGATGGGAGGACACTTGGACACCACATTCTGCTGTCAGCCCAGGCAGGGAGCCCTTTCTGTGCAGGCAGTACTTTGTTCTTGCTTCACTGCAGAAATACAGTGTTGTAAATCACAAGCACATCATTTACATGTGTGCACACACGTGTATGCAAACAGCTGTAGAGAAATGTATTGTAAAAGACACATTATCCATGTGTGGATGTGGATGAAAAACTCAACATATGCTGGCAATGTGTGCTTGCAGGCAAGAAAGCCAGTCAAATCCTGGGCTGCATCAAAAGCAGAGCGGCCTGCAGGTCCAGGGAGGTGATTTTCACACTCTGCTCTGCTCTTGTGAGACCACACCTGGAGAAGTGCATGCAGTCCGGGTGTCCCCAGCATAAGGAGTTGCAACCATTGGAGCAAGCCCAGAGGAGAATCACAAGTTTGAGAGGACTGGAGCACCTCCCATAGGGAGACAGGATGAGAGAGTTGGGGCTGTTCAGCCTGGAGAAAAGGTTGTGTGGAGAGCTCTTTGCAGCCTTCCAGTGTCTGAAGGGGACTACATGGAAGCCAGAGAGGGACTATCAGGAATTGTAGCGATGGGACAAGAAATTATGGGTTCAAACTGAAACAGGGGAAGTTTAGGTTCGATATTACAAAGAAATCTTTTATTGTGAGAGTGGTGAGGAGCTGGAACAGATTCACGGAGGTTGCGGATGCCCCAGCCCTGGAGATATTCAAAGCCAGACTGGCTAAGCCCTTGAGAAATTTGGCCTACTGGGAGGTGTCCCTGCGCATGGGAGTGCAGTCTGTGACTAGATGACCTTTAAGGCCCCTTCCGGCCCCTTCACACGGGTTCTCCGGTCGGATGTATGGGCGCACGCCGCACCCCGCGAGCCGTTCCCCGGCACAGGCGGCGCGGCCCGGCCGGGCGCAGTCCCTTTAAGGCCGCCTCCGCACCCTACCACGTGCTGGGGCAGGGCGGGGGCGCCGCGCAGCCAATGGGGACGGCCCGAGGGGCGCGGCGCCACCGCAGCCCCGGCCCCATCTCCGTCTGCCGGCGGCACGGGGAGCGCTGCCTCGCTCTGCCCTGCCAGGTGCGCGGCCGGTGCCAGCGCCGCCACCGGGAGCGCCCGGCCCCTCGCTCAGGTGACGGCTGGCCGCCGGCAGCGGCGCGGCTGAGCGGCCCGGCTCTCCTTTCGCCTCCTCTCGCCTCTCCTCGCCTCCGCGGAATGCTGGGCGGCTCCGCAGCGGCTCCGGGGATGCTGCCGCGGCCGCCGCCGCTCGCCGCCCGCTGAGCCGCTGCGAGGGGCGCGGCGGGGCCGCCGCCGGGCGGGAGGGCGGCATGGCTCCCACCCTGCTCCAGAAGCTCTTCAACAAAAGGGGCGGCGGCGCGACAGCCCCCCACGGCCGGGCTCCGGGGGAGGGGCCCGCCTTCAGGTGAGCCGGGGCGGGCGGCGGGCGGGCCCCGGGGGCTGCCCCGGCGAGGCGGCAGAGAGGCCGGCGTGGGGCGCAGGTGTGCCGCAGCCCCGCGGGGTACCCCGCCGCAGAGTTTCCGGGGGAACGGCTGGGGAAAGGGGGTGCGGCGGGAGGCACGGCCGCGCCGGGGTGGCTCCTCTCCCGCCGTTCCCTCCCGTTGGATCTCTCAGCCATTTTCTGCTCGAGTTGGCGGTGGCACGCCCGGGAGCCTGGGGCGCTCGCCCCCGGTAGGGGTGGGGGAGAGGCACCGGGCCCCCTGTCTGGCGTTTGTGCGCGGTTGATGGGATAACTCGTGCCCGGGTCTCATCAGCACAGGAAAATTAAGAAACGGCTTAATTGTTGTGACCTAAATACACGTGCGCAGTCTGGTGACCCGCTAAGCATTAGGCACCTTTCACTGCCCCCTGCTTTTGATACCGTGCGTGCTGAAACGTGAGGCTCAGTAGCTATGGATGCTTCGGGGTTTATGTGTATAACCTCTATATAATATCGATTCTCTGTGTAATATTGAACTTTTAATGTTTTCTAAACCTTCGGGGGCAGCGTTTTGCTCAGGCTGGTGCTTTGGAGCTTTGTTCGTGTGACATCTGTGCTGCTCACAAGACCGAGTGGCCCGGTGAGCACAGTGGCAATCACATGCGTGCCCCGTAACCTCTGTGCCTGTTTTGCTGGGCGGCATGAGTTGGCCGGTCTTGTGATCAGATGGTACACGGGGCTCAATTGGAATCTGGGCTTTAAACGCTGAAACTACTAAGGATGGTCAGGGAGAGCAGTGGGCAATATTTTGATCCACAAAATGCCATCGTGCCAAGTATGAAAGATCATAGTTGTGGAACCATTGTAATTCCAGAGATGGTCTGTGCGGGATATTGCCATTTGTGTGGCTAAAGTTACAAGATCATGGAGAACAATAGTGTAAGATGAAAATGACAATATATTTGGGTTACAAGGTGTTTCCTCTGAAAATGATTGGAGACAGTCTTGGAGCTGCATTCATATTAGAGAACAAATCTAGTGAATTTTGTGAAGCTGCAGAGTCGATATGTTGCACTTGTAACTGCAGATTATTTTTCTCTAACTGCTACTTCTTTTAGCACTTACCCACCTTATGAGTTAAATATATCCTTTAATGTGGAAGAAAACAGTTTTCCACATCGAAACTGACAGTTCCAGACTAACTCTATTATTTTGCATATTCTGTGTCAGAGACCAGTGTTGTGATTATTGGATTGTTATTGGATTATTGGATTATCAAGTGTCTCCATGAAGGCAGATTCCTTGTACAGTGTGTTTCCCCCTAAAATCAGTAAGATTATTCTGCCTGGAGTGAAGTTAGGGATTGTACTTTCTCCTTCTTTCTGTTTTTTTGGGTAGGATATTCCACACTTGGTTTTCAGTTTAAGTAACATTTAAGTTATGTGATGCTTTGCATAAAAGCTATTATAACGAAAATACTTCTGTAGGTACTCTTCATCTTTTTATCCCCTGTTTTTCCTCATTCCCTTTCTATTTGGCTTTTTTTGACTCACCTAAGGTTAATAAAATTTTTGAAGTATTTTACATGTGAATGGAGGGGTTTTTTGCTTGTTAATGTTAAGCTTCTTCCTTACAACTTTTAAGTATGCTGTAATGCTTTTTCTTCCTTTCCAGTCATCTGTTCATGATCTGCAAGAGCATGCTTACAGGGTCTGAGAAGCTTTGCTGCAATGCTTTTAATAGACTTTCTGTTCAACAGTAATCTCTGTTGGAGTGGAGAGATGTGATTTCATCTAAGTAGGAAACATAATCCTTTGGTAGCTTCTGTATTAATCATATACTGCTGGTCAATGTTGGATGCAAAGTGGCAGAATCATTTTCTAATGACAAGGCTGCCTTTTGAGGGATCTTTAGTTAGTTTTATTTCTTCCAGGTTTTGGTTAGTGAGGTCCCGCCATGCTCAATATGTCTGACAGTGTGTAGCTCAGTTAAGGGATCCTGTGACGCCAATAACAATCTGTATCCTTGGACTTGCAATTGTTATGAATGCCTTGAAAGCTTTATGTGTATTCACACACCCTCCTTACCCTGAAAAAGAGAGGAATCACCAAAAATCTCTTTTGTAGATAATGCCTCCTCAAATTAATGTGATTTGACAACTTTTTCCAACTATGTTGTTGGAAAGCTTTGTGTTTTCTAGTCTTCCCAGGAACACCAGAAAAAGTTCTGTTGCAGAGGGCTATCAACCAGGCTTGCATTTTGCCTGTAACAAGCACTGCATGTGCTCATGCTGTTGCGCTCTCTTCTTTAATGGGAGCTACATCTTGGCCAGAGGTCCACGCTCCTTCTGCTCTGAAGGAAGCATCAAGCTTCAAGGTCTGTGCTGCTTACCAAGATGAGCTGGCACTGCCTCAAAGAGCAAGAGACATGGAGCGTATGGATGAATTTGGAGCCACAGGAAATTATTTCTTGGGTGCATGAATATGAACATATTAATTTGGCTCAGGAGTGCTCTTTTAAAGAAAACCTCTAAATTGTCCCACTAACTGCACTTTGGCTCACAAAGCCAAGTGGCTTTGGTGCATAAACTGGATTCCTGTTGGAATTAATGAAATTAGAAAGTGTGTTCCAACCACTAATGGGCATTCAATCCCTGGGACCATACTACAGCTGGTCAAAACTAAAACTCCAGTGCACATGTAGTGTGGGTGTCAGGTCCTTAGCAGCAATGAATGCACTCTGTGGAGCTAGTCTGGGCTGCATGACATGCTCACATGAGCACAATCTTTACCTGCAGGGTGAGGAGAGTGTAAACATGAGGTGCAGATGCTAATATAGAGCTATTGGGATAGCAGGACTTTCTACTGGCCCAGGCCTTCCTTCAAGATAATGGAAGTATGAAGTGCTAGAAGGGTAGTAGTTAGAATTGTAGAATAGCTTAATTCCTTTTTTACAAAAATTATAAACCAGCTGGAATAGACGTGTATTAGTGAGATATTACATTTGTTCTAAGCAGTTTTGTGTACAGACTTGAGCTTCTCTTTTTTTTACTGCTGCTTCTTGCTTCCCTTAACTAAATATATATATCTATGTGTGTAATACATATGTAAAGATGGATGTGTGTGTATACACACATCCCCTTCAACAGAGGCACTTGAGTGACTGTAATTGAATATATTTCTTCTGAGGCTCTGGGAAAACCCTAATTACTTTGTGTGCAAGCAACGAGTATTTATGTGGCTAAATTCCCCTAAAACTTCTAATTTCCTTATCAAATGTTGCTTTCCATACAAAATTGGTTTAGCATAGTTTGTACAGTATTTTGGAGTGCTACCAGGGTCATGTATTCAGCAGAATCATAGATCAGCTTGTGTTGGAAGAGACCTTAGAGATCCTCTAGTTCCAGCCATTGCTGCCTTAGACAGGGATACCTTCCACTAGACCACGCTGATCAGAGCCCCATCCAACCTGGCCTTCAACATTTACGGGGATGGGCATCCACTACTTTTCTGGGCAGACTCTTCCAGTGTTTCACCACCCTCGCAGTAAAGAATTTTTCCTAGTATCTCATCTAAACTATTCTCCTCGTTTGAAGCCATTGCATGTGTTTTAAAATTTCTCTCTCCATAATTTTGTAGGCTCCCTTCAGGTACTGGAAAGCAGCAACGAAGTTGTCCTAAAGGCTGCTCTTTTCCAGTTTGAACAGCCTCAGTTCTCTCAGTCTTTCATCACAGGAGAGATGCTCCATCCCTCTAAATCATGTGTCTCTCCTCTGGACTTGCTCCAACAGGTCAATGTCCTTCCTGTGCTGGGGACCCCAGAGGTGGGTGCAGCACTGCAGGTGGGGTCTCACGAGGGCAGGGCAGAAGGGCAGAACAGTCTCCCTGGTCCCTTGGGCTGGCCACACTGCTTTTAATGTAGCCCAGGACATGTTTGGCTTCCTGGGTTGCAAGTGCACATGGCTGGGTCACGTCCAGCCTCTCACCCAGCAGCATCCCCAGGTCCTTCTGGGCAGAGCTGCTCTGAATCTGTCCATCCCCAGCCTGTGCTGATACCAGGGTTTGGCTCTGACCCTGGTGCAGCGCCTCGCATTTGTTCTTGTTAAACCTCATGAGATTGCCATGGGCCCACTTCTTGAGCTTGTCTAGGCCCCTTGGGCTGGCATCCCATCCTTCAGGTGTGCAGACAAGCACAGCTTGGTGTCATCTGCAGATTTGCTGAGGGTGCACACAATTTCATTACTGATATTCCCCAAGGGACACCATTTGTCACTGATGTCCATCAGGACTCTGAGCCATTGACCAGTGCCCTCCAATCAGTTCCTTGCCCACTGAACAGCCCATGAAGTTTTAGGGATTGCATAGAGTATAAGCACATAGTATCCCAAGACTAGAATGTCTCAAGAGCTAAGCAAATATTTGAGTAAGGTATTGGGGAATGGCCTTAAGAAAACTGATATTGGTTGCAGATAGTTTGATTTTACTTAAACTGATAGAAGGTTTTCTGCCATTGTGTTTACCTGATTTTAGAAGAAATTTCACATCTCTGCTTTTCTGCATTTTTCAGCATAAAGTCTGAGGCTGTCCTTAAGCTATGGATTCAGACTTCACCTTAATTTCAGTCTTTATAGTTTGATTTGGTTTTGGGTTTTTTAAATGAAAATAAATGCCTTGGAGTTTTTGGAAGACTGCTTTCACTGCTGAATATATAATTTATGCATTGCAACCTGTGATTAAATATCTTTGATACTGGTATGTGTAGTGAAGGACTGTTGTAAAGTAGGGAATAACTTCATTTCAAGTGTTTTTTTTTAAAAAGGTTGTGTTATTTCAGCTATGTCTGAAACTTGCATGCAGTCTATTTCTTCAGCTTTAAGTATCAGCTGCTCCTTCTGGTGTCTATAATGGAGCGGATGTCATGTTGTAGCTGCAGGATATCTATCTGGTAACAGTTTGTTAGCTTTGGTATATGAGATCATTTGTTTGGCAGCTGGTACTAGTGATTCCTTTGGTCATAGTACTGAAATGCTTGGTGAGCTCCTACTTGCTAAGCATTATTTCACAGCATTTATTACCAGCCTGGCAATGTTCCACCTTCTGAAAAAGGAAAGAAAGCAGTAGTGAGCTTGGAGTCTGCTTGTATGTCAGTTTGTTCAAATGAAACACTCCTCAGAATGTTCTTGTGACCTAATATGGGTTTTTTCTTGAGCTTCTTGCAGTTTTGTAGAGATCCACACAGCAGTTATCCTACTGAGCACACATGTACATCTTCATACATGGAAATACCCATAAACATCTGGCTGTAAACCTTTTAAAAGGTATTTGAAAAAAATTCAGTGTTTTACATGCTGTAAAAGGGCAATCCAGCCCAAGGCCAGACCTGAGAATAGGGGCAGGACAGGTCAAAGAGCAGATCTGAACTGTACACCATTCCCAGACAGCTGAAGGTGAGCCTCAGGCTGCAGTATTACACCTTTGCACTGGTGTTAGTCTTTCATCCCTAAAATGAGCTAAAGACTAAGTTCTGCAGAAAGAGATTTACTAGAGTCTCACTCAAAAAACCAGCTTAGACAGGAAGTAATTGAAAGTATGGTCTTTTGACATGGAAACCACACTTACAGCCTGGGGCTTTTTTGGAGGAAAACAAGCCCCAAGTCGTCTGGTTTTGAGCTTAGCAGGAGCTAAGGCCATTTCTGCGTTAGTTGTTTGAATTTTCCCCTCCCCTAAACACTGCTGTCATTGACAAACCCTTGGTTTGCTCTGGCTTTGCTCTGAGTCTAGCTCCATCTCTCTTAACGTTGCAAGAAGACACCCTGTTTTTTGTTTTGGTTTTTGTCTTTGTCACAAATGACAAAAAATGTGTGGAAATGCCCAAGCTACTGACATTCTGAAAGGGATGGCTGTGCTTTGATTATTTAATTCCATTAAAAGATACATTATTGCCTGGCAGTCAAATGACTATTGCCTGTGGGTTATCTTGTTTCTGATTTACAAGTAACTTATCCATGGGATTCCATGTGTTTATTCTAAAATTGGTGTGTAGTTGGATAGTAGATGCTTGATTACTTATTCTTAGGGCACTTCTGTTGACACGTCCAAAAGTGGGTGAGAGCTGTGCCACATACTGTGCTCAGTGGAAAGTGATTTAGGGAATAGTAGCAGCAGAAAGCCTTGAGGTATCTTTCCTTGGTGGCACAACTTAAAGCAGGAAACACTGCAATTTAACTGCAGTGATGCTAATGCTGTAGGGGGAATAGCTGTAAATGGCTTGATGTGAATGAGAAAATAAAGCTGCTTGGGGCTGAAAAATGTGGACAAGTATTCATAAAAGCTGAATTTGTGGAGAAACGTTTTAAAAACTGATGGAGGTCTTTGTTGCCAGTAGCGGGTGGCTTAATGTAAACTTACATAAACTTTGTAACTTTTCTTATGTAAACTAAGTTCAAGTTGCAAAATAGCTTTATTAAATTTCGGGGGAAGGAAGATGGAAGAGTTTTCACAAAAATGTTTTAGTCATTAGTCATCATATCATCCCACTTTGACGCTGTGGGATGTAGGTGTTTCCAGTGCATGGTAGGGGCCCTCAGCTGTTGCTTTGGTCTGAACAGTGAGTAACAGCAGACCAAATGCCCTGAGATAGTAGATGAGAAAAAGGAGTTGGGGTCAGGGGGGACAGAAAATGGAGTAATTTTTCTCATACAGATAATCCCTTGTTCTGACATTTTAGTATTATTGAAGATGCTGAGGACTTCCTTTGCAAAGAAAACTCTTTCGATTAATACTCACTATATGTGCTACAAACTATGGTGATGTACCTGTTCCTTTAAGAATTCCTTCTGACACTAACAATCATGTACTTTCATCATGTACTTTGCACCTTAGTGATGTCCGTGGATAGCTTCTGAAGAGTAAATTCAGATTTGGAGTCATGTGTTGTGTTTTATGTTTGTCAAGAGTTACTGCTAAGTGCACCCTTGATTAAGAGCACACTGTTGTCTTGTATGCAGCTTAGATGAAGCGTTGTAAGAAGAATGTTCTTAGGCTGTCCTAATTACCAGCATTTGCTGTGTGAAGGTTTCCATGGGTACATTTCTTAGGCAAAAGATGAGGAATGCAGTTCTGTGGGGTGGTGGTGAACAGGCTTGCTAGAGAGAATAAGCAGGAAAAGGAGGACTTTGAATGGGGTGCTCATGTGAAGACAGCAAATATCTGTCTGCACTTTTTCAGTGTGCTTCCTGTGATGGTGTCAGATTACTGCTGATCTGACTAATAGGCATGGACAGGGCAGTGCACCTTTGCCTGTCATGAATCGGCTCCTCTGTGTGTGCTCCACCTATGCTGCTTCTTAATCTTCATGCTCAGGTTCTTCTCTGTTCTGCTCTCTCCCCACTGTAAGTGCCCTTCTCAAGTCACCCCATTTGCCCTATTTGTCTGGGTTTGTCACTTGAATACCTCAGTAATGTCATGTTTTAATGTGCAAGGCTGAGGTCACAAGACAAGCTCCTGTGCAGGCTACAAGACAAAGTGTTCTGAGACACTCACTGAGCAAATGAGCTTAGAAGTTGTGGCAACAGTGCTCGTGTGTTCCCCACATCCATAGGGCAAGTGCAGATGCATTTACCTGACCAGCAGCTGAAATGGCTGTGGTCAGCCAGCACACTTCTCATAGGGGTGAGATTCTTAGAATTGTACTGATAAACGGGCACGAGGGCTTTACATCACACTAGCTGCTGTTAGAACTGAGTCATGATTCTGCTTCCATGGACTTTGCTGAAGTGAAACTTGAGCTGTAATGTAATTACTGAATCAGTGTGGAGCTTTCTCTGCAGGATGCTCTCACTTCAGTGCAATACAGCTCAACTTTTCTCCTCCAAGGTGCTCAGTGAAATTTTAGATGTACTAATGAAATCAGCTGTATTAAGTAAACAATTGACAATATTTATTCATTTTGCTAATAGAGGTGCTAGCAGTCTGAATTTGGTATTAGCACTTTCAAATTAGAAATCCGAACACAGTAGTACTTAATTTTTTATAATGGAATCAGGAAGTTTCTTACAATAACTCAACTTTTGTTTTCATTGAGTTTACTGACTTTTATGAAAGAAAACAGGGTTGAATGAACTCAGTGCTCTGAATTTTTGTGCAGAGTATTTGTACTGAATTCTGAATCTGGATGTTATCCAACACCTGAAATTGCTCAACTCTTGGGGTTGGGTTTGTAACGCACAGCTCCAGGAGTACAGAAAATCTGAGCAGAGTACATTAGATAAAGTTTTTGAAGGAAACCCCAGAGAGAAGGCTGTACAAACTGTTGAATACATAGTCCCGAGCAAGTTATTTAGTTATTATTATTTCACTGAATGTGGATAATTTTACAGAATGTAATGTTATAATGTTAAAACTCTCTGTGGTCTGGAAAAGATAGTTACTGCAACTTTTTGAAATCTGCAATTCACAGAAATTATTTTATGTTCAGACAATTTTTTTTTTGTATCTTCTGTTTTTTTTATGTGAGCACATGAGTTTGTCCAGCTATTGCTGAACATTTGAGTGCTTGTGTCTGCCACATTTGCTTGCCTTTCCTTCACATTCCCCCAAAATGACCTTTTAAAATCTTCACATTTAATGCCCTGCTCTGTAACTTGCGCTCTAAAATGGATTGTACCTTTTAGGACAGATCGTTCTATAGGAAATGTCATGAGCCTTTTGTTTCTGAAGTGTCCTGTCTTGTTTAACAGCTTGGGTTGAACAAGGTGGGTGGAGACCTGTGAGGCGCTGGGAAGGAAGGTACCGGAGCAAGGAAGAAGAAATCTGGTGCAGAAACCACTTTGCTCAGCTGTGGAGCAGCAGGGTTAGTCCATGCATATGAAGGCTTGGTCTTGGTGAATGGCTCCAATGTTACAAGATGTTACTACATTCTCCTGTTCAGTGCTGGAATTGGGCATTGCCTGGACATTTGTCACTTCCACAGTAGTGCTGATAGAGCAGTGTTGAGACCTCTCAGTGGTGTCTGTGTAAAGGTCAGGGATAGAACCAGCTCTTCTTACAGTAGTCTGTGTGAAGCTGTCACACCACGTAGGAATGGTTATGGAAGGCTAATCCTCGGCTGTGTTGAGAAGGCTGGAATAAAGAACAGGGATTTAGTGGCCGCTTCAGTTCACTTAGCAGACAACCATAGTGACATGCACCTTAGCTCCTACTTGTCTTGGCTTTTAGCCTGGAGGAAGGCTGCTCTCCTGTGTTAGCCGCTTCAGGAGTGCAACCTCTGCCCTCCCAACTGTTAAAAACATTTCTAGATCACATCAAGTTAAAGAGTTGGAAAAATTAACCCTCTCTCCTTATAAAGGTAGTTATGAGATTTGTCTGTGCATATAAATCGTGCTTACAAAGCACTAAAATGATTTCAGACACAATTCTGACTTAGGGAGTGGGTGAGTAATGCCTAATGACTTTGGTACTTGGGAGGCTTGGGGATAGATGTCAGTCACCTGCTCTGGACTAGATCACAGTACAGTTGAGTTCAAAAAAGTTCAGGTACTAAATTTCTTGCGCTCAGAAGTTCCTGGGAGCAGTCTTACAAACAGGGATATATTTGGGAATGCTTTTGAATGGAACTAGGGAAATAACATCTATTTGAAAATAGCTATCTCTGTTTGTCACTTTATCATAGCACTTGGTGCTTATGTACAGCTGGACTGGATAATGGGTGCAGGGATAGGTGTGCAAAGAAGATGAAAATGCAAACAGAACAATTTATTTTGTAGTGAATGTGCATTTTTTGAAACAGTCAACTCAATGATCCCATGTGCACATTGATAATGTATCTGTCCAATTTCTTTATTTTTAAGCACAACACATCTGTGTAGAGTGCCAAAGATGACTTGAACCTCTGATTAAAGAAATAATTCTGTATTTGGATTGAAATGTGTTCGTGTGTGAACTAGAAATTTGATTGAAATTTGACTTGATTTTGGCATTTTGTTCACATTACTGAAGCACTAAAAGGTGACTGTAGTCTTCATCAGAGTTGTATCCTTGGTCCCTGTTTTGACAGAAAGTGAAAAGAAAGTGAGTTTTGTTTGTATTTAAATGAAGTTATCCTGAATCTGTAGTTGTTAGGATGGCTTCTAGAGAGTCTGCTCTGATAGACTTCATCTCAGGAGTAAATCAGGTCTGTTATAAAGGATTTCCTTGTACACTGTTTTTTTGGGGAACACTAAAGGAGCTTGACCAGGTTTTACTTTCTTGTGAGGATGAAGGTTTCTAATTTGTCTAATAATTGCTACATAAGCTTGCTGACTGAAATTTGTTTGCCTCTATCAATGTGCAAATCATTCTTATTGCAGGACAAGGATGCAACTGAATTTTCTGTGCGATTTTTTTTTTTTTTCCTCAAACATTTCAGGATTGATGGACTGATACTTGGCAGCCAAATGCTAGCTGGGTGCGGTCAGCTGTAATTACAAGCAAACCTGACTGGATAAACTTCTAAGTCTTCTATAATACTAGTGTTTTTGAGAAAATATTTGAGATCCTATGTGAGTAGTTTAGAGTGGTTGGCCTGCTTTAAGGAGGGGAGACTTTCATAACTTAATGACTATTTATACATTCAAAGTCCTACGCAATTGGTGGTAAACAGAACGTAAGTCTTTAGCATAGTGGCTTGCAGCAAGGGTAGGTTTGCCCATGCCAGTCAGCTGCAGGACTGTGGTTTGTTTGGTTGGTTTTGTGTGTATTTTTTTCATTGAGAAGGTGTATGGTATGAGTGATTTAATTGCCATGCACATGGTCCCAAGGTGTTTCTCCTTCCCTTTCCAGTGAAACTTGAAAATAAATCTATGTAAGCCTTCAAGATTCAGTTCTAGTTACTAGAAAGCTACTCCATATGTTGTCTACAAGAGATAGTTAAGGAAAGTGTTTTGGATGGAATGGACAAATTATCATAACAAAAACAAGAGGAGCAAAACTTATTTTTGGCCATAACTAGTGAAAAATGCCGGAGCTGACGTTATATCCGTCCGTGTTATCACTTCATTCAGTCTAAGTCAGGATTTCCTGGCATTCATCTAGACAGAAGCAATGGACTTTGCTGTTCATGCTGCAGCAACTTTGGGTGATCAAGCATGGCTACTTGTGTATGTGTTCTTTCCCATATTCTTGCCAGTTGGGTAAATCAGTACTTTCTCATAAATATTCAACTTAGTTTTTCTTCCTTCCCTTCCCGGTTATTGCAGACTAACTTTTCAGCTACAATCTCTGTTTTAGAAGGATCAAAACACATCTTGTTCTTACAACAGTTTAACATAATAATTTACAGAGGTCTTACCAATATTGTGTTAGCTGGTCAAAAAAACAGGGCTGCTTCAGCTCTCAGCACTGTTAGAGAGCCACATTCTTTTCATAGAATACGAATTTAGGCAGTAAATATTAATTTGTTTTTAAGTGAAGTGATACTGCTGAGTTTGTGCCTTTGGGTTAGATGAAACTGACCCCTTCTGAAGCAATTTCCCTTGGAAGAGGGCGATGGGTTTCTTGGATAGCACTTGCCTCTAGCTCTCCTTGAGTGTGTTCTTTTGTACTGTGGGAGCGCGTGTTCAGAACCATGATGAGAAATGGGAATTTGCAATCTTTCTGTGCCCCTGGAGAGAGTACCCTAAACTTCTGTCTGTAAAGCTTGAGAAAGTGCCACATCCTCTGCAGTTCACAAAGGCCTCTTGTGAATGCAGCCTTTTCATAGTAGAAGTGGAGGAAATTTCTAAAGAAATGGTTGCTGTTAACATGCGGGTGTTTTTAGCTACTTGGAGTGAAGGTGTTCGTGTGTGTTACAGCAGAAAAAATTCATTTAGCTAGAAAAAACTGGGGGGGAATATTCAACACCAGGCATTGTTTATCTCTCTGTATCTATGTATTTACATATGTCCAATAAATAACATTTTTTCTTAGTAATTTTTTTCATATTCTGAAAATAATCCTTTGAACAAAGGTTTGAAAGCTGTATACAGAATCTTCCTTAAATAAAAATAATAAAATATAGAATATAAGGCTCTCTAGAGGAGGGAGAAGGAACAGGAAAGAACAGGCAACCAAACCCATGCCTCAGGATACCAACCCTAAGGTGTGGTGATGTGTGACTTGGCTTGCTCACTTATGTAGGAGATACTAAGGTCTGAGATCTGTCAGGACTTTTATACAGCATTGCAATGGAGTAAGAGCTAGTACAGTGCTATAAATACCAGATTCTGCCTTGTACTGCTGCTCAGAATTCTTCTTCAGACAGATGTACAATGTGTAGTTCTTCCTTGCATTCAAGAGAAGGTGGGGAAAGGCAGAGGCAGGATAAAGGACTTCTCTTAATCTCATTTTCTGGCAGAGGCAGTTCCCAGACGTGCCTTGGCAGTGTCTGTATTTAGTAGCTGTGTTCCTGGCCGCTGGCCCAGTCACATGGCGCCACTGGAGCAAGTGCCACGGGAATGATGCGTTAGCTGGGAGCCAGCGCTGCGTGCCGCAGGAGCTGGGGTGGCCTGGCCGGGCAGCGCAGGCGCCGCACCCGGCGCTGCCTGCTCCCGGATGGAGCTGCTCTTTGGCTCCAGTCAAAGCTGCAAGCTGGTTACTGCAGGTGCCTTGAAAAAATAAACACTGTCAAATCCTGGAGAGTGTAAGGTTACAAGCAAATTGTCAGTTCTTTGTAATAATAAAGATCATCGCTCTGAAACAGCTTCTGCAAAATGCTTGACTTACTTTGGGTCAACTGAGCTCTCCTGACTGTTGGAAGCTATGGAGATGATGGCAGAAAGTGGGATGCAAAGGGGAAAGTTGATAAAACTAAGCACAGCTTTCTGTGTGGATGAAAGAGTAGGTGGTGGACTTAAAGTGCTAACCTTACTGCAGACTTTACCTTTCTTTGTTTAAAGACCTAGTTTGACAAAAACCACACTTTTCTTCATTGAGAAAGAAGAAAACCATTGTAAAACACAATTAAATGCATGCCTTTTTTTCATGCAACTACAAGTCTTTAGCTCTTCTCTTTGCTAATGAGAAATTCCACATCTGGAGCTCGCAACTGAGAGTGCTGTCTCTGTGCTGCTATTTGTGGTCCTGCTTCAAACAATGTACTTGCTGGGTGTTTTCTTTGATTAGGGTTTTGTTTTATTGTGGGTTTTATTTTTTTATTTCTGCATTATTACTGAGATGCTCTATGAAAGCTAGCTCCCATACTTCAGACTTGTAGATAAGCCAGTGAGCAGTGATGCCTGATAACACAGAGAAGTTGAGTTCTGACGCACTGGTTTAATGGGCTGCTCTTGATGTTTGTGGAAAGCTGATGTCTGCACTTCATGGTGACTTGCGTAGATCTGTTTGTTAACCTCTATCAGCAGTGTGTGTGTCTTGTCATTTTTTGTGCATGTCTGTGATGATACTGCTTTGTAGCAACAAAGATGATGAAAAGATGCTTCCAGCCTTACAAAAATCCAGCATATTGTCCTTTCCTAAGCAGGGAATCTGTGGAATTCTAGCTTTGCAAGGAACAAATATATCCAATATTGTTTTGGATTTCGTAGAGGAACATACAGAATTAACCTAAAACAAATAACCCTTCTGTACAATGATTTCATACCTAGAACTTTGTCTCCACCTGAACTCTTTCTTCAGGAAAATCTGTCTTGAGAAAGAGAGCAGTGCTCCAAATAATACCTTCCTTCACTTGTTGCGTGACTAATCTGCAATGTATCCCGCCTAACTTGTGTGAAACTAGTAACTATGTATCATGCTTGAACAAGGTAGTTCATCTGAGGTTAATAGAGCTTTGCCATATTAGGACTACTTTAAGTCATTGTGGAAAAGGAATGTGGTGTGGCATCAGCACAACTCTTCCATATCTGAGGTTTCAGAAAGAGAAGAGACAATGCAGGGTAAATGAGGCAAATTAGGAGAGAGGATAGAAACCTGTGTTCCCCGTAAGCTATTCTATGGACTAAAAGAGGGAAAATCACTATTAAGCAATCCAAAAGATATTCCACTTCTTCCTAAAATATATGTTTTGGCACTAATCCTGAATGTCTGGGTCTAGGCATTTTTTTGTGTATCAGTCTTGCTTAAGTGTATGTTTTGCAAAAAGAAATGCTCACTGAAACAGCAGGTATGATTCAAACTTTTCCTTAAGCTTCTCTAGCCGCTTCTAAAAGCTGTTTGGGAAACAACGTCTTGCATGGGTCTCAGAAAATATTCTCTTATATTGAAAACAGTGCTTAAGTTGTAGTGGGCAGCTGTAACTTATACAGAAAATTATTCTGAACTACATCACATACATTTATTTCTCTTCCCCCATCCCAAATTTTCTTGCTAAAGTGTTACCTTGAGTCGAAATCGTTTAGGCAATTGTCTTGCAGTGAAGATGGACAGGAAATGACCTACAAACAGAGCAGGTGATATGCTGTCACATAGCCTAGAAAAAGAGTGATTAAATTCTGCTTCACAGAGGATTATATCTACAGAGCAGGACACTTTCTTCCATTTTCTGTGTTATCTACCTTATGGACTGTGTGTGTTTTCCATATGTGGATTTATGTAGTATTTTGTTGTTGTTTAAAAACTGTTCTGTGGATTTGCCATGTTAATTCCCCAGGTACTTTAGGATTTGTGTTATTCTACAGAGATTGCATTTACAGATGAAGTAGTGTTGTGAAGCTATTTAGTGAGCTTACAGGAGTTCCTTGTTCTAAAGCCTGATGGGAATTTGATAGTTTGATGAATGTTCCAGAATTTTGGTTTGTTGGGGAAAGGGTAGTACAGAAGTGAAAGCTATGATTTTCTGATCTTAGTCAAAGTGTATTATTTCACTTATTCACACTTCAAAGATTACTTGTAGCACTGGTGTTTAAAGTTTTCTTCCTCAATGAGGTGAGGTCTAGATTTGTCTTCACCTAGATCATTTAAGTCACTTGAGAACAGGCCAAAGATTTCATTTGTTTGCCATACTTGGGAGGAGGAGTAATTGTGATCCAGTACTTGTCACTTCTATGGGGATTGAAGTGGAGTTGGTTTTTTTATTGATATAGGTTTCCCTCAGCAACAGAGCAAGTTGTTCAGCCTAACCTTGCTCTAGTTTTTTGCTTCACTTCTGTCCAGATTTTGGAGGTTGGGGTTAACTGTGATTACAAAATCATTTTAAGGGTGCTGTGCTATTTAGCAGGTAGCACGTAGCACTGGGTTTTGAAATCTTGTTTCTAACTCTACTGCTTGTCTGGTTGACCATTAACGAAGTGGTTTTCCCTTTTTAACCTGGAAGGGAAATTGCAGTACAGCTGTTATCTTATAAAATGTTTAAAATTTTACTGATGGGGAGAAAGCCCATCATAATTCATGAGAGATGTGAATTATGAGCAGATATGTCTGGATGACTTTTTTTAGTGCAAAGATGGGGAAGAGGACTTTGTTCTGCAGTAGAATTACCAGAGCCTAGGAGAACATCCTGTGTGCAGCTTTGGTCACTGCAATACAAAAAAAGATATTTAAGCTGTCAGAGAGTGCCCAGAGGAGGGCAACAAAAATGATGGGGAGAAGGCCTTGGGGAGAAGCCATATGAGGAATGGCTGAGGCCACTCAGTTTGTTGAGCCTGGAGAAGAGGAGGCTGAGAGGAGGACTCATTGCAGTTACAACTTCATCAGGAGGGGCAGGCACTGATCTCTTGTCTGTGGTGACCAGTGGCAGGACCCAAGATGGCATGAAGTTGGGCCAGGGAGGTTTAGATTGCATATTAGAAAAAAGTTACTCACCTAGAGGGTGTTTGGGCACTCAAACAGAGTCCCCAGGAAAGTGGTCACAGGACCAATCCTGACAATTCAATAGCATTTGACAACACTTTGGGGCAGAAGTGTGACTCTTGGGGATGCTCCTGTGTGGGCCCAGGAGTTGGACTTAATGATATTCTGTCTTCTGTCCTCTGATTCCTTTGTTCTGTTCAAAAACTTAAATTTACTTGGTCAGGAGTATTTTATTAGATATTTTTGTCATCAGTACTGTTATTGAATTATTTTAAGACCCACATGACTATAAATTCTCACCAAGCAACTTGAAGTCTGCAACCTTTTCTCATTGTTTTCTTTCATACTTTTTCAAAAAACCTTTTCAAAGTACTAGTGCCAAGTTCTTGTCCAAGTATAAGTAGGTCTTGTCCTTAGAAATAAAAGCATTACAGTGCAGAATATCTAGCATGTTTCTTGGTGTTGGTAGTTGGGTTTTTTGAACTGATAACCATATGGCAATGATGACAGATTCTTACTTGCTCCTAAGCTATACCGGGTTGCTAGGGGTTGTCAGATGACACTTGCTCACATGAGAGCCATTAACAGGGTGTTGTAGCCAGTGTTAGAACAACCTTGCAACTAAGGGCGAGTCACTGCAGAAGCAACTATGCTTTTTTTTTTTTTAAAGAGGCCATATGGTTCAGTCTTGTGACTACATAATTGCCAGCTACCTAAATCACATACCAGGAAACAAACATAGCTAAAGTCAATATTTGCTGTTGTATCTGCTACAGCTTTGCACCAGGCTTAGTAGGAAAACCTCTGACAGCAGCAAGAGCAAGTCCGCGATGGCTTCTGAAACCTGAAAGTCATGTCTGTACTGTCTGGAATAATTGCAGAAGTACATTAGCTACAGCTGTCCTTTTGTATTAATGGCTTATAGAATATATGAAGATCGTTCTGCCTTTTTTCCCCCAGCTGGAAATTCGGCAGACTGTGTTCCTTTATAGGGAAGAAAGCTGATGGTTATTGTTAATGGTTGATCGATAATGAAGAAACTTGCTTGAGGCTGTTTCTCTTCAGCAGGTATTTAGTTTCTTTGAGGGAGCTTTACAAGAGGATTTTTGGCTTAGAAAATGTGTGGGGGTGCACCAAAAACTGCAAATGGCACTGGGGGACGAATAGAAAGAACAAGAAACAACAGTGATGTACCACTTGGAAATAATCTCTCTCGTACCAAATTGGATGAAAGAATTAGAAAGTCTTTGAGAGATGAAAGTGTCAGCTGTGCCAACAAAGTGACTAGACTGCTGCAAAACAGGTATGCATATAACTTTTTTGATGTGTATGATTTTTGATGAAGGACGTTTTTATGTAACACTAGATTTATAATCATGTGCTGAAAGGCTATTTTGTAAATAATTGAAAAAGTTCTGTTAGAAACTTATTCTTGATGATAATAATGACTGGAACTCCAGAAAGTCTTTCCTTTTTGAAACTGAACTGACATACTTGACTCTGATCAGGGGTAAGATTTATGTATATGCAAACTGAGGCATAAAGTGTAATTGCCTTTCTTTTCAATTAAGGTTAAATAATCTTACCTTCTCTTTCTAGTTTCCTAATTAGTTTCCCCTCTTTTACTTTTTTGGCCACCTCTTGTGTTAGTGGGTCAAGTACTAACAGTGTGTGGAGATGACAGGAGAGAATGCTGTGAAGTGGGGGAAAAACAGAGAGGGGAACCCTCTGCTTTACTTGTGAATTACCTCAAATTCGAGCATTACATCAGAGTAATCTGAAGGGGGAATAGTATTTATTTAATTTTTGTATTGTCCTTTTCAGACATGTGCCAGCACGTCTCCAATGTCTGACTCTTTATAGCTATGTGGCTGTGTTAAAAATATGGTTCAGGATAGCTTTTTTCCAAATTCCAGCACCCAAGAGTCTTAGAATTAGTATTCTACATTCAGGATTGTTGGCCTAAGAAGCAGAAAAATATAGATAAATATACATAGCTGTTTCAGTCTGTTTGGTTTTCTAGCCTGTAGATGTTGCACTGGAGGAATAAGGGGTTAGTCACTTTCAAACACAGTTTAAGGTCAGCTGAAGTAGTTTTTGAATATAATTGAATAGGTCACTCTTCAGTTATTGCATGCATGCTGATAATTATAAAGGGGAAGCAAAAGCTTTCTTTGTAAACATTCGAGTTTGGAGATCTATATTAACTGAAAATATTTATTCAGGACAGAATGAGGCAAATTTTTTGTGAATTTTTTCCCAGAACAAACAAGTTTGCTTTCCCCTAAGTAAGAGAGATCTTGCCTCCATGTCTCATAACTATAATTGAAGAAATGTTAAAAAAAAAAAAAAAAAGTAGCATGTGTAGGAGAAAATAAAGCAAGCTTAAGCTTCTCTGGGGAGAGACAAAACTTTTTAGGATATCACTAAGCTGTTCCAAACTCGTGGCTTCCTTTCAAAAATTAAAAAAAAAAATCAGTAGCATTTTAGTGTCTGTGGTAGACCTGGTTCTACTGTCATATGAGCACAGCTTGATTTGGTTTATTTATTTTGACTTGAAGACAGTGTTTTTAGTTCTGGTGTCTTCCACCTACGGTAAAGGTCCAGTCTGAAGGTGAGGCTGGGTAATCTGTGCTGCTCAAACAGACTGATGGTGTTGAAGAAGCCACTTCTTCCTTTGATTTTTTGCATCATGCTCTTGTCTTTTTTCCCCTTGTTCTGGCCTTGGCCTTTTAAGACGTTTTGAAACTGGCTCCTGTTAGGGAGTCAGCTCACTAAGCAGACAAGGAACTGACGTGGGAACAAGAAAACTCAATTAAAATCTCAGCTAGCCTCAATACTTAGTTGGAATGTTTCGGGAGCATTTTCTGTGTGCCCTTTCCTAAAGGTATATAGTTCCATGGACAAAGTGAGTTAGTGTAAGTCATGCTGCCACCAAGAGGTGCAGGTTCTTCTTCCTTTCTACTTTCCTTCTTTCAGGTGCTTTCTACTTCTTCCTTTCTCCAACCATGTTTCTGGTCCACTTTTGTGTGCTTGGACAGGCTTCTGTTGCTGCAGAGAATTCAGTTTATGGGAGGGTCCAACAACTACCAGAGCAGATGCAAGTAACAGAAAGGGTCACAAAAAGGGGTGAAAAGACATGTGGGGCTCTTACTTCTGTGTTCAAATTATAAATCATGTTTAGTCAGAACAGCCACATTTAACCTGAAATGTGAACATATACACAAGATCATGTTAATTCAGCTGATTTTTATGAATATGCAGGACCTGGCATTGCTAAATAAGCAATAAGCTGATACAGAGGTAAGGAAGTAACATTTTGGGGTTTGGTTTTTATGCATGTGAAAACAGAGCTGACCAATAAATCTGCATACTGTCTGTATTCTTCAACACTGCTTTTAGGAGATGACTGAATACTCCTGCTGTCCCTGTTTTGGGGGAACTCTTACATAACCTTGCTTAAACAATAAAGGGTGGAAGTCCTGTAAGCAGTGCTCATCAGTTTTTGTGATGGGCATAAACATCCTGGTCATCTGGCTGGTCTTGGGCCTGCTGCTGGATTCCATGTGCAAGTAATGAGGCTACATGGACTTGTATGCCTGTATGAATTGCATATAGACGTGCTTGATGTTGTCAAATGAGGATCTCTTCTGTAATGGGTAGGTCTGCTGCAGGAGTGCATCTGTAAGCAATGGCATCATTAAAACATAAGTTTGATATTTGGTTAGAACTACAAGAAACATTGTCTGAAATTACTTCCTTAGATTTGGTTTGCTGGTCACATAAAGCTCTGTATGATAGATTTTGTGTAATTTCTTAGCTTGTTGCTGTCTGGTATTAAAGAATCTGTTTGTAGTTTTGGCAGGTTGCAGCAATCTTTAGTTCTAGCATGTTGTGTGGAAAAGGCTGTTAAGTTGGCTTCTACTTGAACATAAAATCCAGTTCATGTCTTATACAGAAGTCCGCACTGCATGAACAACATGAGGTTTGCTTTAGTGTGTAATGAGGGACAGTTTATTTATTCACGAGGAAACCTGAATTCATGCAACCCAGCCTGCATGCAACCCTGCATCAGTGGGCAGATGCAGGTCTAAATTGGTTCAATCTGTGTCTGAAATGAATCTTTCTCAGTTTAGACTTGCAAGCCTGTGGTCTGAAGTACGGATGCTGCTGTGCCAGTAATGGAGATAAATAAGGCTTTACTCTTGCATAGAATTTAAGCTAAAGATATAAAGATATAATTTTCTGTGTTGTTAAAAAAAGGAATGACCTGCAGACTTATTAATAAAACAGCATAGTTGCTTCAGGTTGTCTGTTGCAGCAAGTAAGTAAATAGATAGCTGTGTAACTGAAGAGATATTGGGGTATCTGGTACTGAAGAGTATCAGATTCTTGTGGCAGAGTAGGATGAAGTGTATTGATGGCTCTGACTTCTCTTGCATTCAGTATAACTGGATTTTGTAATAGCATTGCATAGGCAGTGGGCTGAGAAACTAGTAATAGACTTCTTACACAGATGGTGTAGTTGCAGCTCTCTGTGTAAGCAAGGTGTGTAGGAAATTTGTTGGGCAACTATCGACAATGGTATCAGGTCTGGTCTCATGGAGGTTAACATGATGCTGTGACTGCCTTTGTCAGGGAAGGCTTGAAAAGAAATCTGCCTGGCACTCTCAGCAGTTCTGGAGGCAACATGTTACCTACAGGTCAAGAAGTTTCCTCACTGTGGATGGCAAAACAGCCTTTAGCATCATTCCATGATGGGAAACCTGCTATGTTATGTACATACAGCATATTTGTATTAGAGTAACTTACAGTGGAGATAGATATCTGGCTTATTCTGCCCCAAGATGTTTAAAAATAGACCTCCAGATAGAGTTCTTTCAGGTTTGAAAAATATGTCTATTTAGGCTTTTTTTTTTCTTAGTTACATAGAAATAGCACAAAGAAGAAATTAAGCTGGCTTTACTTAAAATTATTTTAAAATCACAAGTCTGCAAGTGTACTTCTAAAAGCAGTTATTCTGACTAGAAGGATTTGATAGTGTTTACCTCACTGTTGATTTATGGATGTTGACAGAGGATGGAATAAAAGAAATAGCTTCATAAATTCTAGTCTTTTGTCTGTATAGGGGTTTTATGCTCTTCTCTCAATTATCTGCCTTCGGTTTCTGTAAAGCAAAGTTTGGGGAAATTCCTAAATAAAACCCCCTTTTGGGTGGAAGATCAGTGTGGCCTTGACTGAAGTCTGTAATGCAGTTTGTTAAACCAACAACTATTAATAACAGTTGTACTCTCACCCCCCAGGTGCAGTCCATCCAGGTCAGGGCTGGGGCAGTGAGGCTGAGCATCAGTGCTCTGTGGCACTGCTTCATGCAGTAGTAGGTTTTTTCCATTGATTTCAGCTTGTCAGCACATAACCTGGAAGTGTTTCTGTAGCTAAAACTGAGGCCAAACAAATCTCTGTGCTTTGATGTATAGGCTGACTCCTTTTGGAATTAGAAAACGAGGTTTCTTGTCATTGCCACAATAATCTCTTTGGCTTCTCAGCCTCTGTGGTAGTGCAGTGAGCAGGTCGTGTGCCATGTTGCATCTTTGCAGAATGGACAGATTCTGGCTTGAGAGAATTGTTTTGCTTCAGATTGAATTTCAAGTATCTTGGTTTCATGTACTAAATTATTTTCATTGTAGCTGGACATCGTCTCAGTAATCAACGGCTGCTCTGTAATCCCTGAAATGTCTCTGAAAAGGGAGAAGAAGAATGGAACAACATAAACCTTGTCTATCCATTGCAAGGCTTAAACTTTGGGAAAATCTTAACTTGCATTGTCAGGAATATGTCAAAAGGAATTAGGTTTGTGTTGTTTAGAGAAGGAAGAGAGAGGATGTAAGCCTTGTGCCTTTGAAAAACTGCAGGAGAGAGGATGGTAATCCACTCTGTTTTATTGCCACTGGGAGTATTGCATAAAATAGTACACTTACCTTATAATAAGGATGATCCAGGCTGTGTACAGAGAAGAGAACAATAGTAGTTAAGCCTGGAGCAGATTGAGACTAAGTTTTGTGTTCTATTTCTGGAAAATTTTGGAAGAGGATTGGATGAAAATTGGTCTGGCTGTGCCTGCCTCTGTCAGTGACGCTGAGCTTAGACACTCCTTTGGAGTTCCTTTTTTCTTGGAGCTATGTGATTTGCAACCTGGATTCTGTAAATGCTAAGTAAAGCATATATTTGCCTAATGCCCATTTCTTCACTTAAATGAATGTGCAGAGTAAACACACTATTTTAATATCTCCTGTTTCTAATCCCTAGCTGGTCCTCTTCGGAGTTGGACTTGAATGAAATCCGCCTGATAGTTTACCAAGACTGTGAGAGGAGAGGCAGACAGGTCTTGTTTGATTCCAAAGCAGTCCGCAAAATTGATGAAGCTGTGGTTCAGGTATGAAATTTTCATTTTGCTGTTGTCTTACTGCTCTTTTGTTTTCCTTTCCAAAAGTAGTTATTTTAATAGGACAGTATTAACTTCTTAATCTTGTGGTCTTTCAGTGTGATAGCTGCAACAAGCATCATTCCAACAAGCCAATGAGCATGTCTGGTATTTGGTATTTCTAATATAAATATGGTATTCAAATGTAACAATCCAGATTTTCTTTCAGGCAGAGAAATCTATTTACCCTTAAACTGAGATTTCTTCAGTCTTTCTAATGTTGACTGTTTGCTTTTTGTTGCTAGCCCTGGTTGTGCAGTCTGTTTCAGTGATGTACACCATGTGTCTAAAGGTGCTTTTTTTTCCTTTGGTGTTTGCAGTAGTAAAGCTGTTGCCTTTATGTGAATTAAAACAACCTCACTGGCTAACCATGTAAGCATGACACATGGTGGTTTATGTGGCCGTGTAAGTTTTGGTGACACATAGAAGCAAGAACAGATGCCGTCAAGATGCAAGTTCTTTTTCTTCTCTCCAAACACACTAATTGTGGAGTAAAGCTTTCAGCAAACTTAGGTCATTTTAAGATCAGGAAGCCAAGAGTGTTTTCTATTTTGTGGTGGTTTTGCTTGTGTTTTTTCCCACTGCCTCTGTTTCTCTTCTACATTAAATTATTTCTAATTTTTCTTTGTTTTGAAGTTTTTTTAGAACCAACAGCTTCAGCTTGTTAGACTAACATGGTTTGTTGCACAGCTATATATATACACCTGTATAAGAAGAGTCACAACTTGTAGAATTCAGTTATGAAGATGCTTTAAAAGCACCAGTCTATATTTCAGTCACACTGTAAATATGCCATTGTGCTGAATCAGTAAGACTGATGAGCATCATCAGCTGATGTCTGATCATCTACTTAAGAGCGTAAATGGGTCAGACTGCTTGTTAATCTGGCTTCCCCTCTTCCCCCACCCCCTGCCCAAAATCAAGGTCATTACTAAGTATCTTAAAGTTGTTTTAAAACCAATAGCATCTTAGCAAAAAATGCATTTCTGACTTCATTTAAATACTCAAATTATTCCACTTGCTTGAATACCTTAGCTAAAAGTTAACTACAAAATGTTCTACCAGAAACTATGCAACACGGACATAAAACAGATTATAACCTCCCTCATAACACGATACAGGCTATAATCTGTTTTCTAGCCAGACACTCACTAATCTAAGTACCCTTTTAAAGCAGCCATAGTACTTTGAATGCCATGCAAACACATGGATGTTAAAAATAATTTTGAGTATTTGGTTGTTGTTAAACACCAAAACTAAAACTTAATTCATTTAAAATAAAGACAGAACTACTTTCAAACTCAGTCCTGTTTAAATTGAAGTCAAGGGAGCGTATGTGTGTTTACTGTGTGTTTTTCTGAAATACACTAAAGCTTATTCACATTGAGTGTTCAAATACATTGTTTCTCTTTAACCTGCTAATTCTGCCAAATAATGGATTATCTATCCCTTATTTTTGCTGGCTGTTCTTCTGTTTTAGAAATGTGTTAAGCATTTGGGGAGCAAAAGTTACATGCAATTTGAGTGATTAATTGTGCAGATGATCACGGGAATTAGTTTGTAAGAAACCCATAAACTGAGATTTTGTTTACATAAATTTTGGCAAATATTACAATGAGTAATTCATAACAATTAGGAATGATCTTCCTGTGAAACTGAGTAATCTGATTATAGATGATACTATGAAAACCTATCTGACAGTGAGAATGTGAGAGCAGTTCTCCACTTGCTCTGATGCTGGCATTTTAAAAAATATTTTAAAACTGGTACATATTTTTTGAGACAAATAAGATTATTCTTTATTTCTATTGCTTTCCTGTAGTTTTAAGGAGATTCTTGCCATGATAGGTTTAGAATCTCAGATTTACTTTTTATCACCTGTTCTGTTTTAACACAGAAAATGGCAGATGAGGCTTCTGTAAAGACTTCTGCCAAGAACTGCCAAGCAAGCAATGGGAACAACAGTGTTTCTTCCCATAGTCCCTCTGTAAGCTGTATGCAAAATATCAAAGAACAGATACCGAAGTATCAGGTAATATTTGTTACTTTGTTGCTTTTGTTTTTCCATTTTACTGAAGAAGTTGGTTTATTAAAGCCTCTGCTTAGATGCATTGAATGACTTTGGCTTCTATTACATTACAGCTTAATCCGAACCGTGCGGTCTACTCTATCCTCAAAGTGTTGTAGAATAAAAATATGTGTGGGTGCATCTTAACCTTTTAGTCTATCTTGGTCTTACCTTTCAAGGAGTTGTGAAATATATCTAATAGCATTTTCTCATAAGAAGGTTGTAAGAAGCACTATACTGTTCTCTGTTGATGTGTGCGTGTGGTTCAGGTCAGTTCTGAAGAGGCTGTTGAACATAGTTTATTAAGAATCCCTTTAGTCTGTCTTACTATAACATTAAGTACTCTGTCTCTTTCTTAGTAAAAGCATTAGCATTTCACCTAGAAAAATGAAGTTTGAAGGATGTATAGGTTAAGGTGGGAAAAGAAAATGATATTTAACTGAAAGGTTATTTTCTTCAGCATTAACAAACTTCTCTTTGTATTTGCTATTGATGATCAGTCTTTGAAACAAAATAAGCAACTGATCTGAAGACTGCATTTCTATGTATAATCACAAATAATTTTTCAATAAAAAACGTTTCCAAGAAGTTTTCTATAAAGACAGGGAAGTTGAATTTATTCATTTGGATAAAGAAGGCAGTTTATTTTTTGGGGATCCAGACCACAGAATCCAAGTCCTGTGAGCATTTACAGCTTTTATCAAAGACTCTGTTATATGGGAGTGTTTATGGACACAGCTATTTCTTTGGAAATGCAGAAGATCTTTTTTTCTGTCTTGCCTTTGGGGGTCTGCCCAGAACAAGGATAGCACTGCTCATCTAGTGAGCAAAATGCAGGTTTTCTTCCTGCTGAAATTGCTAAATCCACAGTGTTAAACCCACACTGAGTGCACACTGATCTTGCTTTGCATGAAAAAGATGAACTTCTTTGTTCTCCCTTCCCAATGCATCACTGTGGCACTATGTTAAGTTGAAGTAGTATGCCAAGTTATTTTTGATTTTGCTGTTCCTGTCTTGTTGTCTCTGTAGTACACCAGACCAGCCTCCGATGTCAATATGCTGGGAGAAATGATGTTTGGCTCAGTGGCAATGAGTTACAAAGGCTCCACCTTGAAAATTCACTACATACGGTGAGTGTCCTTTTCTGTGATGCACTGTCTTTTCAGGCACTTGGAATTGATGACTCAGTGAAATAAATGACTGTTTATCCTTTCAGCTCTCCCCCACAGCTGATGATAAGTAAAGTCTTCTCAGCCAGGGTAGGAAGCTTCAGTGGAAGCAACAATAAGTAAGAACATCTTTTTTTTATATATAATTTCTTTCCTTTCCCAGCCAGTGCAGTTGTCTGTCTGTCTTTCTCCTTTTGTAGTTCTGGTAAAAAATTGAGAAGGCAGCTGTGGAGAAGAATTCTCTTAATAGATTCTAGTTAGGCCAGCCAAGTTTTTAATAAAAAAAAAAAATAATCTCCAAGTTTCTGCTTCCTAATTTGTCCAGGACATGCAATAAAGTTCAGAGGTTAGGTGCTTTGGACAATCAAAATGTCCATCTCTTACTGCTGTCAGAAGGGTGAGGAAGGGATAGGCTGAGAATGCTTTGACCCCATATCACACTTCTGTTTCCTTCACCAAATATGCTGTTCTGTTGTACCTCCTCCCCAAAATGGGCAAATATGAATAAATTGAATCCCAAGTGTCCTAGAAAGAAGTTCCAATAATTTAAATGTAAAAAATGAATGCCTGCTTCCTTCCCGTTTCAGAAACCTACTTGTCCTTCAATTTAGTTTTTAAGTTAATGTTCAGCCTTCTTTTATTATAAAATGAACCTAATTCTTAAGCTAATATTAATGCCTATTGATCATATTCTGAAGGAATACTGGCTTGTCCCCCTATTTTAGCTTGCAAGATAGCTTTGAATGCATCAACCAGGATCCCAGTCTGGGAAAACTGAGCTCCAATCAGAATGGTTTGGGAACCTGTCGCAGTGGAAGTAATTTAGGTAAATATTTCCAGGTTCTGTGTGTTTTTGACAACACAAGGCCATCTGTTCATTCAGTTTTGGCTTTTTTTCCCCAGTACATCACCTCCTTGGGTTTTTTACCTTTTATTTGGCTTGGGGTTTTTTTTTGGTTTTTTTTTTTTGTTTTGTTTTTTTTTTCATTTTTTTCCATTTTCTCTACGTTGCTTTTGTTTCCTAGGTGTGTTACAGCTGTGTAGCAGCAAACTGCTGCAGGGTGTGTCTGAAGGAGGTCCCCTCCGGCTCATCCGCAGTGCTTCTTTCTTTGCAGGTTTGTGTGGAATGCCAGCCACAGTGTGACCCATCCATATGCACACACAAATCCAGCTCCTTCTGAATCTTTGCAGGACATGCATAGTCTCTAGAAACAGAGGGCTGAAATAGTGACAACAGGTGTATCGGGTACATACTTACAAATAAGTCTTCTGAAAGATGGCTAAGCTAAATCACTGTGTTTTGTTTTAAAGATATTTCATGCAGTCTTGTAAAGATGAATTAGCCCTTAAGTTTCTTAGAGAACTTATGTTTCCTGGCTTGGTGCTGGTTTCTTGCTAACATGCAGGTGTCTTGCTGGTGTACAGCTTTTTCTTCTCTGATCTCTTGCTACTTTTTAATTTGGTGGCAGACGTTCAAAATTTTTGAGCTAAATCTGGGAGGCTTTAAAGGTTTTTTTCCTTAAGCAATATTAATTTCTTTAATTCTCAATACTTTAGGGTTCATAAAGTCTCTTTTTACAGGCAGAATGATGATCCATGCAGGTAGGTAGATCTCAGGCCTAATTACTTCTGTTAATTGCAAAAATGTGAACTGAAATACCAATGCAGTTTCTTCACAGCGTTTGCAAATCTTGCATGCTCAACAATTTGAGTTACTCTGCACTACTAACACTTCGATGTGATCTGACATAGATGGAGTATTTCTTATGGTGAGGCTTTGTGGACAGTAAATCTCAGCTCAGCAAGTGAAACAGAAGCTTTTAATGGACCATGTGCTGGACTATTTCATTCTGATCTTAACCTGTGTCAAAGGACAATCTTGCATACTCAGAGTTTATCAAGAGTGATGAGCCTTCACTTTCAAAGTATATCTGATTTCTGATAATGCAGACTGTATTCATATTCTTAAGCTCCTTAGAAATGTTTTCACATTTGGGCAAATAACCTTCCTGTGGTAACATGATACTCAGCACAGGCTACTATTTGCTACCACCTCTCTTTGCACCATACTGATTTTGAGCAACAGTACGGGATGTAATTTTTTTGGTGAATGACCTTTAAACTTAAACATTTTTTTTAAAATGCTGACAAATAGTACGACGAATTATGTAATATTTTCTATTGATCTGCTCTGTTTGCTTTAGCACACAGCACACCTGTTGATATGCCTAGCAGAGGACAAAACGAGGACAGAGACAGCGGCATTGCTCGGTCAGGTATCTGCTGTCTATCTTGTTTGCCTGCTTTTGTAATTGTTACAATTCTTGGCTGCAGTGGTTCACCTGAAATATAGACACCTCATGACCTGTAAATCCATAGTTGTTTTTATCTGCTAGGTGGTTTGCCTTCTGCATTTGCCTCAAGCCCTTATGCAAAAATATTTGCCATTATATTCTTTGTTTACAACCACCATGTTCTGGGCTCTTGACCAGTTTATAATTTGGAGGAAGAACTGGTTGGAGCCTTTACTAGAGCAAATGAAGAGAAATGGCTTTTTACACTGAATAGGAAAATGAAGACCAGAAGTCATCCTGTCTATTGTAATGGGAGTGCAAGAACTCATGGGAGAGAATACTTTTTATGAGAATAAAATACATTTTAGTATGTTTAAGTGGGGATGATCCTCCTACTTTATAACAAATGAATGTCCTCAAGCAGCAAGATTTATGTTAAATAATTGTCTCTCCTGTTGCAAGTGAGTTGTGTGAAAAAGACCAGAAAGCAAGAGCAATATTTGTGAGAAATTATTGTTAGAGTATGAAGAAAAGTATTTAACCAGCACTCTTTGTGATTCATTGTATGTGGGGTTTCTTGCTTTCTTCATAGCATCTCTGAGCAGTCTTCTGGTTACTCCTTTTCCATCTCCAAGCTCTTCATCATCATCTTCTAGCAGCTATCAACGTCGCTGGCTCCGAAGTCAGACAACCAGTTTAGAGAATGGAATTGTTCCAAGATGGTGAGTGTAGCAACTTTCTTATTACAACAAGTGTTTGAGAGCCTAAGCCTCCTTTCTTTAAAAGCACAAACCCTGTTATTAAATGTTCTCAACTCAGTCTATTTTCTGTGCGTGTTACATAAGATTGCCAATATAAAAAAAGATGAAGTTTTGGCTGAATGTGAACTTCAAAGCCCAATTTGGAATATAATTATTTTTACTGGATACATAGGCTGTGTATTAATATGGTGTGAATGTATAGGCTGTGTATGAAACCATATTCTGAAAAGTAAATTAATTTTTTTCTGAAGGAGCAGAGCATCCTGTTGAGATGAAAGGGACTGTAACAGCACTGCTGCCATAATGACTTTATGCTGTGATGAAGTCTGACCAGTGAGCAGTTAGTGAAATTTTGGAGTAATAGCCCATGACGACTCTCTTGGCTGGTACAGGATGTTCCTGATGTGACTTCTGCCAAAACAGGAAGAAAAAAAAGCTGTGATCAAAAAGCTTGGCTTCTGTTTTGGAATTTTATTAGCTTTTGTAGCTCAGTGGCATAACAAAGCGTGGAATGCAGCAGACTTTTCATAGCTAATAAGCAAATTCTTCCCTTGTCATTTGCAAAATAGCAAATGGTTCTTGATTATCCTCTCTCTGTACTCATCCACCTGTACACAGAGACAGAGTGGAATTAGTGGAGACCTACAAGAAATTCATGCTATTTGGCCTCTCTCCCTTTTCAGTTAAGAGAAGCATAAAAGCTGCCAGTTAAAATATGTAGTCAGTAAAAATTAAACCTCATTTGAAAAGCTTTCCCTAGTGTAAATCAGCACTTGCAGCATTTTTTCTAGATATTCTTAGTGAATAATTTTTAACATGAAGGATTGTGCCATGGTACTAAAGTAGCAGTTGTGCTGTCTAAATCACACTTGCAGTTCAGAATAAACTGGTTGCTTTAAGTAAACTGAAGTACTTTTTCCTAAAGAAAAAGGCTGAGAGCAGCCCATGTAAAAAAAAGGTTAAAACATCTAGGGTAAATAAGATCATTTCAGCCCAGTTTAAAAAGCGGCCAAATTTTCACAAATATAAGTTTCTGCAAAGTGTTCTGAAACTTACAAATTGTCTAGAGGAAATCCTCTTTGGGCTGCTTATTTGCTGTCCAGAGCAGGGTTGTTGGTTTTTTCCCCACTGGAGAACCAGTGCTGGGGAAAGATACTGGAAACAGCACATAATTATTTTTACTCTCTAGAATTATTCTTGAACTGGGATTCTTTCTAAGCCAAAAGGCCTCTTCAGATACTTGTTTTCTGGTTATTTGCTAGAGAAACAGTAGGCTTCTGGTTGAATACTTCATTGCCACAGAGTTTGCACCCCAGGTTGTTACAGCCAAGATTCTACAGTTTCTGTGACTGATGTTTTAGGCCAATAGCTCAAAGAAATTGAGATGTCTAGTTGGAACTCCACAAAGTCAATTGGCAAGCAAGCTAGATTAGCAGTTTTGTTGAAAAGGCTTCTCTCTCAGAGCTAAATTCCTCAATTTCTGTTCCTGGGAAGCAGTGCAAAAGCTTGCGATGTTTCTTGGATGCTGACTGACCATCCTTTCCTGACTTCCTTGGGAATTTCTGTCTCTGTATGCAAGTTCCTGAAGTTCAGATGAGGTTATGCTTTTGTCTGGAACTCTGTTTTCCCACAAGCTGTTTTTTTGCTGTTGTTTAATTGTCTGTTTTATCCTGTGTTCATGGACTCATACCTCTGTGATGAGAATTCTTTGTATATTTAACTTTGTCAAACCAATTAAACTGTAAACTAAGTATTTTTAGAATGGACTAAGAATGAATGCTTAGCCCTGAGTCTTTCCTTTTGTTAATTGCTTCATAGTGTTCTATAAATACTACAGACTCCATTTCAAGATACTTCTGATATGAAAAGACTTCAAACTTTTAATTACCACTCACTGGTATTTCAGTCTTAGCTTAAAAGAAGTTCTAAAACCAAGCTGTTTCCAGATGAGTGCTGCTCAGAATGTCTCCATGGCTTTTTTGTCTTTTTACCCTTTTTCTCCTATAATTTCTCAGTAGATTAACACCCATTATTCAGTTGAAATTCCTTACAACAGACATTTTTCCCATAATATTTTACTTATTTATGTATACACATTATATTTATATATATATATGGTGTTCTTTTCAGTTAAATTGATCAAGATCTTTAAGCAAGAAAAAATAATTATTTTTTAAGTCAGCAGTATCAATATCTAGTGCTGCAAGGCTAGTATTTATAGAAGAACATGGTGAGGGATTTGTCACCCTTTTGTATAATCACAGTAAAAATTATGCTGGGCTGAGACTTGTGGGTATCATCCTGTGCCAAGCAGTAGCTTGGAATTTACATCAGGTGTCTGTGGAACTTGACTCTTGAGTAAGTCTTGAAAAACTCCAAGGATAGAGATTCCACAGCCTTTCTGGACACTGCCATCCCCTTGACTGACCATTTTCCCCCCATTTGACATTATCTGCAAACTCACTAAAGGTGTGTTTTGGTCCACAGGCCAGACTCATAATCAAAACATTGAGCAGTATTGATCCTAGTAGCAACCCATGTGTAATATTGAGAAGAGACAACTGTTGAAAGAAATATGGCAGCACTGTCAAAGAAACAAGCAGAACGTGGGGAAATAATAATGGTTGTAAAATAGCCACTGGATGGGTATTTTCTTTTCTTTCTGGTGTTTTTTTTAATAGTTTTAAGCAGAAAACAAATCTTTCTAAGCTAAGTCTACACAATTTTGAGCTGGGCAAACATGTATTTGTAAGTAAGTTTGTGTTTTTACAGTAATTACTGGATGGTGACATTTTGTCTTCAGTTAAAATAGAAGGTTTTATTTTGTATGCAAACATCCATCTTAGGATGCCAGAACAATATAGACAGTATAGGTTATATGTTTCCCAACTTCCCTCATGAGCAACAGTCCAGATTCAAGAGCATCATAGATATGCAGCTGAGCACCCAGAGAGGAGCTCAAGCGCTGGATGCAGTTCACAGCTCCAAAGTTACCTTTAAGCTTTTTTGGTTGTGATTTTGTGTGATGTATCTCTGGTCCCTTTTCTTCGTCTCCCTCAAAGTTAAATCCAGGAGTTAATCTATTAGTTCTGTTTCAGAGGAAAGTGTTCACACCAGGCCTCTCTGGGGATTGTCTTCTTCCTATTTGAACAAGCGCAGGACTTATCCATCAAAATGTCAGGCATCCTCTGTTCAGAAACATGTGACAGCAAAGCCTTATGTAGTCAGTCAAAAGAGTCCTACAAGTGAATTACCTTCTGCTAAATAGAGAGCTATGGGTAGAAGCTGAATTCTCTCTCAGGACACAGGTAACTGTCCTAACAAATCTGTCTTACAGGTCCACTGAAGAAATGTTTAGTATGGCTGATGAAAGCTGCAGCTCCAATCCTGCAATGGTTCGGAGGAAAAAAATTGCAATCAGCATCATCTTTTCTCTGCCTGAAAAAGAAGAAGCTCAGAGAAACTTCCAGGATTTCTTTTTCTCTCACTTTCCTCTTTTTGAGTCTCACATGAACAAGCTGAAATATGCAATAGAAAAGGTACAGAATACTAATTTGGCATAATGTGGAAAAATGTCAATCAGAATGAAGTATTCTAGAATCTGATAGATGAAGAGTGGGAGAAGGTGCGTGGTTTCAAGCTTGCCTCCCTCCTTACACATGCAGTCTTGAGCTTGAGCCCAGAGTTGGAACTCAGCATTTGCTGAAAGAGGTGCAGTTTCTTTTCTAGACAGAATTAGAATGGAGAGTTTTATGCTATGGGTGGTTTTTCCTTTGTTCTTGCCATATTTCACTCTGAGGTTTTCTTGACTCCCTAGAGACTGTGGAAATGATGGTACTCTGTCCTTTCATGCAGTGTCTGAAAGAGAGACACAAAATATTTGTGTCTTGCTGTTGTCTTCTCAGAAATGTTCTCTTCTCTCCCCTTGTCCAGTATTAGGGTTTGGCCTCGTATGAGGTGGAGGGAGGTTGGCATTTGTTGCTATCCTGAGTGGCTGTATAGGACTGGGGCTGGATCTTAGTTATTTTGACATGTTAATGAAGTTTAAAAAGATGAAGAATGTGAATCCTTTAAGCAGCTGTTTTGTGTCTTTAACTCTTAATCAAGGCCATGATCTCATGTAGAAAAATAGCAGAATCCAGCCAGAGAGTGCAGGTTTATATCAGCCGTGTCATGGATGCCCTGGGAGAATTCAGGTGAGTTGATGGAATTCTGAATTACAAGGAGAGCACTTTTCATGCCCCATGAAAGATATTTGTCACTTCCAGTTATAAGCAACTGAATGTAAGGTCTTGTATTTTAGACAGTCTTGCAGTTAGTGTGAATGAATTTTCTGCATTGGTTGTTGGGGAAATGTTTTCAGAAAACTTTAGCAAACCAGCTCAGCCATTTTCCAAATGAGAATGAAAGTAGTTCTGTTGCACTCATGTGTTCCTGGGATTGTCAGTTAAAGTCTAAACACCTCATCAAGAGCTGGCTTCTGCTGATGACTGTACAGTTGGGTGGATTGATGTACTCAGGCAGATAGATGTGTCTACTCCTAGCCTTGGATGTTGAACAATGTAACTGGCAAGAAAGTTGCAGTCAAATGCTCTCTTTTCTGTACTTGAGAAATGAAGGAATGGTCAAAGGCTAAGAAAGTCAGCCCAGGAGAGAGAGAAGGCTTAAGACTTTAATGGAATGGAGGTTCTGTAATATCTGGAATGTGGAATCAAATCTGTGCAATGAATGGAATGGGTTCTTCTTCCCCTCAAATTTGTTTCTGTATGGTTTCACTGAATAAAATTCACATGGGAATGCAAAAAAGGGAAGCCAAATATGTAATTCATACAAAGACACTGGGTTACTGATAATATAAATTGAACAGACCAGTGTTCTGAATACTAGTAATTACTGGAAGAGTAAAAACTCTTCCAGTTTGTTTAGTCTCCTAGATCTTACCAAAAAAAGCAGCGAATTATAATCTGGACAACAGAAGGGGAAAGGGGCTACTTATATTTATTTGCAGAATTGAGATGTGCGTGTTAACGCTGACTTTTTGGGACTTTTCTTTGGGCAGAGTTACCATCTGGAACCTATATTCTGTTCCAAGGATTGCAGAGCCTGTGTGGCTTAATATGATGTCCAGCACCCTGGAAAAGAATCAGCTATGCCAGCGTTTTCTTAAAGAATTTACCTTTCTGATAGAACAGATCAACAAAAATCAGTAAGCTTCCCCCACTCCCTTTTTTTTTTTTAAGAAAAAGCTTTTGTGCTTCCCAGTGCAAAGGACTTAATGGGGTGTTCTTTTGCTGGTGTTACTTTGGACATGCTTTTTAAAACTTTTTTTCCCTCCTAGGTTCTTTGCTGCTTTGCTGACTGCAGTGCTGACATATCACCTGGCGTGGGTCCCCACAGTGATGCCCGTTGACCATCCTCCCATCAAGGCCTTCTCTGAGAAGCGCACATCCCAGTCTGTCAACATGCTGGCAAAATCCCACCCATATAACCCTCTCTGGGCACAGCTGGGTCAGTATGATTTGGAAAGCTTCAGATTTTTCTATAACAAGCACCTTTGTACATCCACCCCTTTTAGATAAGGGCTGCTTGTAGTCCAGGTCATGTTTCCTCCTACCAACAGGTGTCTTTTGCCTGATTAATCAGAGAATTTGGAGGCCTATTTACATATCCTGCTTTTTATTCTTGTTCCTTGTTGACATCCTCTGCTACACTGTCTGGTTAACTTGTTACAGAGGTATTAAGATGGTGCAAGTGCTCTGAATGGTCTGAACAGTTTGGGAAAAAACAAGATGAAATAGACTGGATTGAGAGGAGTTACCTGGACCTTGGAGGCCCTTTGTAGTTGAAATTGGCTACCTCCCTTTGTCTCTTTCTCACATAGCTAGAATAGAGAGCAGGGCAATAGATTAGAAGTCTGGCAACTGGCAGTAGCTCCATTCACTTCCTGTTACATGAATGGACTTGGGGCAAGATTTTTTTCTAAGCTCTGTGCCTCAGGCTGGTCTCTGACAAATTGTATAGCTTGTAAATTATCTTGATACAAGGGACTAGATAACTGATGTCGAATGAGTAGGTGAATGAAAGCTCAGAAAGTAATTCTGTCAGTGGTAGATATTTGAAAATTCCTTATCTTCTTGGCAGCAGATGAAAATGTGACATCAGACTTAGCTGATGTACTATATTGCCATGTAAAATAACACACGTGCACACTGAGGCAATGACGTGACTTAACTCTGTGATGCTGGTGCTGTCTCTTCCTGATTGTCTCAGGTTTCTTTTTCTCAGTAACCTCTATGAAGATTTGCTTCTTTGGCCATGTAGTTGTAATGAATTGTTTCCTGGTTTAAGATGTCATTTAAACATTGTGCAGAGGTTAGACTGAAGGGGAAATTAGAAGTGTGTTTGTGGTGTTGAGGACGGAGCCAGGCCTGGAGTTACAAGAACCAGCTGGACTGGAGGCGTAAGCTCAGTAGTAGCTCTTGTGGTCGCTCCCAGGAGTCACCACTGGTGAATAGTGAAGAGTCTGTTTCTCTTTTTGTCCTGCCAAGTTCTCAGTGCCTGAACTCAAAATGCTCTCTGATTTTGTTTCAGTCTTATAAAGCCCAAAAAGCTGTTACTGTTGTGGTTGCAAAAGCTGATTGTAAAAGGGAGATGTTGCCCTCTGCTGGTCCTCTTCTTTAGGAAGAGAGAAGAAAAACAAAAAATCAAGTCTTGGTGCTTAAAAATGGAAACGACAGAATTTTGATGTACCTGTCTTCTCACCTTCAGACCTGTATTTTCATTACATTTTAAGTATCAACTGCAATTATGTACTATACAATTGTAAATCCCTCTGTCATGAAGACATACTGTCTCTTAAATACCAGCTTCAATCTAATGGTATTAACAAGTATTAGTGCTTTTTGAAGATCATGATTTTGACTTGTACTGTTTTATTAGTATTTATATAAAAGCCAATTGTGCAAATGAACATGAAGCCTGAATCTGATTTCCATAGCAACTGTGCTCAACTCAGAAGTAAAACAATATATTCCAGTTTCATTTCAATATTGCTTGTCCTTGTGACCTACCAGCCTTTTAGATTGAGGAGTCTGAAGCCCACTTTTGTTCCTTAGGAATTAATTTGCTGGCTTGTTAGGGTCTGGGCTTGGTTGCAAGGGTGTCCCTAACTGAAGGAGAATAGCACCACTGATGTTACCTACCACCCAGGAGCCTCTCCAGTGCATCACTGGCATCATGGGAAATGGCAGGTCTTAGCAGGGGAGACAGTAAGAGCCATGGAATTACGGTCTCATTGATCCTTGTTTTGTAGGAATGGAGTTGGGAGCCTTATTCCTTTTATGTTCTGTATAATGAGGAGGAGGCTGGACATAAATATGCTCTTGGGGTTTTTTTTTGCTATGTTAGTGTTGAAACCAGAGCCCCCCTTGCCCTTGGAAGAAGTCTTTCTGAAGCTCTGTTTGTAACTCTTAATGTAGTGTTGCTTCTTGAGGTCTAGTACAAAATCCTGATGGCAAGTTCTGTCCAGAACAAAATTTGAGCAGCCCAGAGGAAGGATTTAGCACCTGAAGGCAACACTTAGTGAGTGTGCTCTGATGGGTGTCATGTGAAGACAACTGGGTTAACTCATCCTAGGAATAGACATTTCTTTGAGTAAGCTGATCTTTTACCAGTAGGGCATGTGAGCATTCCTTTATTGGCTATGTATGTTTACTTCTCCCAGAACTCTGGAGTAGGAGCCCTTTAGCTAATAGGTGATTATAAGCAGCTAGAAGATAATTGCCACCCTCCCAAAGAAATATGTTGAGAGTAGGATATGTACAACCTTAGTTCTGTTAAAAAAGCAGTTATTCAGGATAAATTAGCAAATAAGTCATTCTTTGGGGGACTCAGATCATGATGATGTAGTAGTTGCCTGCCTTTCATATTGCAGTTGTATTTTGATTTTCTGCATCTTCATTCCCCCTGCCAAAGTTAAATGCTCATGTGAGTGAGGTTGGCTCCCACATACACAGCACGTGCCTTGCTCAGTAAGGTAGTTATGTGCCTCTTTTTTCTGAACCTCTTTTATTAAGCTAATATCTATTTAATTTTTTCTTTTTTGATATCTTAGTCCTGAAAAATATAATTAAGATTTTATTTGTGTAAAAATGCCTGTGTTTAACAGAAAGTCACTACACTAACACAGAAAGACTTTGATGTGAAAGAAAATTAGTAGAAAAATAGAAAATAATATGGCTGGCTTCAGAGTTTTGCTGGATCTGCATTCTTCTTTGCCCCCTCTTGTGTCAGTGTCCGGGTGATAATGTCTTGTAAGCAGAGTGTAAATTAAATCTTAGTGCCTCTTAACAGGAAAAAAATTAGTAAGAGCAGCTGATTCCTCACAAAAGCCCTTCAGGACAAAAGCCAGGTGTAAGAAGCATTAGGTGACTTCTTTTTTTGCTCTTTGTTTTAAACTTTTATGAATTCACTGTGGAAGAAATTAACTGTCCAATTGTGTCCATAGTAAGTACTGTTTCAAACTGTGTTTAACTTGAACAGTAAAAGTTATATCACAATGCAACATAAACCTGTGAAATTTTTGCTTTCCTGTGTAGGTGATCTCTACGGTGCCATAGGCTCTCCAGTTAGACTGACTCGGACTGTGATTGTTGGGAAGCGCAAGGAGCTGGTGCAGCGCTTGCTCTACGTTCTAACTTACTTCATCCGGTGCTCTGAGCTGCAGGAAAACCAGCTGACCTGGAGTGAGAAGGCTGGGGAAGGAGAGCAGGTGCTAAATGGAAGCAAGATCACAACTGCACTAGAAAAGGGAGAGGTAGAGGAATCTGATTATGTGGTTGTCACTGTTAAAAATGACCCTGCTCTTGTGCCTCCAATCCTACCTCCAAAGAATGATGGAAGTAAGAGCAACAGTACTGCAGAGTGCGTGCATGAATCAGAAAGCACTCAGGCTGTCCCAGTCTCTTCAAAAGAAAAGAGGGAAGCAATAGAAAAGGCAAGTCAGACATCTGAAACATCTGTTGACTGTCTAACTGGCAGTTTCTGTAAAGGAGCATCTGATGGTAAGAAAAGAACTGTCACCGATATGGGAATCCTATCCTACCACTCTGAAGAATCATCTAAATTAGAGGATGTAATGGATACAAAGAAGAACAAGAACCAGAATGAGAGAAAAGCGGAGAAGCAGTTTTCTAGTAGGTCATCTGCTGTACCTTGTCCTGAAAGGTCTGGCCACAGGACTTCACACTTAGAAAAGGTCACGTTTCAGATTGGAAGTTCAGCATCACCAGAGTCAGACTTAGAAACTCATAGAAGAGAAATGGAAGAAAATCTGAAGACATTAATTAAACATCCTGAGGTGATACATTGTGCCTCAAGTTCCACAAGTCTGACTGTGGATGCTTCTCAGAATCAAGACAGTTGTGAAGCTGCCTTTATCAACAAACATAATGTTTGTTATGCACAAATCCCACCGTGTGAGGAGAAGGAAGGTATACTTAACCAACATATGGAAAGTAAAGGAACTGAAGTGAATTTAATTAATTCAATATCTAGTGAAATGCTTTTGCCCACAGATAGCATAGAAACTGTAAAATTGCCAAACATGAAAGAAAATAGAACTTTATGCTCTGGCAATCTGGAGAACTATTCTTCTGACTGTGTAGAAGCAGATTCTGCTGTCAAACAGGATTCCTCTAAAGTAGGTGCTAAAGATGTCCCCTATGGGGATTCTGGAAGGAAAACCTCCTTCAGAGTTGAAGGGGACATTCCAAGGAACGAGAGTTCAGACAGTGCTCTTGGAGCTAGTGATGAAGAAGGCGATTGTTGTATCCCTGATGAAGTGCATCATGATAACATCAGCAAACGGCTTGAAGAATTTGCAGAAGTGGAACTTCCTTTGCCAAGGTAAAGAAGTCTGATTAATTTAGAACTAAATGGAGTCAAAAGCTGTAGCTACTTTAGAGCTGTTTAAAGTTTCAAGTCTGAAGTCTTCTGGGAACCTGACTAAGTTCCTTGTAAACAAATCAGTAGCAGACAGTGGTGTAGTTAGAATTCTTGTAAGCAGATTTGGCAGAAAGGAAACATAGCAGATTTAATAAAGTTTTATATGACAAAGATATATTTCAAATGCCTAAAAGAGGTGATCAACCTTTTTATGTAAGCTGACTGAAACATTTAGTGTAGACATGTAGATAGAATACCTGAGGACAAGCAAAACTTTACTGAAGATAACAGTTTAGATTTGACATAATTCTTAAATGAAATACAAATTTGGAATAAACATGAGCATGCTGTTAGAAAATTTTTGAGCATTCCAGGTGCATATGGAGTTTGATGGTGCTTAAGGTCAGTTTCTAGACTTACCTTCAGCAAGAGAATTGGAGAAAACTCGAATTTAGCAAAACTGTAAGCTGCAGAACATGGAGCCCATATATCCCACAATCTCCAGTGCATATAAATTTTCTTATGTGCAAGTTTGAGGAAATCCATACACAGTTAAATTTTAGCTTTTAAAATTCTTGTTTCAAGGAACAGCAGTAGATGTTTACTGGTGTGGACATGTATGTATACTTGTAGTACAACTGTTGATTAATATTTGCAGTAGAAAGAAAGACTTTGCATTCATGTAAAATCTGAATGCAAGTTGTCAAGCAAAAGTCTTACCTGCTTTGTATTTCTGTATTTCAGGTCAAATACCATCAGCAGTCAATGTGTGAAAAACTTTGGAAGATCACTTCTGGGTGGTTACTGTCATACATACATACCTGATCTAGTGCTGCATGGAATAAATAATGATGAAAAACTCAAGCAGTGTCTACTAGCAGATCTACTTCATGCAATGCACGTGAGTTGAAGTGCTGAGTCAGAGTTGTGATATTACTGAAATCTACAGAAGTAGGTTATTTCAGTAGGTGACTTTTTTTATTTACGTGTTCTGAACAGCCACAACTGCCATGTCTGCCTTTTTGAAAGATGTAAGCCCTTAATTTACTATATGCAATGCTTGTTCATGCAAAAATCATGTGCTTTACTTTATTACTTTTAAGGCTTCTCTTCCAAGATTAGCACAAAGATTGTTTGCAACTTCAAGTTACAAACAAGGAAAAGAACCCTTGAGCTGCTTCTCTTTTCCATCACAATAGCAGACAAAATTACCTGCATTTCAGAAAAATTATATGCAAGTTGAAACATCTTATTTTGCTACTTAGTGGCATGTGTTGCAGGTGAGGTAAAGTCATGTTGAGGCCTGTGTGATGCTAGTCTGTAGCAGAAATGACTGACTACAGAAGATAGTTGTATATAGATAAGAAATTTGCTGTGTTCTTTCTCCACTGTAAGTACTCCTACATTATAAAATTTATAACTAAACTTTCACTGGAATAGCTGTGTGACCTCAGTGTGCAATTTAAAATGCTTATCTAGTAATTGTCAGCAGCAAGAATGATTCTGCTGGCATGACTGCATTTATTATCCAGAGCAGTGATGTGTATCTGTCTGTTCCTTAAGGAACATCAGATTGATCTGGTGTGATAGTGTGGCTCTTCTTTGGTGGGTGACAAGTGGGCCATGAGCTTGCACAGCTCTTGCTGCCAGGAGAGCCAGTGCTCTCCTGGGGTGCCTAGCAAGAGTGTTCTAGCTGGTCAGGGGAGGTGAACCTGCCCCTCTACTCAGCTCTAGTGAGGTCACATCTGGAGTGCCGTGTCCACTCCTGGGCTCCACAGGTCAAGAAGGATGAGGAGCTACTGGAGAGAGTCCAGTGGAGAGCCCCAAAGATCATTAGGGATCTGGAACATCTCTCTTCTCAGAGGAGACTAGACTGAGAGGGGATCTCATTGGTGCATATTAATATCCTAAAGACAGGTGTCAAGAGAGTGGTGCTCAGCAACAGGACAAGGAGCAATGGCCATAAACTAAAGCACAAGAAGTGCCACCTTCTGAGGAATAACTTTATGTTGAGGGTGGCAGAGCACTGGAGCCAGCTGCTCAGGGAGGTCATGGAGTCTCCCTCTCTAGAGACATTCAAAACCTGCCTGGCCTTGTTCCTGTGTCACCTGCTCTAGGGGACACTGCCTTGGCAAGGAGTTGGTTTAGAGGATCTCCAGAGGTCCCCTCCAACCCTTGCTTTTCTGTTATACCCTTCTTGGTTGTGCATAGTAAAATCCCTCACATATCTCTGAAACATTGAATGTGCTTTCACCATACTGGATCAGTGTAATTATTACATTCTTCATTTTGAAAGAAACTAATCTCTTCAGGGTAGGGAGAATACATGAAGAAAAATAAAATTGAGTAGTGACTTTCAGGCACTAATGAAAATCAAATGTCTCAATCTAATTGGCAGATGCAGCGCTGCTGAATGCTGAATGTAAATCTTGTCACTGTCTTGTCATTTTTTGAGATGCCTTTGATTCCCTAATGGGCAAAAAAATTGCATTGAATCACTTCCTTATTTGCTACATCAGTGTGTAAAAGTAGAATATCAAACTGAGCTGTGGAAATGTATATGAAAGTATCACATAATTGTATTTTGTTTCTGTTGCAGCATCCAGTGCTAGATGAGCCCATAGCAGAAGCTGTCTGCATTATTGCAGACACAGATAAATGGAATGTACAAGTAGCTACAAGCCAGAGGAAGATGATGGACAGTGTGAAGTTAGGCAAGGATGTTCTGGTTTCGAGTCAAGTATCCAGTCTGTTGCAGTCTATTTTACAGCTTTACAAACTGAACGTCCCAGCTGACTTTGTAAGTATTTCTTTATTGAAGGCTGAAGCTAATGGAAATTGCTTAGCTCAGATAGCAAGCATAGTGTTCTGTAACTGTGTTGCAATATCAATGAACTAAAGCCTGATATAGTGCAGAGCTGTTACAACATGTTGAAAAGAATCCATGCTACAGTCCAGTAATGGATACCAATGGGGAACCAAGTTGGTTCTGGCAAACAGCTTCCTATTCTTAGAGTATTTGTTCAACCCTGTCATGTTGCATACTCCCTATGCCACAGCATCCTTTCCTGTCCTCATTTGTAGTGGAGTTCATCAGAGCAAATCAGTAATGCTGGTTTTGCTGATTACGACAAAATTACCCCCAAGTCTGACTGCAATAACTATAGTTCAATTTTTAGCACATGATTATTGGTGAGGGGAGATGGAGGGGTTTGTCAGTAGTCACCCCTTTTCTAATAATCAGAATTGATTTGTCCTTCAGCAGATAGTTTGAGGAATTCTCTAGGAGTCTTATGTAATGACTGTGCCAACAGATGAAAGAGGAAGATAGAGCTAAACACTAACAGCTCTAAATAGTATTAGTTGGCACTGTTTTGGGTTAAATTGGTGGTATTGATTACATTAAGTTCTTCAGGTCAAATACTAGGCAAAATATGTGGGTACATTTTTGAGTGTTTTCTCTGGATTCTTCTGGGCATTGAAAAATACACAACTGTGGTTGAAATTGTATCTTAGTACTTGCACAGTCACACCTTAAATCCTGGCATTTTTAAATCGAGTAGTTGATTTTGCAACTGAAGTGTTCTTTCCAGTGTTTCCTTAGGATTTGTGTATGCAGTTTCTATAGGCCTTGTGTGGTTTGGGAGGTGTCTGGAGGCAGAATGATTTTCAGGGGTTTTTATTTCCTTTTTCTTACAAAAAGGAACTGTGAAGTGACAGTGCTAGTTGTTTGTAAATTTTTCATTGTTTGTGTTAGAAATACTTTGATCCTTCTGTCAGGAGATTTTGCAACTCTGCTAAAACAACATCAGTGCATGGAAGCCGAGTGTTCCTAAACTCTAGGAGAAGTATGACATTCTCATAGTAGTATTTCTATTGATTTAAATTTGGATAGAAACATACGTATTGATGTACTCATATCAATCAGAAATGACCACAGTGCAGTATGTTTGAAGCTTCCTTTAGGAGTGCAAATCTCTTTACATGCAGTTACTGTTCAGATGAGTAAGTATTTTTGCAGTTTTGTGGTACCAACAGAAAACAACCCAATTTGAGACCAGATGAAAAGCAAGTGGTGATATCTTTATTTTATCATTTCAGACTGATAGTTGTGCTGCAGAGAGCTTTGCAGTATGCCCTGGTGAGAGGAAAGTGCTGGTTGCAACTGCTGCATTTTAGCAAGTTTTACCTGCATCTTTAAGCTCAGTTTAAGCTACTCTTCTGTTTTTAGAAGTTACTTGACTTTTTTTCCATTTGGTCAATGAAAAAAACTGCAGAGGACACTAATACAAAAAAAAAAAAAAAAGAAATGCTTGTGGACACTGAACAAGATGGGTTAATGTACCAATCCTGTGGGCAGAAACATCTTTTGATTCTTTGCTGGTGTTCAGAAGGAACAGATCATATGATGTAAACAACCCTTCTTTTAAAATAATGTGGGATTCTTCCTCACTTGCTCCCTCATAACTTAAAAAAAAAATCCATAGTCCTTAACACAAATACTGGAATTGAAACAGATTGAACTATTGAACTGCTACTTTGTGAATCAGCTGCATGCCCCCCATAACCACTGAGAAAGTGCTCATAGGCTTTTTGCATGAGGGTTACCTGTAATGGAAAAGATAAGAGTGCTTGCTTCCCTTTTGGCCAGAATCAGAAGTGTTACGATTATAATGACTTGAATAAAAATTTGCTTGAAGCAAATTTATCAAACGATTGTCAAAAACCTTCTGCCTTTCCTCCATTGGTGGCAGTGATTTTACTCTACTACCGTGAAAGCACATTTTTTAAAATGGCTGTTTATTTTCCATTATTAAGACTTGATATTAGCTCATTGAAAGAATAATTAAACATCTTCATCGTGCTTCAGATGATCAGAAAAATACATCTTAGGCTGCCTACAAGCCTAAGTCTTTTTTTTCTCATTAGTTTTTTAATTAACAAAACTGGTCTCACCAGGTCTCACTTCTAATACTTAGGGTTTTCATTCAGCTCCAGCACATGGGATGATGGCCTGAAGCTATTTGCTGCTACTGTTTGTAATTGCTGTCTGTGCCTGCTGGGTGATTATATGTTTGATAATGTGAGGTTCTGTATTGCTTCCTGCTTTCATCTCCTGATTTCAGAGAGCTGACCTAATTTAACTTTTTTGAAGTGGTCATCCCTGTGAAAAGAAGGAATATATCAAATTGAATGTACCTTTGTCCTACAACAAAATACCTGATAAGACTTCCTACCTACTCAGCTTGTGAAGACATGCTGCCTGCTGACCTTGTCTTGCCAGAATAACCCCTCTCTCTCCTTGAAGCCAAGGTTCATCTGCTCTCTTGTAGTTGGTATATGAGAAATTGCCATGAATCACATGACTGTATTTAAAAATAATATGCATTTCTAGCATTCCACTACTGGAATGGAATGATTAAACTGATGTTTCAACTTGAACTATTACCTTTTGGCAATCAGCATCAAATGTTTAAGCAATTTTAAACTAGAAGTACTTAGGAATTATGAAAACAAATGCCTAAAACAGATTTGTAACTTAGTTGCTACAGAAAAGCAGTCAGCAAAAGAGTTATAATTCTGTTACCAGTAAGGTACTGGTGTCTTCCACATCTTGAGTCTTAGTTTCTTGAATGGCACTAGAGCCTTAGAGCTAGAATGTTCATTTTAGAAACTGTTGTTTAAACTAAGTCTTTCAGAAAAATAGTACTAACTTATAACAAAGACATCTTGATCCAAGAATACTACCTTAATTCTTAGTAAGATATCTTGAGTTGTTTTGAACCTCATTAAAACTGTGTAAACTGGCAGAAATGCAGTGGTGTGAGTGGAAATAGAGGTGCAGTTTATGCAACAAAATTGCTGCCCAGGAGAGCTAGAATACCCCGGTTCTATGAGGCGTTTCCTCTTTGTAGAGTAGTGTAACTTTTTTTAAGTTTATAGCACAATTGTAATAAATCCAATTGCCTCTTCTAGATTTTGGAGTGGAGGCTTAGTTTGTCTTCTGAGGTAGAAGGTAAAGCAATGTGCCTACATTTCTGTAATATTTGCATGTGGTTGCAAAAGGTGTTCTGAGCTTTGTGGTCTATGTTTGCAGTGTATAATGCATCTTGAGGACAGACTGCAAGAGATGTATCTCAAAAGCAAAATGCTTTCAGAATATCTGCGAGGACATACAAGAGTGCATGTAAAAGAACTAGGAATTGTATTGGGGTGAGTATTGCAGGTACCAGTCTTAAGCAATGGCAAAAGGCTGGGCAGTTATTTTTCCTTTTCTTCTGAGTGTTGACAGCTTGTTCTCATGAGAATTTGCTTCATATTTAACACTTCTCTTTCATGGGCCTAATAAGTTGCAAAAATGGCTCTACTAAGCCTATCTCAAAATCAGGAGAATACATTTATACAGCAACAACAAAATACTTGTCATTTTTAAATCTTCAGATTTAAGAGAGTTTGGATTTTGTTCATTAGTGAGTTATCCAAGCATTCATACAGACTCTCTTCTGTTGTGATCTCCTTAATGAGAACTTCTCTCAACAAATACTTTGGAATTTTTGGAATGAAAAGGGTGCATTTGTACTTAAGCGACAAGAGGGTCTCAAAGATCAGGTGTAGAAAAATAAACAGGTGTCCTGTTCAGCAGCTGTCTTCTAATAATAGTATTTGATTGGCATATAACCTTTAGGGAGCTGCCTGCTGACAGCAGAAAAGGGGGAAGAAGTAAATACACTTTCTCAAGATGTTTTTTAACACTGTAGCTTAAATCTAACTTATCTTTTTCCAGACTGTTCGAGATTTCATACTCAGAAATGCAGCTGTAAATAGTGAAACAGTGAAATAAGCACTTTTCTCTCTGTGTGTGTATGTGTTAAATATATATAAATATATACATACATCCTGGCTTCTAAGCAGCTTCACATTTGGAAGTAGTTGGAAACTGACCATTGCACTTGAGAGACATTCCTTGAACTGTTATTGCATAATATTAAATTCAAATTTTGGTCTTTTTTTGGTAAGAAAGTGCTACTATGTAGCAAACTGAGTTATATTCAAAACCTGAAATGCATAATCTTCCATAAGCTGATACTTAGTACTTTGTTAAACTGGGTTTATTAGAGCCTATTCACTGGTAAGACTACAAGCTGAGGCTTAGGGTTTAGCAAATACATAAGAGATCTTTTATTTAAACCAGAAAAGATTATGTAGTGCAGAATGTAATGCTGCTTGCTATCTTTTGATTTAAGTGCTAATATACTTCTTGGTTTTAAGCATTATTTACTTACCTTTAGTGGTAGTACATAATTATTGATAGTAAATAATAATTAAACTATGAACTTAGTAATGGCAAGACACTTCCAGTTTCTTTAAAGTGGATGAAAAGTATCATCTTGTATTTCTCTTGAGAAAATGACTGTATATTATTTTAAAGGCTGTCTTTTTTTTTTAATTTCTAGGATTGAATCCAATGACTTGCCTTTGTTGGCTGCTATAGCAAGTACTCATTCCCCATATGTTGCTCAAATACTCTTATAAATTAAATTCTCAGGATAATCATTCCCTTAAAGTACAGTTATGAAAATGGGAATGTTGAATGAAGAACAGAGGTGCCAAACACTGGTAAAGGGGAGCACTGATGAAAGCAGGTGATGACTGTACATTCTGCCACCTTCCGATCCTGACTTCAGCCGGATGTTTTATCGGAGGACTTCAGTTTACATAACACAAAAGGCATTCAGGTTTTTCTTACAATCTCACTTCTGACTTAAATCAAGAGACTGCATCCTTGCATTTTATTTTTATTCAAAGGACAAAAGTTAACACTATGTGGCAGACCGGGTGCTGCCATCCAAAACGCTGCTCAAAACCATGAAGTACCAGTTAAAAGAACAAGTGGGTTAGAATGGATTTTGTAATACTATGCTTGTGAGTGCGGTGTGGTGTATGTCTCTTTGCTGGGGAGGAGGAGTAGCTGTTAACTCTGTATATAGCATTCCTATACAAAAGTGTATTTGGTGGGACATGATTTTCTTGCAGAACATACGTGTGGTTTTGTATAGTAGAAGTGATGGGCTCAGAACAAGGAACTTGGATTCAGCAGCCAGATGTCATGTGGGAATGGAGGTGTGCGTGAGGTTGATGTGACTTTTCCATTTAAGGACAAGAGGTTGAGAGCTGTGGCTGCTTCTGTTTTAATGAGGAGGCATTCTAATGGGCCCATGGCTGCAAGTGGAATGGAATGGACTTCCGAGAGAGGGATTTTGTGGGAAAGCCTTATGGAACTTCTGCTACAAGTTTACATTTGTTGCTGATGCAACTTCAGTAACTGTTGATTTGCTGTATGACTGTGGTCCTGGGAACTAAACTTGTCTTGGTGTCATCAAGTATTGCTGTCTCCAAGGAGTATGAATTTGGAAAACTTGTGAACGATGCCAGTGCTATGAGCATGTGTCCGTGTGCACATACACCAAACAATTGGCACAAACTGAAGACAATCGTATTGGGGAAATACAAGATATCAAACAACCCCCACCAAACCTTTAGTCAAAAGTATTACTTTTTTCCAGCTATGAGTTGTCACTCTGAGTAGGAATAGAACAGGAACGTTGTTTGAAGTAAAATGAAATGTGGGGGCAAACCCCAATATTTGATATTACTCTGAATGTTTGCAATTACCCTTTTTGATTCTACAGAAATCTTGAACTATCATCCAGGTGCCTTTCCTTACTAGATTATCTACTCTGACACCAGAAACTACTTCTCCATTAGTTGATACTGGCCTTTGGTGTTTCTAAAAAGCAAAATAAAATTTTGTACTTCACTGTTTTCACGTGGTTGATTAAAATGAATGTAAAAAATACCTTTTTTTTGCATAAAGCACTGTTAAGCTGGATATGAAACTATGGACCAGACTGAGGAGAGAACAAAGAATCAAAACATGCTCAAATGGAAAACTCAATGTTGGACTGTTCCGTTGTGAGCCACTGTGAATACAGTGTCTGAAACAGTCATCTTGCAAGCAAATTTCTGGCAACACAATTGCTTGAAAATAGTGAATTCTAAAAAGAAACTCCTGGTCACCAGTTGTGAGTTCTCCTTGTTGGTGGTTACAGATTTTTAACACTGAAGGGACACACTTTTATTAAAAGTGGTTTTATTTCCTACTACCTTGATGTTTGGACTTTTCTACAGTAAACTTTCAATTATTTGAAATAATGAAATGTGCTTATTGTGAATTGTTTAAATGTGATGGGGTTTTATTAACCTTGTGTTGCTTTTTGAGGGAAATAGGTAGACTGGCCTACTGTGAAAAGAGGTTGTTTCCACGTGGAGGGATACTTAATATTCTGATACAACACTTCTTAAGCTGTTCCTTCTATGCTGGTTTTCTGACCTGACATTCCAAATATTTCTTTTATTGCTTTTCATATTTCTCCCTAGTGTTCTGCCTAAAAAGGCTAAAATCTTTCTATGGTTCCGTTTTTTTTCTCCTGCTTTATAGCTAAGCAAACTTTTCATATCTTTGGTCTGTGAATCCTATCTGCTGGAAAGTAAATTTACCTCTGCATATGGCTTTTAGCAGATACCACTTTGTTTCACAAGGTTAAAACAAGGAGCTAACCATAGAGCAAGTCATGTATTCCTAAACTGCCCTCTTGGTGGAGAATGTGTGTGTGCATGTGTAAGACTATGAAACTGCTTCTCTGAGTGTATATAGAAATCCTCTTGTACTTTCTCTATTTCATGTCACTCTTAAATAGTAGCTGACATCATTTAAAGTCAGTCCAGTTCTTTTAAAGTGGGGTTTTTATCTGAACAGACTCTGACAGTTCTTCAAAGAAATATATGCTAACTTAAAGATGTGCTTTTGTTGTCACAGGGTTTACTAAAGAGGACAGAGATCTGCAGGCATTCAGTGATTTCAAGATTAATACCATAATCAATAATAGACCTGATTTTACCACATCAAATGTTTAAAAGAAAATAAATCTGCCTTTGGGCAAGACATCAGTTAACTTTATGGTGGCATGTGAGCTGATGGTCAAAAGCACTTGAATTTTCTTCAGCCCAGGCTAAAACTTTATAGTTCTTGCTGCTTTCTCTAACATTTTGCTGCTCTTCAGAAATTACACATTGAACTATTTTGTTCTCAGTTTTAGTTTTGGGGGAAAGAAAATTCAAAATGAAAGCCCTTTATTACCTTTAAAAGGCTTTAGACTAATGAAAGCTAATTACATATTTCCCCTCCACCAAATGTACTACCTCAGTTGACAGGATTCCACTTTGTAGGGCTTTTTTTTGACTCGAAGTCTTTAACTTGTTTTTGGTAGCATCTTGATGTTCATGTAAATTGGTGTGGCATGACAGGGCAGTAAGTATTTACAGATGTGTTTTTTAGACATTTTTAGGGCATGTTTCTGGTTTTACTTTAATAGGATGAAAAGTGATATGAATGTACAGCTGTGTTGCAAATTGATAATGTAGCTTAATTTTCAAATATTCCAAAGTTGTTTTTATCAGTATTATGTAGGTTTTTGTAAACTTAAAAACATACTTTCTTGGTTAGGTGGGAGTGCACAGTCTTTCCAAAATCCCACATAAATGCAGTTTACACACTGAAATTTAAAGAATGTATGCTGTTTTCAGGCAAGACTAAACAAAGGGGAAGAATGAACAGCTAAATTGTAGAATTTAATTGAAATGAATTCTTGAACCCCAAACAATACCAAGATTGGAACATTTTAATTTAAGTGAGGTACACTCTGAACTAGTCTATACAACTTTCTTTTGCTCCCAAAAAACTATTAGACACTGATTCTGTAATTCACATTTCTGATGGCATCTTCCAAAATTTTAGATTGATTTTCCCCACTCCATATTATAAGCATCTTTGCTCTTAAAGTCAAAGCCTCTTTTCAGATGCATCAAATTCTTGTATATAAGGTTTATGCAAAACGATCACTTACCCTTCAAGGAACTTCTACTTCAATTAAAAGGACCCAAATAAAAATCAAGTCTGAACTACTCTACTGAATTTAGTCTAGACAATTTCCTTCTTTTTCTTTTTTTTTGGGGGGGGGGGGTGGGGAAGGGTGGGGGATTTGAGGTCAAATGAGGTAATTTGACATACATGGCAAGTTTTCCATAGTAGAAAAATGTGTGTTGCTATTGCATGTTTGGAGAACATAGGCTTTTTAGGAATGACTGAACACCAATGTCAAACTACATGTTTTTTTCTTATAGTTGTTTATGTACACTATCTTTTTGGTCAATTTCTTTGCGGCATTTGGTGCAATAAACTTTCTGAAATCAACGTAAGTGGTATTTGGTATCTTCCTTTTTAAAGCTTCTGAAATAGTTGTTGTTGTAGCTGAGGTCTAACACACCTGGACTTTTAGATAACCGTTCAGCAAAGTAAGTGACTCTTATAAGAGGTGTCAGGAAGGCTGCACAAAATTTGGAACTTGGTTGGTTATCCTTGGAAATTTTACCCCACTTACATGTAAACAGGAGCTCTTAGGGAGTGAAAAATATGGGCAAAAAAGAGTGGAAAATTAAGACAGTGACTGTTGGAATAGGTGGTGCAGAGGTTTCACAGGTGTGTTCTCTTTAGTTCTTTCCATAAGCATTTGAGCTAGCTGAAAAATGTGTTGCTATTAGATAATAAATTCAGTTTCTAAAATTGCTCAACTGAACAGGACTGAGTGACCCCTCATGTCTACTAGATTATGAAATGGTTAGTGCATTTGGTCTGATTTAGTTTCAAATACAGAGGTTTTTGATTTCTCTTAGATCTTCCATGACCTGACTTTCTATTTAGTATTCTGAAGCTTATTGGAAAATCCTTATTTAGAAATAAAAGCAGAAAGGAGATTAGATGATAAACTGTATTTGTGCTTCTTTGAGCAGGTCTGAATTAGTCTGATTTGTAGGATCTAAGCATTTCTTACTTATAGACTGAAATGCTTGCTTGTGGGTCAGGCTACCAAGGATTGGAAGTAAGAAAAAAGCCAAGGAGTTTTGGCATCAAGGACTTGATAGTGAGGAGAAAATCCAGTGAAGTGAATGCTCCACTCCCTGATCTCTTTGATACTTATGAGCCATTGGACTGTCTAAGTGATTTGTGCGGTTCACCAACCTGTTTTTCCATCCAGGTCTTGTAAGACTCCATGAAACTCCTCTGCTCTGATTTCACTACTTTAAAAAAAATTGTAGTTAAGCTGTTGCTCATACCAGCTGGTTGAATTTCTTTTTAAAGGGCACTTAGCCAGTTTCTCAGAATCCAAATGTTCAGGATGGTGGCAGATTAAGAAGAGGGAGGTGCAGAGGCCGGCAGACAGTAAATAGCCAAGCACTGGGAAGGGGTGGAGTCCTGAATTAATGAATACTTACAAGATATGGCTGAGAGGGTGGCCAAAGTGCTTTTAGAGCTGAGCTGCAAAGGGGAAAATAATACCTAGATTTGAAAAATCCTCAAACTCTGAAGTCAGAATCTGTGATTTGTTCCGAAGACGTGACTAGAAATAATACTAATGTTTATAGTGAACAAGCAACTGTACTGTTTTCCTGCTTATGTAAGTGGCAAGGAAGATCACAGATCTGATGGAGTTCTCCTCATATGTAAAAATGGTTTCAAGGCTACAGCAGTAAACATGAACTATATTCCAAAGTAACTAAGTCTTGTGCCAAAATTCTGACAGTCTTTCTCCCTATTTTTCTCTCTTTTTGAAAAAGTTATATAGCAAAGCTTTCTGCTGATCATCTGTGCACCATATCCTTTGGTTTTCTATACTTACATCTTTGAAGAGGTCAATCAGGACTAAACATACAAAACAGGTTTTTGGATATAAAGGGCATGAAGCCAAGTGACAAACCACGAGACTGTGACTTGTGTAAGGCTTCTGATCCCATATAAAATTAGCTTAAGTGGACACATGCTAGTAATCCACATGCTGGAAAATTACTCTTATAATAGTTGCAGTCGGTTGTCTGTCTGGCACAATCCCAAAGCTAAAACAGTTTAAGCAGTGCAAGTAGAGTAGCACTTTGTCTTGAAATCCTAAGGTCAACACATGGCTGAAGGGCTTAGGAGTGACAGTCAAGTACTCAAATACAATCTCATAAATTGGATTTTTTTTCCATTTGGAGCTACAAAAGATTCCACTGTAATCTGACAAAATGATGTTTGAGAGAGAGAAGACTTCCATTAGGAATGAGTTTCTCACCAAGGAATAAAGCTCCCTCTCCAATGGACAGAGAAATGGTCACATTTGTGGAAATACAAAGTGATGCTTAGGTCTGCTTGGGATCTTCCCAGGGTGGGTTTGTGTGTTCTGATAAGAGTGCCATAGTGTCAGGGGCTGGGGTATTTTGGCTCACAAAAGCGTTTTGCCTTCTGTTGGATTGAATTCCAACCCTGCATATAACAAAATTGTTTCAAGTATGTTTGTAATGTTACCATTTTAGCTCTCTTTTGCTACCTCATCTCTTTTTCCCTAGGCAAAAGGAGACTGAAGAGTTATTCTTTTCCATGTGCCATGTGGATGTTATAATTTTTCATTTTCTACATTATTACATCACTTTTTCCTTTTTTGTTTTTTTAAGATCTGCAGAAGTCCTGTTAGCCTCAAAATGGACAAATCTAAAACTGTTCACTTTAGCTTTGAAAAATACAGGGGAACGTATTTTGTTGAATTAGTTGTCATTCTGTACAACATGTAACTTTTTCGACCTTGAAACACAACTGATCTGAAAGCAGTGTGAAATTAAAAATCATGATTCCAAACCATTCCATCAGCTCCTCCTGCCCTCTTTAAGGCACTGATTCATATAAGGACACTGCAGTCGTAGTGCAAGTGCTTTAATTCTGTAAAGGTTTGTATTTAATTCAGAAATTATGCCTTAACTTTTGATTTGGGGAGCAGAGCTTCCTGGGCTGCTTGCATCATTGCAGCCTGTTCCCTATGTGGGTGAAGAGAAGCCTAGTTCTGCATTGTGGTCCTGTTGGTCAGGAATGTTGGGAGCAGTCTGCCTGATGGGGGGGATAAAACAAAAATGGAATTAGCTCTGAGAGAAAGCTAACTTTTTTCCTTTGCCCTTTTGTTACTGCAGTTACACTTCTGGCAGTCTCCTGTCACAGTCTGATGTCCCTAGTGTGGAAAGGGTCACTGAACCCCAAGGCTTGTTGAGCAGGGTTCCCTGGATGCTGAGCTGCTGCCATTGCCAGAGCCATGGAGTGAGCTGTGCCAGGACAGCTGGGACACAACCACCAGAGTTCCAGGTGAGTTTGTCAGGCCTCTGGTATTCAAACCATTTGTGTTACACCGAGCCACGGCTGCACCCCAAAGACAGGCAGCTGCCTCTGGTTTCTGTGTGCCATTTTCTTCCCACAAGAATGCAGTGGCCTCTCCTGTTGCTCAGGAGTGGATAAACACCACAAGCAAAAAATGCAAAGCCCATTTGTAATGTTGCTAAATTCTGAGTCTCACAGGTAATTTGTTGGCTGCTGGGAGTGGCTGAAGGAGTAGCAGTGCATTATTACATGTTTGAATTAAATAAGATCTGGTGGCTTCCCAAGTGCAAGTGCTGATGCTCTTGATATGAAGGCAAGCTGGTAATTAGAGAATGCTGTTCTTGTCTTCACAAGGCTTCCTGTCCTGAGCCTTGTGATGTTTAGACTGTATTGCTGCAAAGGATCTAATTAACTAGTTCATCCCTGGGATTATACTAAACTTTACAGGGGAGCTGGCTTTCCTCCACCCTGCCTTGCTTCACTTCAAATTAGTATTCTCTCTTTCTTCTAAATATACAAAGCTTTTTTGGCATGTCTATTTTTGTGGCCAGCAACTGCTCTGCCATCCCTAAAAAAGAGCTGGTATGGACTTTGCAATGAGTGCTGAGATTTTAGATCTTGGTTTAGTTGGAGAACTAAGAGCTGAATGGTCCCACCCAGGAGGAAAGGCTCTTGAAGGAGAGCTCCATGGGAATTGCTGTCCCACTGAATCCAAGCAGCAATCTGCACCTGCAGTTCATCTCACTGCCTGTTGCTGAGTGTTGCTAAGTGCCATTCTTTTCTTAATAATTGGGGACTGTGCTAAAAAAAACAAAGATGTTAATGGTCCGGTGTGAAGTCACTGCAGCACCAGCCTGCCCTTTGCCCTGTGACAATTCCAATAGTTTGATGATGGTTGGCTGCCACAGTGCACACTGCTGCCCTTCTTTGAGCTGTGATGCAGAGCTGGGTTGCATTGTAGCTGAGGTTGAAACATGACTGTGAACTTTACAGCCTGCTGGACTTGCTCAAGTTAAATGCAGTTTTATGTAGTCTGTGATGATGTATAGCACAGAGCATCCTGATAGCACAGCTTGTCAGTGTAGCACAGGGCTTTGCAGTAGTAGTGAGATCATCTCTGGATGTGCTAAACCTGTTTCTGCTCACCCTGTAACACATCTTTATCTCATGCTGGGTTAACCACACTGATTAACCATTCCTAATTCTTGACTAAGCTTGACTAGTGGCAGGTTGGGAATTTTCACCCTGTGTCTGTGGCTCATCATTAAATCAGCTCCTGCTTGTTTTCTCAGCATTCTGGTAATTACCACTGTTCATTACAGAAGGATGGAGCAATTGGCCAAAGGTACGCAGGGATACTGTGTCAAAGGTTAGTATCTGATCTTCTGAGTCCTCAAATAATGACTTCATCATCAAACAGTCCTACTGGCCGAGCTGGGCTGGGGGCATGCATACACCTCCCTTTTCCTTTCCTGGCAATTGCTTTAAAGAGTCATAGACACCAAGACTGGCATTTAGACAAATCTTTTGTGAAATTTAAAAAGAGAAAATGTGTGCTCATTCTTATACACTGTGTACAATTACAATTCTGCCTGTAAGGCTAGTTTAGCTAAAGTATCTGCCACGTGGATGCTGCCAAATAAGTGTATTTTGCTTTTCTGAACACCTGCTTCTTTGCTGTTATGCATCTTTATTTTTTTGCTTTAGATGCATGACTTATGTGGGAAAAAGTAACTCATGACAAGCAGCTGAGCAACACGTAAGGAGACATAGGAGGAGTCAGTAATCAGCCAAGGGAAGCACTTGTTTTCAGAAAAATAAAAGCAGAAGTGAAAGATCAAAGTCTCTTGAGCGAATTCCTTGTTTGAGGCAGTGGGAAGGTGTTACAGGCAAGCCTGTGGATCATACAAGATGTTAACTTACTGCTTCACAGAAACAGCTAGTTTTTACACATTGGCATGAAGGTATCTGTGATGATGCTGTGCTGTGGCAATGCAGCATGTTTATATCTGCCCATTTTAATACAGAGAAGAGTGATACAATGCAGTTTTTCTTGGAATTAGCTATATGGGCTGAAATATTGCTGCCAGTGTTACGGCTTTTAGCTATGTGAAAGAATAGGGGCAGGAGGCAGCATAAAATTAAGCAAAAAAGTAAAAAAAATGGTACAGAGTCATAAGTCCCATTTGACTCTGTGCCACTGTCTGAGTTCCTGATTCAGTCTTGGTGCTCTTTGTTTTAACCCATGTGGTGGGAATCCAAAGATAAAAAGCACCCATGACCAGACAAGATGTGACTGTCATTCTCTAAGGGGATAAATTGCCATGGCAATCCTGGCTGTTGCTGTTGGGAGATGGCTGATTTTGGGCAGCTGTTGGGTAGCTGGAGATGGTGAATCCCCTTGGGGATAAGGTGCCTTTTGGATAATTAGACAAGCGTGCAAACTGCCTCAAAACAAAGGACAATTAATTATTTCTTGCGGCTGCGTGAGATGAAGTAATGGCTCTTGTAAAAGTGAATGCCTGAGAGGCAGCACCAGTTTCTGAGGGATAGCAAATGCCAAACCCAGTTGGAGCCTCAATTTTTCCCCCATGTCAAGGGGAAGGAATGCAAGGTTTGACAGCAAAAGAAGGCTGGGTGCTTGCTATAAGAATAGTATTTATAGAATCCCAGAATAGTTTGGGTTGGAAGGGCCTGTAAAAGGTCTTGTAGTTCAGTCCCTCCCTGCAATGGGCAGAGATATCTTCAGCTGGATCAGGTTGCTCAGAGCCTCTCCCAGCCAAGGAACAGTATTTGATCTTTGTGCTCATGATGAGGATGAGGTTGGGCACTCAGCTGTCGCCCAGTGCAGGTGCTCCTGCCAGCACAAGGGAAGTGGCTGCAGCAGGGAAGACAACAACTGGTCTGCCCCTTTCACTGAGGTCTGCTTAAAGCAGTGGTGAAATGGGAATGCGGGGCAGTGAGTTTCACCTCAGTTAAGCCAGTCTGCCGCTGCCCTTGTGTTTGCTGGTGGAAATATGCCCTTACCCACTTGCTTGCAGTAGGGGTCAGATGAGAGCTGCTACTGTGATGCCTTGAGAATCCATAGCCAGGTGTAAGGATGAGAAGGAGAAGCACTATTCCCCTTTCCAGCATTGCCTCCCCATTGCTTCAGCGTAGCTGTGGCAGGAAAACTGCCCCCTGAAGGGCTGGTGAGCTACCGGAGCTGCAGCTGGCTGTAATAGCACAGCGTCTGCTTGGTGGGACCACTGCCAATCGTGCTCCTTTTCCCCAGCTGCAGTTAGTGTAAAAGCTGGTTTCAGGTTGCTTGCCTGGCTCTAGATTGGCATCAAATAGCTCAGCTTTGCAAACCCTATTTGCTGCTCATGATGTGTTTATTGGACCTGATTGTTTTTCTGCCAGAGACTAAGGTAACCTATGGAAATATATCCTCATTTCTCCCTTCCTCACCACAGAAGCACCCTGTGAGGGTAGCTGTCATTATTTCTGACCTTAATACCTTGCTAAGAAGAGGAGTAACTCCTGGAAAATTGCAGGATGTATTCGTTCTGTTTCCATTATTTTCCCTTTGCTCCGTGGCCGTGACACATCATTGTCAGGGACGTGGGGCTGGCAGTGGGCATCAGCAGGAGCAGGAACCACTTCATCCAAGTATCTCCCACAGCTGTGAAAGCTGCAGAAAGGCATTGTGGAGCTCTTGTTCCCTTCCAGAGTGGAGTCCCTGTTCTGTGTGAATTATGAGCACAATTGTCAGTGCTCCCAGCACCGGCAAGGGAAGCTGCTGATAAATGAGGTGCAGTAGCAGCAGCTGCAAAATCGCTGTCCTGCTGGCTGGGGAAAGGCAAAGTCATCAGAGAATTAAGATGAACTGCTAAGCATATTTTGCGCTCAGAAGGCAGTTCTATAGGAATTAAAAGGAAAACACTGCCATATAGGAGTTTTTCTAACTTCTGCTGGAGCTACAGCTGTTGCTCTTCAGGCCTAGTGTTCCTTCATGCAATGAACTGCCCCCACACAGCTTCTTCAAATAGGATCAAAAGGGCCAGCTGGAAAAATCTATAAAGAGGTGGAACAATTCAAAGAAGAATGCAGAGGCACAGAGCAATGACTGCTTGGAAGTCAAGGTCAAATCGTGCCTTAATAGCTGAGTACACCCAGGACTTCAGACATCTTAAATCAGACCCTAATGACCGTGGCTGGGTAGAAGACAAGAATCCACATGTCTTTTTAAACTGCTGTCTTGTGCATGGAAACGTGGCTGTGTGCCACCAACAGAGAGTAAGAAAATGCTGTCTTCCTCTTTCCAAGCTTGTTTTTGCTCTCATGAGGTTGAGATTTAACACTAGCCATCCTATAAAAGTGAAGTCAGTAGGGAACACTAAAGTAGTAGTAGCCACTTGAGCTGTGCTGTGTTTGGCACATTGGAGTGCCACTGGTACTTGGTTGTCTTGTCAATGTAGGAAAAAATTATATTAACAATATCAATCTCAAGTTTTTTCTTCAAACTTCTACTTCAGTGTGACTTGTTTTTGGTTATTTTGGTCACATTTCTACAGTTGAAGACTTGTGACTGTTTATACCTTTTGCACTGTATTATTTCAGTTATACGTGAAATGTAGCAAATCTTTAGTTTCTGTGATTGACTTTGTCTTTAGTTTCTGTGATTGACTTTGCAGCTAGCTTCCCTCACCCAAGGAAACTGGAAGCTACTAAAACTGTGCCTTTTAACCAGCACAAGGAATAGAGCTGGCTTCTGCCTTTCACTTCTGCACATCCTTTCTGGTGCAGTAAAAATTCACTTTAAAATTACTTGTAGACCAGCTACACAGATGAACTTTGAAACACTAGAGCTTTGAATTAAAAGCATTTTTTACCCTAGATCTGACACTGTGCCATTCCTCAGAAATGGCATAAAGAACTTGGCAGAAGGCTGTTTTGCTGAGCAGCTTCCATCTGGTCAACGTAAAGTAGACTTCAGTAGAGCTTTAAGACTAATTCTCTGTGCATTTCTCACTTGAGGTCATGAGCAGAACGTGAACCCTCAGGCTCTGAAATTAAGAGATGGGTCTCTTCTAAACCAGCCCTTCTGAGGAGCCAGCCACAGCCCCTGTGTCAGGTAGGACATGGTTTTCTTCCATGAGTTGTGTTGTGTCTGCAGGGCTGCAGCAGAGCTCTAGGCTAAGGCTTGGCCTTTCTGTCTCAGATCTAATTCCTGGCCTGCAGCATCTTCTCTTCCCCCCAGATAAATCCCCCTTTCTTGCATGGGCAGCAGTGCTGTCTCTTGGCACAGGGAAAAGCAGCCCAAGTGCAGGCCAGTGGGTGATGGCTGCCAGGGACACGTGAGCAGAGCAGGGATTTACTCCTTTCACTTGACTGGTCTAGGCTCTTTCACCATCTCTGTCTGCCCAGGGATTGTGAAACCTCTTAGCATGCTGCAAAATGCCTCAACCTCATAGTAATTTCTCTTCCCCAAAGGTATAATGAGGTGAAAAGCTGGCCCCTCAGCCAGTGGCTCAGTACAGGCCAGGGTGCGTGGCTGATTCATTTCTCTTTCACAAGACTGCCCGTGCTGTGGAACAGAATAGGGTTATTCCCAGGGGCTGGGCTCACTGAGGTTAAATATGTGCCTTCCTTTATCAAACTGTTTTCTGCCATTTCTGCACGTTTCACAAGAGGGTTGAGTTACTGCTGAGTAAATTTACAACCAGAAACCTCAGGCCCTTCAGAAAACCAAAGGAGAGTCAGAAGGAATTACGTGTGTTCCAAAAATTAATATTTAGGTGTTCTGACATGCATGTGTAACCAATGATGATGACAGTGACTGTTTTTTTTTAAATAAACTCTTTGCAGCTGAGAAATGTGATCATTCCAACAAAACAAGAAAGCTTAACCTGCAGAAAAGCTTAACCTGCAGCCAGCAGTTCCATAAACTCCCTAGGCTAACAGGCTGTATTTGTGCTGTCTTCCTCTGTGACAAATGTGCTTGGTGCCACAGTGGTGTCACAAGCCTGAGCCAATGGTGCTTATGGCTTCCAGCTGGGCTGCTGAGTGCTGGGAATACCACAAGCCAAGCAGATCCCGGGTTTGGTGGAAGCAGCATCCAAAACCTACCTCATTTCTAATGCCTCCTGTCCCAAATCCATTATTAGTCAGGGAAATGTTGACCTTGCCTGCTGTACCTCAAGCACAGCAGCCTTCTGGTAATTTTTATGAGCTGACTGCTGCAGTTGGCTCACCTCAGGTAGACTTTCTTTAGGGACTCAGATAATAGTTGGTGCTCACTATTGCCGTTGAAGTCTGTGTTACTGGAGAAGGTCTGATGTGACGCTGGCTAGGAGACAGGGGCCAAATTCAGGAAGAATTCTTGCCCTGATGAGAGGAGAAACCCCAGGGAGATGTTTAATCACTGCAGATTGAGTGATACTAATGGTGAAGTTTTTATCCTTTGTGTTAACTGTGACATGTTGGGCTGTGCAAAGTGCACTGATCGAGTTACTCTGTTGCCTTACTGGCCAGAATTCTTTCTTTGCTAACCCTCCTCTGTCTGTGGTATTTTTTTCCCCTCATGTTCACTTTGGCATATCTGATGTTACATGGCCAGCTTTCCCAGGCAGGTACCTGGCCATGCTTGTCAAGTTTTTGGAAGGCCACAAACAGATTAGTTACCTTTTTCCATTTACCCTCTCAGAAGGGAAACTGCTGAGACAAGATCTTTCAGGAATGTAAATGACTCCCTTTGTCTATGCTACAAATGAAGAAACATAGATAAATGTCACTCCTGGGAGGCTCCTTTGGAGACTTTTCATGTCCAGCACTATTGCTTTGGTTCATGTATTCCAAGCCAACAACATTTTCATACCTGAATTAGGAAATTATGGATTTAACTGATGAATACGTGTGTGTATTTTCATGTATTTTCAACAAATCGTGTGTGTTAGAGGTTCATCTGCAGTGCAAGGTTTGGGGGTCGCTGGAGTGCTTCTCCCTGGAAGGCAGCAGAAGACTGACAGTAAAACCTCGTTTTTCAGGCCGCTTGATGTGAGGAGGGCAGCGTGCCCTGTGACCCGGCTGTGACGGGAGCAGAGCTCAGTGTGTGTGTTTGCACGCACAAGTTTACAGGAATTCTGGCTCTTCCCTGGGGGAGAATGCTCTTCACTCACCTTTTTCACTTCAGAGGGAATAATTACCAATGTTTGTGGGTTTTTTTTTCATTTGAGGTAGGTAATATGCAAACCATGGTGGCACATCCAGGCTGCAGTTTCAGAAAAATTTGCTTGAATTTAATGTTGATGAAAATCTAATGTTCCAACTTCGAGTCAATGCGTCATGTGTCAGGCTTTCAGCAGCATTAAGTTGCCAATACCTATAATAAAATCCTTATCCATCTGGCTATCCTTAGCCTTAAAAAACAACAGAAAAATCTCAGCTACCATCCAACTCTAAACCTGTTTTCTTACTGAACCAATCTGGTTGTATCATATGCCATTTAAAAGCTCATATCAATAACAGGGATATAATCACTGCTTTTGTTTGAGTATTTTGCCTCTTAGCGCAGTACTTCTCTCTCAAAATTTGCCTTGAGAAAGAGAGCCTCTATTATGATTTTTTCCCAAGTTGCATGGATAATTGATGTTTAAGATGTTCATAAGGAAAAAAAAGGCCTGCATGTAACTGATAGGACAAAGATTTTATATCCACACAGCAGTTGTTCTGTAAGGGGACCAGAATTTCTAGGTTGTCAACTCTGTTGATTATCTTTGTCCAGCACTCAAATTTGATTGTCTTTTAATGCTGCTACAGTAAAGATTTTTTTATTACATTGAAAACAAAATTAAATTAAAAATTAGGTTTGAGAAAGCAGCATTTAAAGGCAGAATATGAGGGGAATGAGAAAAAATATTTTTCCTTGTTGGGTTTTGTAGCTGTTAGCTACACAGAAGAGGCATGTTGAGGCTCAAAAAATGTCTCTTCATTGCCAAATTCTGAAACAAAGTGTGAGAGAGGACTGATTAAAAACCTCTTCAGTTCTCACCTCTACCTCTCCAGCTTCTGCCTTGCAGCCTTTTTCTCCATCCTCTGCTCCTGCTTTTGGTTTTGGGCTCTTCCACTCATCTTTTTCCATGATGGTCACCTTCTCTCACTCAGTATTGTTTTCACACCTTCTCATCCTTGGACCTGTTCTGTCTTTTGCCTGTTCAAAGGACGTGTGGAGCACATGCAGAACTGGGCATAGTCACTGAACCTAGGTGACAAATTCTAATTCAAATATAGATTGCTTCTGAGAATGGTGAACCACATGCCCCATGCTGTAGGGCTTGGTCAGGTGGAAACTCGAAAAGCACAACCTGCTCATGATGGCACACTAGAGGAATTTCAGGTGTCCTTTATGGAGTTACTAGGTGTGACAGCTAGCAAACCCCATTCCTTCTACTTGTTTTCTGTAATACAGAGAAGGAAACATACTTTTATATGCCCCAGTTACTGAGATAAAAGTGATCCATTAAAGGTGAATCTTTAAAAAAGGAGACTACCCATGCATCAAATTTAATGGAGTGGTTTCTTAGGAAAACATATACATTAAAAAAAATTAGTTCCTTAAAAAGTAATCAAAATTGCAAGTGTTTCTTAGTGTAATATTGAAATACAGGAATCTGGCTTCTTTTAAATATCATACAGGACAAAAAAAGAGAAGAATTAGTATCACAGGCGATACTATATTTCTCCCCATCTACCTGGACTGATGAGAATTCATTTTTTGCTTGGACAACATTTTAAAAAGACAAAAAATTCAGCCAATACAATCAGCAAAATTCTTCTCCTTCATTAACTAAGTGCCCAAGAGACAAATGGATGAAAATGTAGGTTCCTGTATTCAAGAGGAGGTTGCAGATTAAATGATGCAATAAATTTACCCCTGGGCTAAAAGCAAATTTTCTTCTTACATAAAGATTCCAATGTATCTGAAAGGTGACTTTTACAGGGTGCAGGCTAAAATGATGGGGAATAGCTCTTTAGAGCTATGGGTGAGATCATGCAGAAGTGGTGTGTGTATCTATGGTGATGTTCTTCTCTCTGTCACTGGAAACAGGCTCTAGGGGCTGCAGGCATTCAGGCGGGGAGGAGAAACTCCCTGAAATGCTGGGTCATGTTTAAGTATTTGAAGTTTAGTATGGACTAGGTGGTTTCCAACTAAATGTTGTGGAATGTTGTGCACAATTAGGTAAACTGCTGAAAGTCATAATTGTGATGATTATTGTTTTTCCCAAGGAGACTCCTAACAGTACATTTCCCATATGTTGTCCACTTTGTGGGACTGTATGTCTTATTTCACATGTGCCTCGTTTTAAATATTCATTACTATGTATTTTTAATTTATAGCCAAATATCTCAGCATCTGAGAAGGCAGGTAAATATGTTTGCCTCATTTTTGTAGGCAAGGCAGCTAGGGAACAAAGAAGTCAAAGGTTTGTTATATGATATATTGGCATTTAAGCAAATGACTAGCAGTCTCCTCAAAACTGAAAGCATGACCTTTTGTGAAATGGCATTCTTTTATTGAACAAATGTGTTTTTAATGTATTCTGTTATAGCTGCTTGCTGTTGTGATTATACGAAATTGAACTGCCTTTTGCAACAGCAAAAACTACAGTGAGAACAAAGGGACTGACCTGGTTTTGACTCTTCATTCTCTTCTGCAAATCTGCAAATGCATTTGTTGAAGCCTGTGCAAATCAGTTGCTGCAAATATTAAATCTCAAACTCTATGGTTTTGCTGTGGGGCAGCCTCTAAGTCATGAGTTAGTGACAGGAAAAATGAGAGAAACTTGAGCTGCAATGTTTTTAATGATTTTTTTTTAAGTAGAAGCATTTAGTTAAGCCAAGTAAATCCCTACTCATTTACTTGCAATTTTAACTCAAATGACAAACCAGCAGTTGCTGAGAACAGGTTATGTGGGTTCCTTGCGAAACCCCTTCATGAGAGAGACAACATCCTCTTTCCCTCAGCTGAAGGCTGGGAAAACAGCAGGTCAAATTTCTGCTTGTACCAAAGCCCCAGTTCTTGGTAGTCCTGAAGCAAGCACGGTGTCAGCAATTGTAATTCCTGACATTTCTAACTTGGAGGAGGGGACTGAGAAGGGTAGATGAAATCTGTTTACTTTAGACAAAAATGGAAGGTATGTTCTTTGCTGAGAATGTATCCACAGAGGGCACAGGCAAGGAAATCATTTTGGTAGTTCATTGCTTAAAATACAAATATATTCCTGGTCTTGAACAGGAAACCTTGAAGCTTTGAACAAGTGTGCAGCTGAGAGTGGAGATAGGAAAACTCAACTTTGGACACAACACTCTGTACAGTGAGACATGACAGCTTGAGCTGGAGCTGCCACCTTCATCTCTGAAGGTGTCCTTGTTCTGAGCCATTTTGCTGCTGCTGTTTTGAATAGATAAAGCTGAGTACACAGCCACAGCCCAGAAGAATATCCCCCTAACCTTATCACTAGCCTTGCTTACATCTTTGGAAAGAGAATTTGCTGAGAAAGTACATAGCCTCTTCCTTACAAAGTGTGAGATGTTAATTATTGAGATATTCATTATTCCTTTTTGTCTTAAAATAAAATGCCAGGAAAAAAATGCATTAAAATTGAAAAGGGAAAGGCTGTCATTAGTCATTTCTGGATTAAAAATTTAGGATAGGCTATTCTAATAATACACATGGAGGGAAATAGGCAGCCAGATAGATCCAGCAGGGGGTCCCCAAAGCATTTGTGACCTTGAGATCCATTTAGCACATGCTTGGGTTGGTGGTTCCTGGGTCTGTTTATGAGGATGTTTCTTCACAACATGTCCGGCTTTGACAGATCCTTCCTCTTCCAGAATAACTCACGCTCCATCCAGGGAGTATCTCTGTTGTGTGCAATTGTAAATGACCTCTGCATGGGGATTTAACTCCCAGCCTTTCCTACAGCAACCATGTGATGGCTGGATGCAGTTTAGCAGCTCTGTGTGTCTGATCCATGGTGGTTCTGAAACTGAACTTCACTTGTTTTGTTGCCTTCTTATGTTTATTTCTAAATTAAACACTAAAGAGTGATGAAGAAGTGTGGTCTAGTGGTTAAATGTATTCAAGTGTCATTATAGAACAAGGAATCTTCTGTCTTCACCACATCTATGGCCAAGGACAAATTATTTGAGATGTCTGTATCTCAGAGTTTTCCCAACCATAAGATCAGGATGAAAGGTTTCTCTGGGTTACTGAATCACCTGAATGCTTTGATTTGCAACAGAAAGAGGGAAAATTTTTAAAAGTATTCCTAAATTGTTTCTAAAATTAAATAGCCCCTAATTTTTCTGCCACTGGTTCCTCTCCAATTTGATAGAGCAGTTCTGGTTCCCAGTGGAAAGAGGAAGCCCTGCACATCACACAAGATATACAGAGTCAAACAAGAGCCAATCTCCAGCTTTCTCTGACTACTCCAGTGAGCATTACAGTGTTAATGGTGAACAGCAGGGAAATGGCATATTTACTCATTCTGATTTCACTTGCTGTAATGGGAAATAATTCTCCTGAAGTCAATGGGATTGCAGTAGTGTAAGAGCTGTATGAATTTCTCTGCCCTCAGGCTGATGACAAAAAATGTTTATGGCCATACCATAGCAAACATATATAGAAAAGGCCTCAGAGCAGGGTATGATTCTGTAAATGAAATAAAAGCAATGTATTTAGCAGATGAACGTTTTAGAAGTCGGAGCCTGAGGAAGTCTTGCTGTTTGGCTCGTATACAGAGCTCTCCCCAGTATTTTGCCTTTCCACCTCAGCACAGAGCTTCAGCTCTTGTAGAATCAAGCTTCCCTCACCAGCCACTGTCTACTGGCCAAAAAGGTTCACAATAAAGCAAAAATGTTCAATGCCCATAAAAGATAGCTGCATAGGAGAGGTACTTGGAAAAGGGCAGCTCTTGTCTTTCTGGCTGCTCCAGCTTCATGCTTAGCGTTGGAAAGCAGAACAAAACGAAAAAGATGAAGGAGGCTGAGGAATTGAGGGGACACAGCCTGTTGCTGTAGCAGAGGGTAACACCCTTGTATGGCAAACTCCAAGCAGGAGGTCCAGCCTTGGCCTGTGACATTCCTCTCCCTGCATGGTGACATCCCGCTGTGCATCCTCGCTCTGCTGCTGGCCCTGGTGCCTCAGAGACTGGAGGTCATTGAGCAAAAAGGGAGGGTGAATGAGAGGTAGGAGACCAAAGAGCAGTTCAGCAACATAAGAGTACATATTAAGAATGAAATGGGGGAAATAGTGTTGCTTTTTGGCTTCAATAAAGTGATATTGACCATTATTCCTTAAGAAAGAAAACAGGCAATTAATCTGGCCTTGGGACAATGTCAAGGCAGTTATCCAGGGAAAGTGGGATGGGAGGGTGCAGAAACCACGGGTCACTGGGGGCTGCCAGGACAATGCTGGTGTCAGGCAAGCGGTGAAGGGCAGGGAGGGCAGAGGAGAAGAGAGGATATCATGAAGAATGTGGCAGGTGCAGGACAAACCAGGAGCTCAGGCCCAGACAGCATGGACCCATGAAATGCAGGTCCTAATTGACCAGCCTGATCATCTTCTGAGGCAAGGTAACCCATCTGGTGGATAGGGGAAGGCTGTGGATGTAGTCTACCTGGACTTTGACACAGTTTCCACAGCATTTTACTGGAGAAACTGGCTGCTCATGGCTTGGATGGGTGCACTCTTTGTTAGGTAAGAAACTGGATGTCCATCTGGATGGGTGGGCCCAGGGAGAGGTGGTGAATGGAGTTCCATCCAGCTGGCAGCTGTCACCAGTGGTGCTCTCCAGGGCCCAGTGCTGGGGCCAGCCCTCTGTAATGTCCTTATTGATGACGTGGACAAGGGGATTGAGAGCACCCTCAGTCAGTTCACAGATGACACCATGTTGGGTGGGAGTGTTCATCTGCTGGAGGGTTGGAAGGCTCTGTAAATGGATCTGGACAGGCTGGATTAACAGGCCAAGGCCAACTGTGTGAGGTGCAACACGGTGAAGGGCTGGGTCTTGCCCTTGTCACAACAACCGTGTGCAGGGCTACATACTGGGGAAGAATGGCTGGAAACCTGCATGGCAAGCAAAGGACCTGGGGATGCTGGCTGGCAGGGGCTGAACTTGAAATAGGAGTGTGCCCATGTGCCCAAGAAGGCCAATGGATCCTGGCTTGGGTCAGCAATAGTGTGGCCAGCAGGAGCAGGGCAGTGATTGTCCCCTGTACTCAGCACTGGTGAGGCCTCACCTCAAACCCTGTGTCCAGTTCTGGGTCCCTCACTACAGGAAGGACATTGAGGGGCTGGAGCGTGTCCAGAGAAGGGAAATGGAAGACAACTACAGCAAGGTCGGGGCTGGTCTCTGCTCCCAGGCAACAAGTGACAGGAGAAGAGGAAATGGCCTCAACTTGCACCAGGTGAGGTCTCGACTGGGTAGTAGGAAACATTTCTTCACAGGGAGGATTCTTAAGCACTGCAACAGGCTGTCCAGGGAAATGACTGAGTCACCAAAATTGAGGTATTTAAAAGACATGTAGATGTGGCACTTGAGGATATGTTTTACTGGTGGGCTGGGCAGTGCTGGGTTAATTGTTGTGCATGGTGATCTGAAATGTCTTTTCCAACTTTAAAAATGCTATGATTCTTCAGTTCTGTCCCTGCTTCAGAGCAATAGGATCTGCCTTGGGTCTGAAGGTGGGGGAGGCTCAAAAGAGAAAGGAAGGCAGACTTCACACCTCCCTTTCTTTGCAGCTGTTCAGTCTCTTTTTGTCTTACAATAGAGGATTTGGGTACATTCTGCATACAACTCACCTGATTAGCTGAAAGGGATTATATTAATGCAACTTTGAGTGTAGGAAGTCTCAAATCAGCTTTAGTTTTACAGGAATATATTAACTGCAGTTCTTTTTAATTTTTTTCTTTTTAAATGACACAAGCATGTCCTTGGAGAAGGTCACAGAAGTTTGACTGCAACAGCTGAAACTTTTGTGAGCTTTGTGAAGGAAACTTCCTTTTGCGGGTTTCACACCCTTGTCATAAAAATCCCTTCACACTTCTGAAGTCAAGCCCAGAGACATCCACTCAGTAAACTATAGTAAGAAATGGGTTATTCCTTGGGAGGAGCGGACAGCTTGCTCCAGGGAGTTGAGGCTGGAAGTTCCTCATTGGAAAGCTACCAGGAAAAGTACCAGTGCTGGGCAGGGACAGGGTGACTGGCATGGAGGAAGCATTTTTCAGGTGTGCAGGGAATAAGTAGAGCAAGCCCACGGAAGTGGTTGGACTTGGGGGATGATCTTGCTGATGGATGCTTAAACAGCTACATCACCAGTCCAAAATATCTCGGTTACTAGAGGCTGCCTACAACTTAGTTATTTTCTTTTTCCAACAAGGAAAATATTATGTCTTGTGGGAAGTCATGAGGATGACATACCCAAGAACATTGCATATTTGATCACTAATCATATAAAGTAAACATCTTCTAAATATTTCCAGCAACATCTGTCCTAGTTTAACTACTGGTTTTTGTTGCATTCCTTTATGGAATAATATCCCATAAAGCAGAGTGAGTGTCACTGCCATCCATTACAGGAATTAAACTTGTGGGATTTTCCTGCTTATTGAAGCTGAATACCCTTCATCCTTTTGAAAATGCTTTCTTCTCATTTTATGCCATTGCATAATCCTGATTGTCCAAAAATTTCAGTGTTTGCCTATGATCTTACATACTTAATATTTGGCTTGGATGAAAAGGGAGCACAGTGAGATAGTGATTTCACTGACAATGAGGGGGAGAATGCAGGAAAAAAAAAAAACCAACCTGCATCAATATAACAGGAATACAACCTTAATTTTCTGGGGGTAAAAAATTAAAACCAAATACAAAACCCCAAAAAAACCTGACTAGCCATCTTTGAGCCAGTGGAAGAGATTGGCCTCATACTCCAAAGGAGAAAAAAAAAATCAATAAATGACTTAAAACTGAAAAGAACGAACAGTAGCAAAGAAGAATGTGGACAGAACTCCCCCTGTAGATGATGCCACTGAGACAAGACACATTTGACCTGTACTACAATATATATATTATATGTACTATAATAGGGAGTAACGTATTAAGCAGGTATATGTGTTGACATTTTGGAGGAAAATATTTCATTTTTACTGACAGCACTGCCTTCTTGGTAGATTTGCCAAAAGACAAACTTTTTTTACAGCAGAATTTACAATGCATCACAATTCTGAGCAGAAGTGTGGGTATATTTCACAACTGAGGTAATGCCTTTCTGTCATTGAAGAGACAACTTTTTTTTCGAGTGAGAGAAACAAAGAGAAACCTTTGGTGTTAATAGAGTAGTAGAATTCCAGCAATTCTAAAAAGTTCTGGATGTGAATTCTCTGTAAGGTTGAATTACACAGAAAAGTTTTTTGAGACCATGAAATACCAACACATATTGGTCCTTGAACAACTCTGCAAAATCCAAATTTTTCACTCCCAAGAAAGAGCAACCCCAAAAAATGCAAGCACCTTATAGCTCTGTCAGTTCTACAAAGAAACAGAGGTGTGTGAAATCCAAGCTCTCCTATAGGGGAGTTTACCCCTCCTGTATCATCCCAGAAGTGTCTCTGGTCCAAGTTTGGATATACTCTAAGATGAGAGTAGCTGAAGTTGGGCAGAAGAAGAAAGGTTGTGAGGTTGAGAAAAGCTCCATAATTTCATAGTAAGGCAGAAGTTCCAACATAAGATGAGGCCGGTCTGTTTTACTGCCAGCTCAGTCGCCCCTGTGGCAGAAGTTCTCCTTGTCCATGCATGTGGTAAATCCTCCCACTATTGATCTAAGGGGTTGGAAAAGAGCTGTTTAGCATTTCAGATCATCAATGAGCATTTTGGCTCGCTCACCCAAGCAAGAGAGAAACAAGGAGAGGGAGAGGAGATCTGTATGAGGCTGGTTTTCTTTATGGGGATTTTTACTTCTGGACGAGGTCGACCTGTTTGCTGATGGTCCTGTGTTGATTGTCTGTATTATCAATGTAAATCCTCCCACTTCTCATCAACATGGAAGCCAGTAACCTAGCATTGCATTGCTAATATCACAATTCTTCTTTCCTGTAAAGGATGTTGGACTCAGGAGTGAAACAAAGGGTAATGGGTAGTGGGACTGAAACAGCAAATACAACTTTGTTGTTTTGCTTGTTTTTTGATTTTTTTTTTTTTAAGCTGAGATGTGGACTCTGCTAATCAGAGATAGCAAGACTCACCTAAAGATACAGAGTTAGTTTCCATAGCAATGAAACCTATGAGTTCTCAAAATAGTCAAGTCTCTATTAGGCTAGAAGCAGATAAAAATAATTTGCTTACATAAGAGCAAGCCAGATCTCATGCTGCAAAGAATTCAGTTTTAAGCACATGGAGATAATGGGTCTCCATATGTACCTGAGTCTTTTATTTGCCTGGGTAAGACACACTCTTGGGGTGAAAAAGAAAAGTGCCTTTATGTCCCTGGCTGACTCTTTTTCAACCTTGGCCCTCTTGCCCAGGAGCTTCGCCTATGCTTTCTGCTGCTGTGCTACCTTTAATGCAGGATTTGGGCTTTCCCATGGGACAGATGGGTTCCATGTCACTGAAACAAGAGGTGGCACTGAGCTGCTTCCTGCAGACTCCCCTCTAGCTTGGCTGGGGGTGCTTAGGACCCTCCACTCATGGTTTGGGTGAGATCACTTACACTGACAAAGAGGAAGGAGCACACTCTGAAAATAGGTGAGCTTAATTAGGTAGGTACTTGCAGGAAATATCCTCATCCCTTCTTCCCATCTCTCCAGCAAGGGCCAGGTGAAGTTACAGAGAGGTGGCCACTCATGCACTGCATTTCCTAACCACAGGCCCTGCAGCATTCCAGCTGGAATGGCGTGGAGGCAATGAGAGCTCTGCCACCCCTCCACACAGAGCTCTGGTGTGCTGACCTCCGAGGTGTGGCTGGCACTCTGGTGCTGTCCCAGCAACGCCACGCTGGTGTTAATTAACCCAATGTCAGCTGGACGTGGTTAACTTGGAATGACATTGCAAAGGCAGAACTGCAAATTTAAAATGCTTCTATGCCCTATTTTCTGTTGTTTTGCTGTAAAAAGGCAAAGAAAGCCACCAGTAAACACGCTTGAGCTGAGACCTTTTGTAAGCAGTGGGACTAACTCATATAATAGCTTGTGAAGCTGATCTCTCAGGACATCATGTTCCTTTAGAAAAATCTGAAATATGTTCCATGTACTCATGAATTACACCAAAGTCATTTAAGTTAAGAAGGCTTTTCACAAATTAGCACTGTTTCCAAGACTAAGAATCTGAAGAGAATCAGGACTGAAAGGTATGTCAGGGAAAGCAAAAAGCCAATGGTGAAAAATAATTCCCTGAATATTTCAGCCAGTTTCCAAAAAAAAAAAAAAAAAAAAGTGTTAATGACTCTCAGCATATTGGGAAGATCTAATTTAATTTTCTAATAGTGCAACCTTTTGTGAGACACTCCATTAACTAATTGAATGCATTTCATTTATTTGTTTCCAACTTGGGTGACTTTGTTTTCCTATCCACCTTCCTGTGGTGAAAAGCAAATAAAATATTCCCCAACAGCAAATTGCTGTTCCTTTGTTCATCCATCAATTTAAACTAGGATTACTTTCCAAGCACTTAATAAGGTGCATGTCTTATGAGTGCTTTATAAAAATGACAGAGCTGCAACGCTGCCTGGTGGTGCTGGCTGCCTTCCAGGGATGGACTGAAGACACCATGGAATCCCATACTTTATGGAAGGAGTTTTTTTGTTGTAGCTTGTCACCAGGCTACAAGAGTCTCAGCAATGCACTACTATAATAACCAAAATAAGCAGTAAGTTGACAATGGCTTCCTGCTCCCAGCACATGAGGAAGCAGGGCCATGCCACAGCTCAGAGAGCAATTACAGCTTTTGGAGACCAGCTGGCCCATCTGTTCCTGGTGCTGCTGCTACCACCAGCAAGGTGGAGTTCAGCTTGGAAGAGCTGCTCAGGCTTTTTCTTGGGCCTGTCTCTTGTGCCCAGTTGAGTTTCTGGCACCACCTCTGCTGTTCCAGGTGTACAAACAGGCAATGGGGGAAAAATAAACTTCTTACAACACTGTGAGAGTTCCTTGTGCCATGGATCACTGTGAAGGGAAGCCCAGCCCTGAGCAGCAGCAGCTCCTGTTTGCAGCATCCACAGGTGAGTGCAAAGGGGAGGGAGAAAGAGGCTGAGCAGAGCTGTGTCTGTGTGTCTGTCTGCATGGCCTTGTCCTCTCCTGCAGCACATCTGGGGCAATGCAGGGACGTGGTCACATCTGCTGAGCAAGAACTGGGCCTTTCCACAGTGCTGGGAGCAGCTGGGCATGCCTGGACACCTGCTGTGCCTGTGAGGGCACTTCAGTCATCACCTGCTGCTTCCCAGAAAAATTCTAGGAAATTTGGGCATCTCATTTTCCAGTGGACGTCACTGCCTTGCATACATTAACATGCTGTGTTTCCCAGTGGTTATTTTTGGGGGAAGGTGAGAAGATACAATGAACTCCTTGGGCAGTCCTTCTTTATAAATGCTCCTAGTTTGTTTCACAGCTCTGTGTTTTACCTAGATTATTTCCTGACTTCAAGGAACACTGAACATTGAATACCTCAACAGTCAAAACTTCTGGTTTTGGTAAACCTCTTGCACTCACATACTGCTGGGATGGTGTAAGTTCTTTGCACGTGCATGGTTTGGTGGAAGGATTCTGCCATTCTGAAAAGTCCTTTTTCTACTGCCACTCTTCAATTTCTGTAATGCATTCCTAGCTGTAGATGATTATTAGTTTATAAACATGAGATTTCTTTCAAGATGTGTTAATCAAAATAACTGGCAAAATTAATTCTCATTGAAAAAGGAAATGGGCTTCTGTAAAAGAGTGCTCTCTCATCAAAAGGGATTAAACATTCTCTAGAGAGCTCTTCTAGCTGCTCAAAATGTATTGTAGTTTAACTCTGGAATACTTCTATGGATTTAGGACAAAATATCAGCTCAATACTTTATTCTCAGCAGTTTTCTGCAGCAGTGTGTGCCAGTGGTAGGATTTCATTAGATCTGTTGAACTTCAAAGTCAAGTATGCCAATAATTTGCCTATTCCAGGGATTTTCAGAGTAGCTCTTTGTAGGGCACTGATCAGAGCAAATGTTAAAAAATTAATGAGTGGTTACCATGGACTTTGGTACCAATGTGTTGCTTCATCTTCAGCAGCCTGTCAAAACAGTATGCTCTGCCAAAGAGAAACAGAAATGTGGTACAAGGTTAACCTTAACACCCTCAGATAGCACTGGGAAAGAAGAATGGATCCATTTCCACCTGGGAGATTCAGACAGAGAGGTGACTATGAAACCAGAGAATGTGAAAAATTACAATCACTAGTTACTTCTACACCGTGCAAGGGCTGCAGAGGCAGTGGGCTTGGCAGAGATTACTCCTTTAAAATTTCTCAAGAAAATTGTCAAAAGAGGTAATAAAGCATCAGGTAGAGAAATGCCATCCTGCAGACTTTTTAAGCAGAGGAGCAGTAGCTGAAAAAGTAAATGCATCTAAAGGTCACAAAAGGAAATCAGAAAAGAGATAAGATCCAAAGTCCATGACAGACTGTACCTCTGAGGTCATGGGACACAAATACAGCCAGGACAGCAAATATCACTGTAAGTAAGTCAAGGTTCAATTTTCAGTAATAAGCTGTATTTTAAACTTAACTTGCTTGAGTGAGATAACCACATGTATTACATTTATCTTGGGGAGAGAAGCAGCAGTGCAATGTATGTGTTTGTCAGCAACACTTTGAGTAGTCTTTATTTGAATTCCTGTCGTGCTTATCTGCAGGCAGGACTTGGACCATGAGTTGGTAAAAGAATTGCTACAAATAGCTGAATCAGAGGCTCAACAGAACAGGGTGCCTTAATTGTTCTCCCTGAGTTCTCTGCTTTTCATCTTACTCGCTCAGTGAAATTGTTCAGGTCCTGTGCAATCAAACAGCACATCAGACATAGATTAAGCTGTGACAATTGCTCAGGCAATTTCTTTTTCCTTCTCCCTCAGAACTCAAATTGCTTCTGATTTGTCCAGGCTGTACATAAAGGTGTATCTGGACAAAGCCTTCAGACTGACCTATGTCCTCCAGTTTGTCTACCCATTCACAGCGGTCCTTCCCTTCATCCCCACTGCTCCTCCTTCTCTATATTTTCCTTAGGATGGTACTAAAACAATTGTATGTGTCTGGTGGCCTATTTCAACTGCTGAAGAATTTAGACATGCACTTGCAAAAATAAGCAGCCCTGTTCCTAGCTAAAATCTGAACCAAGATCCATTTGTGGATCACTGCAGGACTAGCAAGTCTGAGCATCAGGGATTCTTCTGCTGCGAGGGAAAATTGGATTTCTCTCCTGCAGGTGTCATAGCCCAGTTAGAAACATTGTGAGGAGACAGCTGGGTAGGCATTGGTGCTTGGATTCAGGCACACAGATGGAGATGCTCATTCAAATGGAGAAGGACTTGCCAGCACTTCTGTGCCTGTCACAGCAACCCACAGCACAGAAGGGACCCAGCTCCTTTTTCCTGCGCTGGGCACTGAAGGCTGGGTCCCCCACAGCTGCCCCCTGAGCTGGCTCAGCTGACAGAGCTGGGGACAGCAGAGCAGCTTGCACTGGGTGATGCTCAGCACAGCAATCATAGGGTGACTTTTTTGGCAAGTGTTTTTTTGTGGGCTTTTTTTTTTTACCCTGCTAAAACATTTTGAGATAAGGAGAGCCTATAGAAACTCTGTTTCTCAGACATGTCAGAGGAAATAAACCAAGTTTTTCTGTGTTTTTTTTCTCTGACAGACATGAACAATTCACTGTACAAACTCTAGTGAAAGGAACAACAGCAAATAACTCTTAAAATTTTGATTGGATTTGATTCCACTGTGCCATTTGCACTAAAGGGAGATGATTTCTGATTGGGGGGGTAGGGATGGTTTAAGCTCCCAGGTCGCTTCTGCCTATGCAGCTCAAAATGGAGCTCCAGTGATCTTACCTACCCCTCTGGGCCAGCTGTGTGAGTTCAGGCTCAAGTTCACAGAGTCAAGTGTCTCAAGTCAGCTGAATCCATATTGCCTTCAGGGTCAAAAGCTCAAGTCCTGACACCACCTCCCTCAAGCTTGCCTTTCCTTGTCTGGACAGGCAGGCTGACTGTTTCTAGAAAATGCCATCAGCCCCAAGGGCTGGGGGATTTGGGCTGAGCATGAGGTCAGAGCTGACATGACAGAGCAATTAGATAATCAGCTTCTGGAATCAGTGGCTATGAAACATCTGCAGCCCAGACAGCATGGTGAGGGGCAGGGAGCAGTGCTGAGGCTGAGGGTCTGTTAGCTGAGCCAGCAGCTCCTTCCTCCAAAGGCAGGCAGCATTTGGCAAGAGCAGATTATCTGCCTTCAACTCCTCTGCCCAGCCATGGCCAGCAGGTGTGGCAAGGCAGGCAGGTTGTCCTCTGGGCTGGATTTGGACCATGGGTCACAGTGCAGAGCTTTCTGTGTCCCTTCAGAGCTTATCTCTGTGAATGAATTTAGATTGCTATAATTTGATAAAAGCTTAATCAAACTGGCATTTTAAAGGGTTTTGGTTTTATGGCCCTAGCTGTCATGAAAACAAGCTCATTCAAGAAAGAATAAACTAGAGTAAAAGCCAGAAAAAGAGGTAAAAGACCCATTTTAATAGTAGCTTAAGGAACTCTGCTCCTTGGGTCCAGGGTTGGGTTTGTGAGGAGCCAGGCTGGGGAAGACAGCTGCAATTGCACATTAACCCCCCATGCATTGCTGAGCAATCTCACTGTGCAACCTGCTCAGGCTTAGCTACACTTGGTCTGGGCACCAAACCTTGTGTTGAAGTCTGTTATTGTTTTAAAATTAAGATGAATTGTGACTTTTGCCACCATCTATTGTTTTCTTTGCTCTCTGTGAGCTCTTGTGCAGCCCTACAAATGGCACAAAGTGGATGGCACTTCGCTGAGCAGGGAAATTGCTTCCTGCACCAATTGCTCAGTGTGGGGGTGGTGGAGAGTGAGGGCAAGGGCTTCTTGTGGTGGGATTGCAAGGCATGAAAGCTTTGGAGGTGGGAGTGCATAGCCCTTTTGCACTGCATTGATTTTCACTCTGGCTATTTTGGAATAGGGCTGGGTGATTATTTTTTGTATTTTTTTTAATTTACTGGAAAACAGCTCATGCTATTTATGAATTTGAATCAGATTTTGCAGAACTTTCAAATGGGAAAAAAAGAAATATGTTGTAGAAACACTTTTTTTTTTTTTTCCTGTTTTGAAGGAAACATGAGTGGTTTTGGTTTTCCAATCCGAGAAAAATATTTTTGGTTTAGTTTACACAAAATATTTTCTCTCTTGTGTTTTCAAATTGACTGGCCAAATACAAATAACAGGTTCTTTCATCCTTGTTTGTGTAGACAAAGAGACTGTCCTGTCTCTCTGTGTTTTAACAAAGGAATTTTCTTTGCATTTATTCAAACTGATTCTTGTCTATCAGAAGAGCTACTGTATTCTTTGTTGTGTAAATTTCACCGCACTACAAAATAATATTTATGTCTCTACAAAGACATTATTTGAAGCATCATCTAGAGAAATGATACTCAAGAAACCAAAAGCATTTGTCTACAGAGAGAGTGCATTTGTTCGGTGCAATCAAGGAGACAAATAAGGGTTGCAAAGTGTCATCTCTATGGTGACAACATTAAGGCCCTTGTTCAGCATGCATTCTGCTTTCACTCTCAAAAATTTGGGGGTGTTAACACTGGCAGGAGCCCTGTGAGCCAAGAATTACCACTTTGTACACTATGTTTGAAAGCATTATTCTAATAAGTGGGTGTCTGGGTGTCTTGAATACAACTTGGTTAGAATATCTCCACAGTGTATCTGTATTGTAAATATAAGCACTATGTTTTATCTTAAAATCCGTTAAAGATCATATGGTAAATCATTAACTAGAAATTTTATTTTCCTAATAAATTGTTCTAAAAGCTATTTAACTTCACTAAGCAGCTTAAATTGTTTTTATTTTAATCTCTGTTGAGAGCAATAGCTGCTGATCAAAAATGAGAGCAGTGAAATTTGTTGGTGCTTAGATATTTAAGAGAGAGACCTGGATCTATGTCTGCTATTGATTTTACATGAAGAAAATGGTTCAGATCCATTTTAGTACTGGAAAAAGCCCACTTGGAAGTACAAAGTAGGCCATAAAATCTATAGACTGTAAAAAAAGAAAGACCATTGAATATTGAGGGTTCATTTATGAGTGGATAGCTGATAATGGAAAAACCCCTGTACCAGTATGCTAAATTGAGCTTCTGTTGCTGCATAGTGGGCAGGGGCCAAGGCAGGAGGGTTTCTGGTCACCTGTGCAGAGCTTGGCTTTTGCTGGCCTCTCTCATGGCCAGAGCTGCAGCATTTCAGGCTGTGGTAGCACGTTTCATGCCGCAGCTTCTCCTGTAATTGAGAGACACCTTACATCCCCCTGCCCTGCTGCTGGAATCCAGGCTGCGTGTTGGCACATGGCAGTGCCCTGGGATGTACCCACTCACACTGGGCAAGTCTTTCCCTAAAGACTGCTGCCTCCCAAGTAAGTACCCACAGCTCTGCACAAGGGTGCAAATTGCCCCTTAGCACTCTGCATTGCTGCTGCTTTGGTAAGAACAGAAAGGATTCAGGTGCATGCTGTTAAATTCCCAGAAGCACTATCACAAATAGAGTGTGTGGGTATAGCACACACACACCTCCTCAGGGAGGTTATTCGCACATGCAAGACATACGTGTGAACCCTCATTTGTGTTTTCCTAGCTTGGACTCGCACCACACTCGTTTCAGCAGGAAATGTTTTTTTGAGTAATGGCAGGAGATGTTAGTCAATGCAGCATGGACAGTGCACACCTTCCCTGTACAGACTTTGCAGGGAAACTGTCAATGAAGATCCACAGTTTGACCTACAAATGTGGTGTACAGCAGGAATGCAAAATGGATATACTGAGGGATCAAAGGAGGCTTCAGAGGGTCTGAATGCTGCTGACTTGTGTCTCCCTGCATCTCTTTAAGTCACAAAGGATCAGCCCCTAGAAATTAATTATTTATCAGTTTTGTGCCAGATATCAGTTCCTTTCAGAGAGGTCTGGTACAGTTAGGTTTCTTACTTTCAATGGATAATTAGCTCAGTCAATTAGCTCCATCAACTTATTAGACTTCTAACTGCAGCTCTTTCCTATCCTGTCAGTGAATATATTCCTTGGCTTGTGAGTAGTTGTGAGTAGGAGGAAAGCAAACAGAGAGTTTCTTCTCTTTCTCTTCTCTGTGTCCAGTGGAAGGATCAAATAGAAAAGTTTGCCTCTCCATCTTGCTCTTCTCCCCCCGGGAAGGGTAGGGGGAGGAGATAATCTCTTGTGTTTGGGAAAACAACACCAGATGCCCATGAGGACCAAAAGGGGCAGCTGTTTAAAGCTGATCACCCCGTGGCTGTGGTCTTTTCTATTTGAGGGGGCTCCTGGTCAGATACAAATTCAATTTACCTCTACAACTTTCCTTCAAAGGTCTTCAGGAAGCATGAAAAAGCCCTTAAGCTCAAAAGCTGAGTTCTGTATGAGCAGATATAAATCGAGGCAAATTTTATAACTGCAGAAAACTGAGGCTGAAACTCTGAAAAGTTTGTAAACATGCTGAACCCTGTTTACTTGGTCCATGGGGAATGGGTCTTCACTTCCAAATTCACTCCTGCTCTTCCACCAACTTCCTGGGTTACAGCAAATGTTGTACAATATCCTTTAGCTCCCCAAAATTATTTTTCTTTCCTTTACTTCAGGAACCTGTGGCTCTGCTGTTCCATTAATTTTTCTAATCCAAATTATACCACAGTTTTCCATTTCCTGAGATTTCTTATTTCTGCTTGCTTTTCCTAGCATCTTGCTGTGTCCTTGGGAAGCCTCCTCCCTGCCCAGCACGGTCATTTGCTCCCAGGAAAAACCAATTTGCCTTCTCCTCACTGTGTCCACTTAATGAATTATGTCTGTTTTCAACATGGTGTATAACAGGCAAAATCCATGAATAATTTATGTACTTCCTCTATTTTTGGTGGTTTAAGAAGAGTATACTTGGAAGTATGTAGAGTGTTCAATGCAGACATGCTGCAGCATGTTGTGAGAGCACCTTAACTATTGAAAAAGCTTGTTTAAGAAAAAGAAATTGTAACATATTTTAGCCCTAAATAAATCAAAATTCTAGCCTATTCTGGGCTTGTAAAACTACTATGCTGTAAAGGTAACAATGTTAAATATAGCCATATCATCTCATGTGAATTTGCTTGCATATGTCTAAGAAAAAATGTGGTATATGTCATATCCACATATATACATTTAAATTATTTCAGAAATCAAGCCATATTTATTGTAACCTATTGCAAGTATGTATTCAACTGTCACTAGATGTATAAGAGGTTCAAAATAAAGACTAGGACAAGTGGAAGGGGGAAAAATTTAGGTTGTCTGAAGCCTGTTATCTGCCTCTGCACCCCATGTTCTGCAGGAGGCTGACTAATGTGCATGTTTGCATAATTACCAGGGTCTGTAAGCATCTGTGAGCGCACAAACCCCGTGGGATTCTGGTCACACAGAGGCTGCAAACCTGATGCTTTGTGTGCCTCTGCAGTGTTTGGGAATCATCCAGGCGGGATCACTTCATGGCTCATGTCATATTAGAGCTCGCTTCCTCAAGCAGCTCCTGCTGCATCCCTGTCTGCTCTAGTCAATGGGAAAATGCAGCCCACAGCCACTCAGCCCCCTGAAAGCAGACCTTGCATGATCCCATGCAGCTTGCTTCGGTTTCTAATCTATCTGCTCTATTCTCTCTTGTTCCTTCCTTAGCCCGTGATTCATCCTGGCCATGAGGAGGATTCAGAATGAAACTGCAAAGGAGAGCAAAACCTTTTTTCTGCCTCCTTCGACTCAGGTAATTTCATAGACAAAGTCTTTCTCACCTTAATCTGTGCTCCACTCTGCAAATGCTGGTGAAATTGCTGAGTTTCCTCACACATCACCCAGTTTTGCCAGGGTAGTGATGTTTGTGAGATGGCACATATGAAGGATGGGGGCTGGGCACCACAAATAGTTGGCATTGCTGGTGCTGCCTATCATTGGAGATCTTTCCTGTGGAGGGAGTGTGTTCAGGCTTCCTTGTTCTGTAATCATGTATAGCATCTGGGCCTAAAGACAGACAAGTCAGAGAAACTCACTATTTAAGTTATTTTTGCTATTAGTCTGTTTTAGTACGCTTTGTTTTCATTTATCTTACTTATAAAGCAACAATTTTATATAGTTGTTCCACTTTGCAATTGCATTGTACTTGTTATACCTTTTGTTAGAGTGCATCTCCAGAAGTGGGGGTCACATAACCCTTTTTCCTGCTCTAAAAATCGGTATGTTATAAAACAAAATTAGTCTCCTGGTAAAAACCAACTTTTTGTCATTTTTGATTGAGTGCCTACCTGTTAAAATGGTGCTTTCAGTTTTATTTACATAAACATGTTCAGGAAATGAATATGTATTGGCCAAAGATATGAATTGAAAGTAGCTTTGGTTTACTAAATTAGATCACATGGTTTTATTCTAATCTACAATTAAAGTGGCTTGAATTCAATCTAATTTATCTCAATGTCAATTTAAAATATAGAATACAAAGTCATTCTGAATAACAAAACTCTGGGATTTTAAAAGAATTTTCATGTCATCCATAGATGCAGGTACAAGGAATTTTAGTGCAGAGTGGTGAAGAGGTCTGGATTTCTGGAATGAGATGCAGTTTGGGCTGATCAGGTGCACAGCCAGAAGGCACAGTGGAAAAGCAGAATGAAGCTGTACTCTCCATTGCTGGTGGGACAATTGGCTGGAAAACCTCACAAATCCCACCCAGCCTGAGCACCTGAGTTTTCTCTGGTAGCAAGAGAGGAGGCTGGAGGGTGAGGCAGAGACCTCAGAGTTTCACTCCTGCTCAGGTTCACCAGCAGCCTCTGCAGCTTCATGGTCAGTGCAGCACAGGCAGTGGCATCTTCGCAAGAGCCCTGTGCTCACAAGGGTCTGGAATGACTAAATATAAATAAATAAAGGTCTTTTTTTTAGCAACACAGAAAGCTTAACCTGAGGGCTGGTGATTGTGAGCTGTGTCTCTGCCCTGCTCTGACAGGATGAGAGTCTTATGGGAACTCATAAATCACCAAAGTCTCTGTAGCATCAATTTACAGCCTGAGATTAGTATTGATATTTTTACTGCCAAAACTGAGGGCTGTTGCAGCTTGACAGCACACAAAGGCAGATTTTTGCCTTAATGGTTATTACAAAGCACTTGGATAATAGCTTCAAAAAAGATATCCCTAATTTACTGCGACCAAGTTGTTGAGATTATGATTCTCTGAGAGGCACAATCTTGTTATCATTCCCATCATCACTTCTATAACTGGGAATTTATAATGATTCAGCTTTTGAATATAATTTAGCCAGACAAACTCCACACAGATTTCCAGCTGAGGAGGAAATATTTGTGACATAAATGTAAAGTTCTAGAAATATTGCATCGTTATAGTGGAGCACAGGTCTTTCTTTGGACAGCAACCAGAGTTCCTTCTGCACTGCCCTAAAGCTTTGTCACACAGAGAGAATGTAAAACACAGTGTGGATTCAGGCATCTGAAAAAGCCACAAGCCACATTTTTAGCTAAAAGGAAAAACATTAGAAGTGTGCTGAAATAGTCTCCTACTAGAGCAGCAGCTGATGATGCCAGATGACTTCATTGCTGCTATAGATTTAAATCAATTCCCTGCTGGTTCACTGGTATTTATGCTATTGCTTTAGGTAGTAGAACTCTATTGATCCAGAGGCTGGAAAAAAAATCATCCTCCAAACTATCATAGTTATCACAAAATAAAAACAAAAGTGCAAAAAAGGAGGGTGAGATTTCACCTGGATCTGCTCTTGAGTATGGGTGAAGCAAAAAAGAAACAGATAGGAACTTTTTTTGTGAAGCATTTTAGAACTAGAATAGTCTCTAAACTTGTAAGTTAATCATACTGCATAATATTTGACTCCTATTCTTAGGCAAGGGCTTAATTTCCAAGCAATGTGTTTCTTCATGATGCATATTAACGGAAAATACATCACTTTGTCTTAATTGCCTCTGCACAAAGAGCACTCTAATACAGTTCAGAGTTGGACCAGCCTCTCAGTAAAGGTCAGCAATTTTGCTTTGACTGTGTTGCATTAGCAGGGAAGGACACCTTTCAAAACTGGATTCAGTCCTATTCAGCATGGGGCTAAAATTTAAGTAGGGGTAGTCCATACAATGCTTCTCTTCACATCATATTCATATTTCCAGCATCCTGTAATCAGCAGCTGAGCTCTGAGGAGTAGGTACTACCTGAGTGCACTCCTCTGAGTTAATAGCTGATGCACAGCTTGGTTCCAAGGCCTCTTCATTAAAGGGTCTTGCTAATGTATAGCATTTTTCAGTGCTATTTGGATATTGTGGGGAAATCTTCCTAAAATTGTTTCACTAATCCAGTTTACAGCACAGCCTCAAAACAATCACATTAGCACAAGTGCAGAGGCACAGTGCACTTGTGATTATGTGCCATTGGTGCAATAATAGAAAGCAGGAATCTCCAAAACCAACTTTGCTGCCAGAGAAAATACAGCCTGATTTCCATCAGGTTATTATTTTCTGCGTCTGTTGTGTGAACTGTCCTGTAACTGCATTCACCTTTTCAGAGAAGAATCCACACTAATTACGTGTGTTATTTTTCTGTCTGGGCTTCAGAAGAAACAATGAATTTCAGTAATTGATAGAAATGGAACTGTATTTTAATAGCAAGCCATGCTCAGTGCTTCCCACTGTGTGATTAAAATTCTGTAAGGAATTCCCTCATGTTTGTCATACAGAAAGCAAAGTTTAGACTTTTGTTCTTCCTTGCAAAAGGAAGGGAAAGCGTAAACAAAGAAAATCAATTATAAATGTTCCATTAATAAGGATGAAGATGGAATATATCTGTCACTGGGAAAAACCCTGGCTTGATTCCCAAGGGGCTGATGGCCTCCCAACAGTTTTGGCTCAGCAAAGGCGTTTGAGCTTGGGCTATTCTTGGTCAGATAAAGAGAGGCAGAGCTGGCAGCTCACTCACTGTGCAGGCTGGAAATCTCTGCAGTGCCTCCCTAGCTGGGTCCAGATGCACTGGTTCTCCAGGCACAGTGAAGGACATATTTATTTGATCAAGCTTTTGAAAGAAAACTGTGGGTGTATTCCTAGAATGATGAATGGAAGAGATGATAGTAAGAATGACAATTATTTCAATAACACTAAGTCTCGTTTTCCTTTTGTTCCACTGCTACTCCTGAAATATTAATTATAAGCTAGGACATTCAATTCAATTCTATTTATTTACACTAATGTAAATAAATAATCATATGAATCTGAGCAGTCTTATTCCCCAGTAAGTACATATGCTAGGAGGGCATATTTAAAAGCACAGAACCAAATAATTGCTAAATACAGAGCCACTGCTTAAATTTACAACACCCTTTAGGGAATCTCCTACTCCCTCAACAACAACAAAAATAGTTCATTCTACTGGCCAAACAGCAACTTCCAGATGGCATTAATGTGACCAGCTGAAGCTGGTGGTAGGGATGGCTACTCGTGGTGAATATAGTTGTGCATATTTTGTGTAAAGTTTCAGAGAATAAAGGCGAAACTTGGCCTTGTCACCCTGAGATGAACATCTTTGACCTAACTTAAAACATATAAATACATAGCAAATACCATGGGTTGTGCTTGGTATTTCTCTGATTAGCTCTTTTCAAATTAATTCCATGTGTGGACTTTTCTTTTTCTGTAGTTTCTGGTTCCAGTTTAACTGAAACATCCCAATTGCTTTCCAGGATAAAATGGCCACAGCTGGTGTTATCTAGCAATAGCTATTTCATGATGGCTTAATGAAAAGCATAAGCAGGCCCTAGACATGTGCTTACAACAGAACCTATTAATTTTCACACAAGCTGAAGGTACTCTGTGATTTTGCAGGAAGAGTGAGCTGCTCAGAAAACAGAGCCCCAGGACTTGTGATTCTAAATCACTGATGAGAAGGTTTTATGTTATGTTTTAAGATTGCTAAGTCAAGCCAGACAAAGTGCTAAATATTAGTTTTTGAACAAAAAAAATTAAAGAAATAATGAAAAGCTGTTCTTCTCTGACAGACTATAATTTCATTACTCCAAATACAAATATGTCTCTCCACTCAGCAGGGACAGCATAGCATCAACAGTTCCTGCATCTCTCTGCTGTTTTTTCCCTTTGTTTGTTGCTTATCTTTACAGAAAAAGATACCTAGGGTATCTCAGCCTCCTGAATACCCCCTTGGTGTAGGAATCCACCCTCTGAGAGCTGCCCCGAGGCCCCAGTGCTGGATGGGATGCCAGGTGCCATTTCCTGCAGCAGTGCCAGCTCCAGCCCCTCCACCTGCCTACCTGGGGAGCCAAGGGCACTGAAACAACTGCTTCTCAACCACCTGGTGAAATGGTTTTGGGGTTTTTTTCCTGGTCTATTTTTAACACAGACCAGCTCACTGATCTCATTTCCCACGCGGCCTCAGGGGGTGCCTTGGGAAGAAGCAGTTGTGCCAAAGCAAACAGCGTGAGATGGGAGCAAGCGGCTGAAGGTCGGGAGTGCTGAGCTGGCGCTGTCCCGAGGAGCCCTGCAGCCAGGGCACTGCTCCACCTGGCATGCCCGGAGCTGAATGCAGCCTCTGGGCCCCCAGGGGCACTGGGTGCCAACCAGGGGCTACAGCAGTCAGCAAATGAAGGCTGCTGCAGAAGGATGATTTGATCTTACACTATAACACTTCTGGAGGCTCTGACATCACAAATAATGCATCAGTTGGGGCACTTGCATGGAACAGGGTAGCTCAGACTCATGTATAGTCATGGTTCTCCTTTAGCACTTTCCTTTTTTACATATATGTTATGAAGACAGGAATAATGAGGCTCTTAAACCCCAAGTGTTCTTTTAATACCCCAGTTAGATATCTTCAAAAGGTAACTGCACTGTGTCACCTGCACTGTACTTCAAGCACTATTTAACTCTGCTTTTTTTAGCTTATCATTATTTTCCTAAATTCCATTAAGAGTCTGAGGCTGGAAAAGTGCACAAGAAATAAAAACAAGCTCTACCTTCCTGTCAGCTGCTAACAGTCTTTCAAGCAGTTAATAATGAGAATAACAGAAATGATATAGTGAATAAGTCCAGCTTGGTCAGGTTTATTACTTAGTTTACCATCTTTTCTTCCTTCATAAGATGGTTTTTGAGGCTGTATGAGAAGGTCAAGCCCCTTTTGACCTTAGGGTTGTGAGATGGATCAGGAGATCAGTAGAAATCCTAGGACACAGCTGGAGAGGTATGTGAGTGCATTATTTTTTTTTAAAAATTGGATCATGAAAAGGGAGTACTATATTTTGTTGAAATCAGAACCAGGAAGCTTACAGATACCATTGTGTAAATAAATCCCATTTTATTTTTAAGGAATTATTTAAGGGATTTAAAAAAATAATCTTCTTATCTTTAAACCACTGGAAATGGAACAGTAAGCATAAACCTATCTGGAATATTAGGAACTTTGAGCATAGATATTTGGTCCTTTATCTGAAGAGTCCTACGCTACATATGAATAATATGCTAATTATGAACAACTTGCTAACTTGTAAATCTGCAATAACACACTTGCTTCACTAGGTGCAACAGAACTCTATAAATAATCAGGTGAATTTTACTTTTCCTTTTACAAGGTATCAGTGTCACTAATAGCAAGCTGTGCATTCTCCATTAGCGATTATGCTGCCGAGATGAAGTTACTTCTGCTGCTTTAAAAATAACCTTGACTGTTCCTCTTGTCTCAGAATTGCCTGGCACAAATCTTCCACAGGAGTGATGCCCGTGTCACCCAATACTGCAGTGACATTATTGGATTAAAGACAGTCAGCAAGAAGGGTCCAAAGCACTTCCCAAGATAAGTTTCTCAGGAAAAGTGCTTTCTACAGAAAACCTATGCCCCTAAGAGAGTGTAATCCACCATCTACTGAGAATAACAGCAGCCTTACCATGATATTAGATAGAAAGTAGGGTAGAAAAGCTCTTTGGCAGAAAAACCTCTTAGGACAGCATGTAGCACAGTAGTTGGATTGAAATAAGGTTATCCAACTTGACATTTTCCTGAAACTTGCTCAGTTTTTTTAATGGTATTAACAATGCAGCAGAAGAGTTGAGTAGGTAAACTGACAGGCTGTTTTCATCTCTGGGTACTATTTATACAACTTACACCATGCAATTTCACCACTGTGTGCTCCTTCTGACAAGGAGTGGGGACAGAATCATGTTGGCTTTTAGTAATCAGACAATTCAGTATAACCTCCAGATATTATGCCACTGAATATATTGGTGCTGCACCTGTATCTTGATTATCTTGTGCAGTTCTGACTCTGCACTCTTCTCAATGTCATTAAATGATCTGCTAAAAGGAAAAAAGATATAGAAAGGGGTTGATGTGGATATACTATGCTATTCAGTTAATCTTAAAAACTGAAAACTAATGGTAATCTAGAATCAAAGTCAATGTATTTGATCTCATTTCTCTTCAGGAAGCTGACAGAAATGTCCTGCTCTCTCTCAGAAATGACCAAAAAGGATGTGGTAGAGAGCTCTTAAATAATGACCTTTCTGAAGATAAATAAGGAGCAGTTGCAAAGCCAAAATCTACAATTAAATTCCTAGAAACACGTTTAAATATCAAAAGGATTTTTTTTTTTCACACAGCTCATAGCTAAATCAAATCACCTTTTGGCTCAAAGGAATTGCAAGGCAAAAACATGTGAATGAGATTTAAGAGCAATTCTGGCCAGGATATCAGATATATAAGTTCTTATATATCTAATATAAGAATATAACATATATATAGATATGTAAATTCTTAATCTGACCCCAAACTACTGATTTTATGTTCCTGTGACTTTTACCTCAATAGCAGAAGCTGTGTATAGCTTGAAGAGCACATACTTGTATGTTCAGTGCTACTGGAGAACATATACTGTATTGCAACTGAATTTATAGTATATATAAATATATATATACACACATATACGTATATATATAGTATTTATGTATATATATTTTTATATATATATCTATATTCTTTATATATTCTTATATTTATGAGAAGAAAGAAATAGACTATTGAAATACAAGTTGTGCAATCCTTGTTTAATTATTACAAGATAAGTATAAGTACACTGAAATATATCAGTCTCTAAATAAAATAATTGTTAAGCATGAGTCTATACACAGACCATTACTATAATATGAAAGCAGTTTCCAAAACACAAATTCTTTTATTAAAGATATATATTTCTGCTAGCCCATGAATTATATTCTGGGTTCTGCTCGTTTACACTTGTACATTTGAAATTCAAATGGAAATGTAGTAGGATAACACTTTTGAAGCTGCTTTAACTGGAAGCCTGAGAAATCCTTGCTGATGCCCAGCAGGAGGTTTTCATTCAGCCCCTGGAGCAGAACCTCATTTTCTCCCTGAACACTGCCAGGGCTTTTTCTTGAATATGGAGGTGCAGGGCATGCTTCTAAGTAATGAATGAGAACTGCTGGGCAAGGCATAAAAGCTTCCACATTGAAAAAACATCCAGTTCATGTTACTGTCCCTAGGTGTGCATGTCTTTATGTGCCTAGCACACAATAAATAATCCCTCATGGCTGAAAAATACCCAGATACTTAATATGAAAAATGAGAACATCAAAGTTATGTTGTTTTTTTTTTTTTAGGCATCAGACTGTCATGAAACAAAGACTATGGTGCCATTTAACATACATTTCATGTCACTGCCTAATCTTTCTTTGCTGCGCTGCCTGTGCTTTAATCCCCATTCTGTTGTGTTTGCCCCAGTGCTCAAACCCTGGCAGTGCATGTACACAGTGATGCTGCCATTGCCCTGTGTCCCTCTGTCCCTATGTCCCTGGCACCTGCAGGGACACAGGGACAGTCCTGCAGTCCTGCTCCAGGCTGGAGCAGCATCCCTGCTGTGCAAAGGGCTCCAGACCCCAGCACCATCCCCTACTCCCTGTGTGTCTCCCCATGATGCTCCGTGGTGGCAGGGCGGCCTGTGTGGCCTCTTCCTGCCTGGGGGCTCCAGCCCCACTGCACTGGGTGTGTGCCCATCACCACAGTGGCTGCCTGCCCTTCCCCTGGTGACATATCAGTCCCTTGCCCCTGCCAGTGTCCCTGTGCTGGCCTAGCCTGGTCCCCACACTGTGGAAAGGTGGCAGCCCCTGCAGTTCCCTGGAGAGCTGGCTCAGAGGGAGGCCCACGTCTGTTTCCCTGCATTTCATAAATGTCCTGGGGACTGCCCACTGACAATTGAATTATTTGTCTTCAGGAAACTGGAGTTGTAGAGAACCTGACTTTCAGGAGAGCAGCGTTTCAGCTGCTATTTGCTGCTTTAGGGGGTCCTTGTCTTAAAAGGTGGATCCTGGGCCTGTGGCTCTTCAGGGTCTTCCAGCATATGAAATTGATCTGAGGACACTCAGGTCTTTTTCTAGAGTTGCTTTTTCTCTGGTTCACCGAGTAATTTTGTTGAGATTTGGTTTTTTTTTGGTGTTGGCAAAAGATATGGAACAAAGGAGCCCCAAACGAAAATCTGTCTGGCATGCCTGTCAGAGATGACTTGATTTCTGCCAATCCTCCAGCTGCTGGTTCCATCTGTTGTCTCCTGATTTTTTTCACTTGTAACCACCTTAGGGCACAAGCCACTTCTGTGTGTGTGAGTCTAAAGGGACTGGTATGACACAATGGAAGTCCTCAATGCTTCAATGCAATGCTACATATAATATTAAAATGCTCAGCAAGAGATTTCCAGTATATTTCCAACTGCATCTGAAATAAACTTCTCATTAATGAATAATCAAGAATATCAGCGTTCCTTACACCCTAGTTAAATATATGTGGCAACTCTGATTTCTGTGCTGAAGCATTTTTATTGTCATTTTAGTAGTTTTCTTTTCCCCAGACATCCCTACAGGGCACTTTCAGAGCACTTGACTGGCAGTGCCTGCCTGTGCATGCCCACTGGCACATGCTGATCTTCTGAGTAAGAGCTGAGCTGGAGGACACTGGCTTTGAATCACCAAGGGTTACTCGTTCATCAACATTTTACTGCTGTCTTCTCCTGACCCTTCAGCTGCTCCCAGTATGATTTGCCTCAGTCTCTCTTCCTCTTCCCAAATGGGAAGTCTCTCTTCCTCTTCCTCTCAAACGGGAGTCTGCTCTCCCATTTTCACTCCTCCCCCCTTTACTTTCCCACAAGCCACATTTTTTCATACTCTGTCATGCAGGGCTGGGAGTGCACCCAGCCTCTGCCAGGCACGTCCAGGGGCTGGTCACAGCCTCCTGCTGCCACTGCAATGCTGTGCTGGGCTGCCTTGCACACAGCACACACAGCTAGGCTCCAAGGCTAGCTTCATCCTCAAGCCCTTGACAAAGCCATGAAAAGGGGTAGCCATTGCAAATAGCGGTGAACTTGAAGTGTTATACTTACACAAGAGATGCCATGCTTGCTAGGTGTGCTTAAGTTGCTGCTGATTTGCGCACAAGAAGGGGAGTAACCTTTGTTTTTGTTGTCTGTATTTATGCTAGGCAAACTTCTTCCACAACTGATGGTGGTCCACAATTCTCAAAGTAAAAAGATCACCCTTTTAGTTGGCATGCTTGTATTTTGTGTAGAAAAAGCCTAATAAATCACAGAAAGAGAGAAGATGGGAAAATACAGCTGCTGTGTCATTGTACTGCAGATTGAATCACATGATTTCAAAATTTTCAGCAGCAGCAAGAAGAGCAAAGTCAGTAAAACACATTGCAGAAGTACATGCAGTTTTGAGGCAGCCACATAGTGGACATGAGGGCTTCCTCAGGCCTAACAAATAATGTCTGGTTAGAGAGGTCTGTTTCAGAGACGGAGGGAGATATGAGGCAGCACATTTTTCTGTCTGTGTAGGCTTGTTTGCTCATTTTATTTTAAAAGAGTTTCAAAATGAACAACACATATCCCCACCTAGGTGAATAATTTTGTTTCAGTCCACAGTGTGGCACCTCAATTTCAGCTGCAAAGACTCAGGCTCATGGTGCCAGGCCCTGTGCTAGAGCAGCAGAGATGGGGACATGTGCTCCTCTGCCATCCCTGCTGTGGAGAGGGGGAGGTCAGGAAATCAAATGTTGGGATTAGTAACACAATACACCACAGTAGGCAAATTCATCAGGGCTCATCTGTTGGAGCCTGAACATTTCTGAGAGCATATTTAAAGCCTTTTGCTTTGGTGTGGGATTTGGGGTTTTTTAAAATTGGTTTTGTTTCTTGGCTTTTTTATTTCTTTTCTCAGTGGACTAAGTTCCTCTATGGATTTCACTCCAGGGAGCTGTGGAAGAGCTGGCCTGTTCCCATGGAGCAACCTGCACTAAGACATAACAAAGACTAACAGAACTCTGAGGTAGATGACCTGCAGCCACATTAATTATTGATCAAGTTAGCAGTTGATGAGTTGTGCTAAATTGATCTGTGGCAAGGTAATGTGAATTAAAAGCTGCTTAAATATTTAGTTTTGGGTTCTTTCTATATGGCAGGAATTTGAATTAAAGGCTACACAGGAGTCATGACTGGAATCAACTTTTCAGTAAAGACAAGCTGTCAGAATAAAAGGTGCTATCTAAATGTAAATCAGGATTTCTCAGAGGAGGAATCTCTTGCAGGTAAATATTTTAATGGAGGACTGGAAATCTTTCCTCACAAAATTCTCTAAAGGTAGGATGATAGATTAAGATTTTCTTGTCATTAGTTTAATTCCTCCATATTTTATTTTAATTAAATGCTGCTGCATCTGAGGTAGGGCACAAAGCATTGCCAGGAAAAAGAGAGACTAAAAGCCTGTAGGAAGTGAAGGAGGACTATTGGCTGAAACTCCATATGTTTGTTGCAGCACTGCAATGCTGTGCAGCTGGAGCACAGCTTGAGTGAAATGAATCTGTAGATGACTGGTGAGAGGAAGTAAGGGGGCTAATTCTGACATTGGATACATATATGTGTGTGTGTATATATATATATCAGGCAAAAGAATTTGCTGATGACTCTGCACAGGGGCTTGTAATGGAAGGGAGCCAGTGCCCTGAGCTAAAGTGCCTTTGCCAGTGAGATAAGTCCCACTGAAGAAAAATCACTCCCTCTGAAGTGGCTCAGATCCCCTCAGCATGCTCAGATCCTGCTGCATTGCCCCACAAACTATTTTGAATGACTTTATGATGTCATTAATAGAGTTTTGAAGGCTGACATGCATTCTTGGTTGGTTTAGGTGCTGCATCTCCAAATAAATTCTTCCCTGGCTTCTACCAGCCTCTCTCCAAAGTAACATCCTTAATGCAAACCAGTCTTGGTCCTGAAGTGGAAATGTGTTTTATCTCACCAGTTTAGTGCAAACAGGCTTGAGTTATCTTTAGTGAGAAGAGAAGGCTCCTGCTTTTCCTACTGTGGTTTCTTCCTTACAGTTTGTCTCACTTCATTCCTTCATGTACCAGAGAGCACTTTGGTATTCAAGGGTATTTGTCTTGTTTTTTCTCACCCTTCACAAAAGCTGTCCTCTGCTTAACATGCACATTTTTTCCTTCAGAGCCATTTTCCTCTGTAGGCTCTCTGAGCTGGCCAGCTGCCAAACAGTAGGGTGAGCTGCATGAAAAAGCCTTGATCATTGACAGGCTGTCTTACAATTTCTTTCTTGTATTCAAGATGCAGATGGATGTTATTAGAAAGGTTTTTACTTCGAATGTGCGCGGCTTGTCCACATGGCTGAGATTAGTGCTCAATACTCATATAATGCTTTTCATCCTCAAAAGGACTTTACAAGCTCCAGCCCTCAAAACACCCCCACAAGGTAGGTGCCCGAGTTTTGTTATGTGTGTTATAACAAGGAGGGACACATGTTAGTAACTTGTTCAAAGATGTATGCCACAGTGAGCATTGTAAAAGAAGGAATTATTTACACTTTCCTAATGTTCTTCTGTGATGTGTTCCTAGGAAAATAATAAGTTAAAAGACTTCACCATGGCAACATGTTTTCACCCATGAAAGAAGCGATTAGTGACATCAAAAATTAAATTGTATCTCAGGTTATAGTACTACTAGATAAAAATGCAGCATTTCTAAAATTTATGAGGCCAAATATGCTACTGCACTAAGCTTCAATTAATACAGCAGAACTGGAGCCTACAGGGATCGTCAAAGAGACTCAAATTTGATAGAAGATTTGGAGCACTTGCCTCAAACCATACTTCAAAACAGAGGGAAATGATTATAGGAAGAATGATGAAAAATGCCTTCTCAGTTGAAAGGACAGTGCAGGATTATTTTTTTCCTCTGCTTTGACTGCATGATTATAATTAAAACAGCTCCAGTAACCTGAACAGTCCCAGTATGAACTCCTTTCCACAGAAAGTTCTTGTAATATTGTACCTCATCTTAGTGAGGAGGCTGAAATAAGCTGTAGCAGTAAAAGATATCTTTATAATTATGTATTTTCACTGAGCTTCTACTGGCATGAGTGTGCTGACATGCTTTACCTTGCACAGACAAGCCAGTGGAAGTTCCCAGTGTTGACCAGCGCATGTAAACTGGCCAGGGCCACTCTGGGATGTGGTTTCTAAACTAGGTGGTCAAGACCTTGAAGGCTCTGATAATCATCATTTAAGGTCTTTGTAGCCTCAGTGGGCCTGAGGGCCTGCAGAGGTACCTGGAATATTGTCTTGGGAAACAGCAGCCAGCCTGGTGCCATGAGGAGCAGTCCATAGGGCTGTGAGATGGTGAGGCTCCTCTGCATAAACCAGCAGGGGCTGTCTGGGGGAGCCCACAGGCACAGGGGTTTGCCCCACAGACATACACCCACCTTATGCTTTCTGGATAAACAGGCTGCAAATAGCCTGGCTAGCCCAAGCCCTGCAGAGGGTAAAGCTTGATAGGCTAAAGCAAGTGTATATTCTAATTCTGTTCCCTCTTCCCTATTTTTTGGGAAGCATTACTTTCTTTCAGATTATTGTTTTTTTTTTTCACAGAGTGAATGCTTGCATAGCTGTGTCAATAGAATGAAGGACTCTGCAGCATCTCAGGAAAGATGCTGAGTGTGGCTGAACTCTCTGGTGTGTCATGTAGGACAGCATGGTTGGTGCTGCTATAGTGGGGAGAAGGGTTGGAATGGTATAAACTAGTCATGCTTTCTTAGCCCCAAAAAAAGTTTCTTTTTTTTTTTTTTACCCCAGAATACTTTGATATTCCAACTTATCTCCCTCTTGTTTCCCTGAGAAAGGTATCTGGCCCCATAAAGTACTCTGGAGAAAAGGGAAAAGTGAATAATTTTCTGGTTTTATGACTACTATGCAGTGTTTCAGGTAAATTCAGGGAAATGATGGGCACATAAATTAGTGAAATTTTTCTTAAGGGAAATTACAAGTGGAACAAGTTATCACATTTTTATGGTTCCTACATCCTTAGCCTTTAATGCCAGCTACCTGATTTCACTTTATAATTGTGCAAGTGAGTGCATCTAGGCCAATTAAGTCTTTTCAGTTGCTTTCAAAAGAGTTGCAAATGCCTGCTAGAAGATGGAGATGCCTTATGATTTAACTTTAATCATTTGGGTTGCAATTAAGAGATGCTTTTTCAGGGCCATGATTTACCTGTATAGTAAAAAAGACATATATGTGCTCATACTGTGAGGTATTTTAGTGAATAGCTCAAAGCTATGCATTGCTTTGGATATCTTCAGTACTTTTATTTCTCTTTAAAATTTACTGAAACAAAGATCTGCAAGCACTGCAGAATGGGTTCAGGCCACTCTAGTCCAGTTTTTCTCAAATGCCATCACATCTTCATCCACCTATAAATTCCTTTCTTATTTTTCACAAGATTAGCCTTGGAACCTTCAGGTTTGAGGCTCCCACAAAGTGAAGTGCAACTTAATTCTGGGGTGCACAAATCTTTTAAGATCTAACCACAGTAGGAAAATACTTCCCCTAACTTCAGTATTGGTCTCCACATTCAAATGAACTGAATAGCTGTAGCATTATTGATGGTTTAAAAAAAATTATATTTTTGCTTGAAAGGCTCCTCTTTGCACTTTAAAGGTCTGCTATATGTGGTTTTAATCAATTGTATTTATATTTACCAGCAGTAACAACCCACTATCAGGGTCAGAGATTTACATATAAGGTGAGAGGGACCCTCACTGGGAGTGTGTTAGTGATGAGTGTGGGTTAAAGATTACAGGTACTTCAAATAAAACCTCAGAAATTCTCTTTGAAAATAAACAAAATATCCAGGTAAATGCTTGACTTCTGGAACATTGAGAATATTTTTGTAACACAAGGGACCCAGACAGATTAATTAAAGCTGAAATTTTCTCCTGTGCTTCAACTCCTCTGCTCCCTAGCAAGAGGAATCTAAGCTCATACCTGAATGCAGTAGTAATGCAAAGGCTCCAGGCAACATTGTTAGCTACTCACATCAACGGAATGAAGTTGCACAGCTCCCTTCCACCTGAGAGAAGAGCTGTTTGAGCAGTTCGTGCGTCGCTAACGAGGCACAGATGTCGCCACTGGGCAAACAGGGGCAGGATTGTTGTGTTGTTTGTCATGCAGCTCTTCCCAGGGCACAGCTGAGCACACCTTGGAGAGGTGGCTCTCTCTGGGGGCTCCAAGCGGCGCATTGTTTTTCTTAGCTGGAGACCATCCTCTGCTGCAGCACTGTGAGAACTCCCTAAAAGCCCAGCAGGGATTAAAGACGTGGAGAAGGTGCTGAGCTGTTTTAAACTAGCAGGATTTTGTTGGTCTCATTGGAAGAGAGGGGCTTTGATGAGACGAGGACCTGGGCTGTAAAACAAAGGTACACTGAAAAGGAGAATGATCCAGCCCAGCTCTTCTCCCACCCAAGAATCTGCTTCCTCGTGTGAATGCTGCTCACGCACAAGCTAGAGCGTGTGGATGCCAATCTCCACCCTCCAGTTTATTTGCAGGAGGGTACTTGTGAAGTATTTCAAGACTTCCTTATCCCAAAGACTAAATACACAGGACTGTCTCCATTCCAGCTAGCTTCGGGTGAAGGAAGAGAGATAAAATTTAATTATGGATAGCAGGAGTGTGGCCACAGTGGCAGTGCACAGGGCTCTCGTCATGCCAGTCAGGAGCCAGCACATGTCAGTAGTCTTGTAAGTGGCTACTAAAAGTATTTAAAAAAAAAAAAAGAAAAGGAAAATTCTGGGCAAATATCTTCCTCCAACAAAATCTTTGAGAGTTCCTGTACTTTTCAAAAGTTACATCTTCCAGAAAGTCATCTATTTGCCACAAAGCGTTAATCTCAACTACCTCTTTCTGTCCAATTACTTCCCACATGTCAGTTTCTCTTCCTGACCTAGAAAACTTATTTACAAGATATACGTGGTTGGCTACAGATCTTCATCTGCAACTTCCCTCTGCTACTTGCCCTGCAAAGCACAGCAATAAAGACACAAGCTTTATCTTCTTCTTTTAATTTTTTTTCTAGAAAGGAAAAGTGAAACAGGCAGTGTGTTCCCGTGTTCTTCTGCACGAGAAGGCAATGGTGCATGTTCTCAGCACAAATCAGTTGTTGCAAGAGTAGGAAGATAGTGTTTATCACAGCTAGCTGCTGAATGTTTAAGGAGTATTATGAGTATCTGTTACATAAATGAAACAAATAACAAAATTAACATAAAAACCCTGAGGGAAAGTGATAAGTTGTTGCTGTCTGTCTTAGATCCAAGAAACACAAGGAATACATTGCGTAAACTTCTACCTCAGAGCTAGTGACTGCTTAAAAGTGCAGTACTGCTTGTTTCTGTCTGGTCCTTCACGTCTCTGTTTTTGTGTTACTGGAGGATTTCTTGTGTTACTGGAGGACAGCTGAATTTTATCCTTGAATTTATCATTATGCATTTGTACAGAAGCTGAAGGTTACAGTGGAAATAGGGATCTCTTTGTATTAAGTTCATTACAAAAGGAAAGGAATAGAAAGTCTTAATTTTCACTGCTGACTTTAACAGACACTGTAGAATGTATGAAACGCATTTGGACATAAGAGTGTTTTGAACCTGAAGTGTGTAGTTTTTTTATGATCTGCCCATTAAGAATATTCTTTGAATACAGGTTCAGTGAGAAGCTCTGCACACACAAGGCCAAGCAAATTGTCATTAACCTGTCCAGAATTATCAAAACAATTTCACGTCAAGCTTAGATCACCTAAGCTTAACTTAGTGTCCATTACCTGGAACATAGCTTAACTCAGTGTCCATTACCTGGAACATGCTTTCTTTGGACAGGCTAAAACTGGATTTTAAAACTCTTTTATTCCAGTTACTGGATGGTTTCTTCCTGGAAGAATGGATGGAACACAAATTGATGGAGTATGGTATTGCTAATTTGTAAGTAACAAAAATACCAACTTTTATAGAACTCACTGAACTTAAAGCTGATTCTATCCATTTAAATTGGTACCTAGTACTTGTCACAGTATGATATAGGTGTGAATATGCTTTGCCAGGATATGTATGCACAGCAGAGAAACATTCACTTAAGTACACACCCACACATCCCCATATGCTTTGAACAGATCTAAATGGTGACTGAAGGATGAAGAGGCTGAGCCACATAAACATTATCCACAATGACTATTAATTTCAAGGCAAAGCAATAATTCATAAAGGTTGTTAGGAAGCAATGTAAATGCAAATGCCCTTCTAATAAGTGCTGGCAATATTATGTTGGAACGTGTTTGTGATTCACCACAGTGTGTTAAGCAGGGAGGAGCGTGGATGATTTCTGTGGAAGATGGTGACAAGAGTAAAGAGGTGAAAACTGACAGGAATGTGGCATTTGGGGACTCAGTCCAAGGAACAGCTCTAGCATGGGCTGACTAAGCAGTGCAGTAAGTGCTTGGTGCTGGAGTGAAGATGGGCAATATCTGGAATAATTAATCAATAATTCATTATGGAAAAATGCTACCAGCTGTAAAATTAATTTGTAGAATAATGCCCTCCAGTAATGCCATAAGTTATAAATATATTCATATTTTTTAAACAGTACAAGCAGAAGACAAATGCTTCAAAAACATATAACGTATAACGTATAACATATAACGTATAACGTATAACATATAACATATAACATATAACTTAACATCTGACTTTAGAAAAATGAAAAAGTTTCTGATGGCAGCCAGTGAAAATTAGGCAATTAGTATAGAACCCTAGTACTGAAAACAGAGCACTGAGAGAAAAAGGTCTTAATAACAATGTTAACAACATTTTTTTTCTCATATAAATATTTTATACCCTGGTGCAGGAATAAAGTTCCTGTGTTTTTCATTTTCGTAGCAGAGCTTTACATGTTTTATTTATCATTCTGCATGATCTATTAGGTAACTTTATCATCGAGTGTTTTATGAAAAGCAGTATTGCTGGGTAATAATGATCATCTGGCTATCTATTGTTAATATGTATGAATGAAATTATTTTAAAGACTTGACCAGCTTTGAATAAATAGTAATCCCATCTATATTTGACTTTCAGACAATTTCTATTTTTGATACTTTCGCACAATCATGTAATATTTGGGTTGTAGAAGCTTCAAAAGAATATTTTAAATAATGCAATTATAGTTATTTCAGAAAAAGTAAGCTTGTGCTTTCTCTTAGGAAATATATTGGCCTAGTGTAAAATAATGAAATGTAAGTTTGGGTTTTAATTTGTTCAGTAATTTAAATTTCAAAGGCAATGAGTAAGAAGGAAATATTTTTTCCTTTTTTGAGATGTTGTTTACTGAAATACATTATTTGAAATATATGTGACACCAAATATATAGATCATGAAGCTGTTATGATATACATTCAGCAGCTGAAATGGTTCCTATGTACATCCTGCCTATGTTAGTTGATGGATGACTATTTGGAAAGGAACGGAGTGCATTTTTTAACCTATACATTATTCAGAAAGTGTCATCTATCTAAAACAACACTGGCTTTAGTCTCTGATACTTTTGCCACTGTGTAGCAGGTGCAATTTGAGACTCACACAGAGCACCTCTCCATGCTGGCAGCCTGTCGCAGAGCACACCAGGACTGAAGCACTGGCTTACTGCTGTGTGCTTTGCACCGTCCCATGGAACCGACCTCTTCCACCCCACATCCTCACGTGCAAAAGATGCAATCTCACTGCTTCTCTCTGTGCTTCATTTTCTGTTTAAATAAACAACTCGAAATGCTGCTGCTACTGTTACTAGAAACAGCACTTTGCTGTGCTTCTTTATATCTCAGAACACCTAAGAAGGTTAGCTGCCAGTTTTGTGTCTCTTTTCACAGAAGGAGAAGCTGGGGCAGATGTTGACATGAGATCTGGAGCACACCTTCCCAGCAGGGGTACCAGGACAGAAGACCTCCCATCACCACTTTTACTCTGAGCGATGAGGAGCAGACCTGTACCATGGTCACAAGCACAGAGGAGGTTTGTGTAGATGTTCCAGAGCTTCAGAAACACATGCTTGACCTTCGAGAGTTGCTGCTGATTTGTTCAGTGCTCACACAGTGCGCAGCACAGGCCTCCTGGGTGCTGCTGCAGTACAGCCACCTTTCCTTTTGTTTGGGCACCTTTATCAGCACAGCTAAAGGGAACACTGTGTGGACTGTGAATTCCTCTCCAAGATCATGTAAATACTTGGACAGTTTCTCTGCTGTTTCTCTGGTATTAATCTAACTAATTAAAGCTGGTTTGCATACATCTGCAGCTACAGCAGTAGTTTAATGATAAATATTCCCAAATGTAGCTATGCAAATAGTCACAAATTCTGAATAAATATGTGAAATGCATTATGGTAGTCAAAAATTCTTCAGTTTTTCCTTCAAGAAAAAAACAAAGAATGATTTTCCTTTATGGTACAGGCCAGGTTCTCTTCTGTAACCTTCAGAATTTCATATGAGTAAAGGATCATAAAACCTGCAGTAAACATTCAAGGATTATTTTACTATGGTCTGTGTTAGCTTTCTGTCTATCAGAGGTGCAGAGTGGTTGTTCCATATTATGCCCATACATAAGTGATTACTGTATGACAAATATCCACAATGACAGAGGATGTTATGTAAAAAATTAACAGACAAAACCACCCAAACAAACAGACAAACAAACATGCAAACAAGCAAACTCACGTGCCCTTCATCATAATGCAAAAGGTACTAAAAACTGGAATTGCGAGTGGTAGTAATCCCAGCCATGCATAAATCCCAAAAGGTGACAGTCATTCTTGGAAATGGTGCCACCCTAAAGAGGGAGCATAGAGGCTAATCTTATTTGAAGGATAAGATCATCTCCCCTTGGTAGTGGTCTTACTTGTACATAAAATAATTAATCTTTGACTTAAAACCCAACAAAATTGGCTTCTGCCCAGTCCAGAGGGGATGGCTGCTGTTGTCAAGGGCAGCTCTGGAGGGTTTCACCAGGCCAATACCTCTGTTCCCCTATAACTCTCTACCTCCATGAATAGTTATGGAAGTATCTTTTTATGGTTGCCAAGAAGATGCCAGGAGAGATCTGGGAAGGAGAGGGGCAATCCTGAGGGCTGGAGTTTAACTGCATGAATCTGCTGCAGCTGCCATGCCATCTCCAGGAGGTAGATGGAAACGAGTACCTACCCAAAAAATGGGAGAAAGGAGCATCCCTGGGCTTATAACCATATAGACTGTACATAACTTGCTCAACTCCCTCAAAGTGGCAATGTTTTATTTTTTACCAAGACAGACTCGTGCATCCCAAGCAAACCAAGCATTTAACTGTGGGTGACTAACTACAGGTGTAATGAATTGAAATCCATGTGGCTAAGCCAAGTGCAAGCTTTTAGAAGTGTATCTTCTTAAAAATGATGTTTAGCAAATGAACAAAATGCTCCCAGAACTGCTGAATTTGTTTCCTTAGCATTTTAGCTGTTTGACCTGACCATTTCAAATTACCTCTTGAAAGAAATGGACATATTCAGGAGAGGAGATACCCTGTATTTCTGATGCAAAATGCTTCTAGAAAATGACATAGCTATTACTTATAGCTATCCAAAAAGATATTATGCTGAGTTGTCATATTTTGTGTTGCAGGCTTTTCATACTGTTGAAATATCAACATCATATGTACTGTGTGTGTACAGTTAACTCTTGGTCTCCTGGTGCAAGATGAGTAGGAAACCTGTGTAATGTATTAACATGACCAGAAAAACACCCCCTCAAAAAAAATCACTCCATTGTAAATTAGGGTAAGACTAGATAACACCTGAAGAGTATTATCTAACCTGAAGAGTAACCAATAAGCAAAATGAATGGCATGTCCTGGTATACATGTGTATTTTAAATCATAGTGATTTTTTGTTGAAGCTGGAAAACAGGAAGAGAGTGAGAGTAAGAGAAAATGTAAGTTGCAAAAACATTTGATACCATAAATTATGGTTTGTTGAATACTTGTAGTGAAAAATGGGGGTTTCTGGAGATAATTGCATGTTTTCTCAAGTAATAACTGTCCTTACTCTGAATCTTGATGATTATTTACTGATTTATTGTTGGGATGTTTTTTTTTTCTATTCAGAAATAACTAGACTGATTTCAGCAAGAGAAAAAGCCCAGCATAAAGGACATGCTAGTATCTGCCATGGAGGATATGAATAATCAGAAATATTTGCATTATACAAATATGTTGCTTACAGATACAAAAAAAGGTGTTAACACAACACATCCTTAAATATTATCGAGATATTGTTGAGTATATTTGTACATAGTTCTGTATGTACAATTCTCTTCATTCATTCCCATTTATAACATTTCACGTAGCCTTTGACACAGATCTATAACCATTGAGATTTGTGACACTGATCAGAATACAGTGAGAGCCCTGAAATCCCATTCTCCGACGTGAAACATCCCTATGAATCACAGGTATTGTGCTACCAGACAGCACAGCAAAAAATTAACCAGAGCAAAACACTCGACTTGGTGCTGTTACAGCTAATAGGTCTGAAATGAAAGATAATTGCATATTAAAATAGAGTGGGTAGCTCTGTTTTGATGTAGAGATATAAAGATGTCAGGCAAGCTAGGCTGCAGCAGCAGGGAATGGGTGCCCTGAAGTGATTGAGGAGTGAAGCCCAAGAGAGCATTCCTCACATTCCTGTGGCACTCCTCCTATACATATGCCCCCAAAAAAGGGAATTCCAGCACTCTGAATTGGTAAACTGAGCTTCAGAAAAGCTGGCACTTTTCTATAGCTGCAGGCTTGATTCATTTGAAGGAATTATTATCATCTCTGGATGATGAACACGAGGCATATTTAAACTGTTATTTTTTAGGGCAAAGGGCATGACATTTCCAATATGTTACTAAAAAAAAAAAAAAAAAAGAAAAAAATTAAAAATCCCCCATAAGGACTTCTAGTAAGCACCAATAAACAAGATGTAGAGAATGTGGAGCACTCCCTAGTATTTTCCCATGATATGCCCAGAATAATTGGTATTACTGCAAAAATATTTTGCTGACACATCTGAGTGGGATTAGCCCAAAGAGCTATCCTTGTTAATGAGCCATATCTAGAAATTGAGTAGGTTTAGTAGATTACTGTCTGAAGACACAGCATTTTTGAGAACCACTTATGTCTAAAAGTGTAACATATTTTCTCCTGGGACTAGCAGTGTACGTTTTGTAAGGAAAAGATGGTTATCCCTGGGAAATTTCACAAATGAAAAAATCAAATAAAGATGACACTACCTTACTTGGAATTGAAATGTGACTTCTAGTGACTGGGAATTAAACAGATTTATTAGTGTTGACATTATTTACATTGCGTGATCCGTATCAGCGAAGGGTACACATCACTTGTGAAAGCAAATACATTAATAGTATTACCCTGCCGCTAATGGCACGCTAATAATACTCGCATGCTCCGCGTTTGTCAGGCTGCTGCTGAGACGTGCTCGGTGTCGTGGTAAACAAAGAAAATCAGCCATGTTGCGAGACCCTTTATTCTTAAAAAACTTAAGTTCACGTGAGGAGCACCCGCCGCTAGATAACCCCAGAACAGCGATAAATCAACGATTTCACACCCCTCCCTTCCTCGTTTTTACCCCATAGCAATGACAGAGGGGACAGCCGGCTGATACGGATTACTTTGGAGAAGCGTGACAACAGGTGGCCTCCCCGAACTCACTAGACTGGGCAGATCAAGTCTTTATTTTATTTATTTATTTTTTTGGCGTCCAGCTTGCCCATCAGCGGTATCGGTGACCAGGGGGGAGCTGGGATGATGCGCGTCCCTCGGGACCATGGCGGCGGCCGCTCGGACTTCTTTTTGGTGGTTAAGCCGGGCCAAGGCCGCGCTCCCGGGGGAGGACGCTGGGGCACCGCCGCCGGAGGGGACCCCTCAGCCGCGACCCCCGGTGACCCGCCCCGCTCCCTCCTTCCTTCCCTCCCTCCTCCGTCCCGCCTCGGCCCGCCCCCCGCCGCTCCGCCTCCCCGAGCCGGCAACTTCCCCGTCGCCGAGGCGGGCGCGGAGCCCCCCATCAGCCCGGATGGGAGGAGGAGGAAGAGGAGGGAGGAGGCGACGCCGACGCTGCTGCCCGAGGGGATGCGGCGGAGCGGGCCGGCGGGAGGCGTAGAGCCGGCTCGAGAGGGAGCGCCGAGCCCTTGTCGCCGCCGCCGCTGCCACCGGCGGGGCTCGGCCGCCGCCTGCAGCCGCTCCGGGAGGCGGCGCTGCTGAGCCCGCGCTGCCTGCGCGCCGCCGCCGCCTCGCCGCTCGCCCCGCGCTCCGGCCGCGCAGCGCCAGGCCGCGGCCGCCCTCCCCTGCGCCTCCCGGGCGGCGGCGGGAGGCAGCCGGGAGCGATGGCGTCCTACGTGGATAACAGCTTCCGCCAGGCGGTGATGAAGAACCCGGCGGAGCGGAGCCCCCAGGTGAGCGCCCCTCGTCCCGGACGCCGCTGCCCCCGGCCGGGCAGCCCCGAGCCCCGCGGGCAGCGCTGAGCCCCGCCAGCCCAGCCGAACTCCCGGCGCTGAGTGCCCGGCCGGCGGCTCCCGGGAAGGGAGGGCGCGCATTAACGCGACAACTTTCCTCCCGCTCCCTGATTTTGGGGGAAGGAGAGGGAGAAACGCCAGCTGGGTTTGTTTTGGAGGTTGCTTCCGGTAAAAAGAAAATGAACTTAGAGTATAATTTTTTTGATGGTGTGTTTTTTCTTTTTTTCTCTTTCTTTCTTTCTTTTTTTTTTTTTTTTTTTTTTTTTTTTTTTTTTTTTTTTTTTTTCCTCCCTCTGTGTGCGAGTGTGTTTTGTTATTGCCCCGGAGTACGGGTGGCTCAGGATTTGAATTCAATCCGTACTTTTACATAGCTGGCTGGAGCTGGCAGCGCTGTTTCATAATGTAGGGGCTGAGGTCAGTGGTATTCTTGGCAAGTCCTTGCTCTCCAAAGTAGGGTGAAATCCTTACACAATGGCACCAGGCAGGAATTTTTTAGATACCTGCGCCGTGCTCCTGGAGCCCTCTTTATCAGAGAAGTGTGTGAGTCGAAGCCGTTGGTAAGCGCAGTTGCGCTCAGAGAGGCTGAGAAAGGTTAAGCTGGGGACTGGAGTGCGTACAGAAACATTTTGACTTAACATGACCTGAAAAACAACCAAACTGAATGAGTTCCTTCTGCTCCCGAGCGGTTGCTGCAGTGGCTGTTGCTGCCAACTGTCTAAAGACTAATAAGCTTTACACTGATCCCCACATCAAGCCGCGGTTCAATAGCTAATGATACAAGGAGTTACTTTGCTTGGAGTTGTAATGCCGTCTGTCCTATTTTCTAAAGGCTTGTCCTGCTCTCTGAGCAGTCCCTGTATTCGGGTTTTGGGGAAGAGATGCTGTTACTGATTGTTTTGGCAGGCGTCTGACTGGCTGGTGATGATTTTAAATTGGGGCAAAAAGGAAACCTTGACTTTTGCTCAGTGCCCATAAGTCATTCCTCCTACTATAGATACGTCATTGTGGTAATGTTATTTTTATCCCCATGTTCATGGAATATGTGTCAGAAAATAAAACTTCTCATGGAAAAACATACTGGCTGCATAGGCATCGTATGTGGCATGCTTTTTTGGCAACTGTATTTTTTTTTCTTTTATATAAAAAAGGAAGCTGCTTCTGGAACATATTTTTGTGGTGCTAAACTTGTTTCTCTGTCCTTGTTTGACCTTTTCCAAATGTCTGTTTGCCTTCAGTGCTGGACCCAGCCCTTCAGTGTGTTGTGAAAGCTGAAGGAGGCTGAGTGCTCTGTCCTGGAGAAGACACTCTCTGCAAACTTGCAGCGAGGTCACTTGGATTGGCAGAGGCACAGATTTCAGCTGGGGGGTGCCTGCCAGCCATGTCCAGCCTTGGGACGTGGTTATGGAAGCCTGGTGGGGTGCTCAGCAGGAGAGATGCAGGCAGATGCTCAGGAAGCACTCGGTCAGGCTGTGGGGCCACCAGGCTGGGCTTGGGGCACGATGCATTCCCTGTGGTATGGGCTGTGCCATGTGAACTGCTAAACTTTCCCTTGTCCTTGCCAGTTGGCCTTGCTGTCTAGAAGGGATAATAGGGAAGCACAGAAAGGCAGAAAGTAAGAAATGACGCAGTGAAGAATCCAGCCTGAGTGCAGGGATAAAGCCCAGTGAAGGGCACGGAGCGGAGAGCTAAATTGGGAACACCAGGGCTGCATTAGTGCTGTGAAACTTCCCGAATCAGCACGCTGGCAGCCTGCTGTGGCAATCACCACAGGAAAAGAAACCCACCCTTAAATCTATGAAATTGACACTGGCCCAAAATAACCCACAAACAAGACCAAGTATGTGGGAAATCTAATGTGTTCTTAGCACTGGAAATACTTGAAACTGGTGGTGCTCTCCTGTTGCTGCTGAGGAGACTGGGCTTGCAGCAGAAAACTTGGTTGGTGTTTTTGCAAGTGGTCCATGTTGAATTGTGTGTGTTAGTTTTCTGCTGTTGGTTCTCTGTTTGATTTTATTTTACAACAGTATTGGAATTTGAAAGAAATGTGCTTATGCACATCATCTTTCATCATTACGTAAAAAGGAAAAAAAATACATAGAGAGGTACAAAGACCTTGTTTTTCCTTCTTCCCTTAAAGTAACTTATTGTTTCTTTACTTGTATTTTCCTGTCCTTGCTATGCTATCTCTAAAAGATAGCTACTTAATTTTGACTTTTGGGAAGTCATGAGGCTTTTTTAAAGTCAAGGGAGGGTTGAAAAGAGAAAATATATTTATCATATTTGTATCAGTGCAGGAAATAGCAAGAGAAGTATGTTAGTAGCATATTTGCTTCTTACTTATGTTAACAAATTCTTTGGGGCTCAGCTTCTCCCAAACCATGATGAGGTAAATATCTGTTTGACGTTACTATTCACCCTGGACTGTCAGGGTGCAAATTTGGCACCATGCCTTCACTGCAGGCTCAGAGGACAGGAGTGACAGAATGATAGCCAGTATGTACAACTTGCAGAAGTAGGTCTGATAAACATTGTTGGGAAAGGCAAACTTGACTTGGCTTGAACTTTTGTAGTGCAGAAATATCTTGGTAATTTTGGATTGAACTGATTTTTTTTTTCTTTGAGCTAAACAATATATTCTGCAATTGCTTTTGTAAATTTATAACTTTATATCTCTTTGGTATATCCTCCTTTACACAATGTTTCTGAATCACAACTCAATATTGTGTTGGCTAAAGAAAGTGAAAAATAAAAGAAAAGGAGATATATATGTGGCCTGTACTTTAGCATGCCTGTTCTGTAACTCTTCTCTTTAATTGATGTATTAAACTATTCATTTTCTCTTTGAAGACGTGAACTAGGAAGTTAATTTAACTACTTTGGGGAATCTAACTTTTAAATGTTCATAAATTACAAATGGTTTTATGCCCTTGAGCTGTGAGTAATCGAGATCTGTTTTTTTTCTCTCCTAATGTACTCTTGCATGGACTGTTACAGCTTTAAGTCTTTACAAAACAAATTCTTTATGGCATCATAGGCCATTTCAGAAAGCATGCAGTTTTACACTGGTGTAGCTTGCTTGAAAAAATAGGGCTGCTTTTGTTTTCAAACAAGAGAAGCTGAACCCTAATCTTTCTTTATCCTGACAACTCATTTGCATGGCATGGTATGTGAATAGCTGGTTGCTTCAGAAACTCTGCATACTGTTCACTGTTTTCATGCCATGTGGTGACGTCTGCAGGAAGAAATTTTTTGAATGCGTGCCTTATATATGTTAGATGCCTAAGGTTTGCTTCTGGAAGCTGCTGGTGTGGTACATGAAGGCAGTTCAGCGCAGCAGTGACGAGGAGCAGAGATGTGACAGCATCGCACCAGCTCTTCAGGGTGGAGGGGAGAACTGGACAGTGGCCCTCAGTTTGATACTAATGAGTCATTTAATGTCAGAAGACATCTAAACAGGATGCTCTTGTAGAGCAGATATTCCCTTCTTGAACACTTGAGAGGAAAAAATGGTTTAATTATAGGATGTACCTATGCTTTTTCCAAATAAACTTTCAGCTTGTTCCCCAATTGTGTTATTTTTATATTTGTAACCAGTGATAGCATGATTGTGTGCAATCTTCAGATAAGCCAGAAATGAACACTTCCTTCTTGCTACAGTGATCTCTTAAAAAAAATACAAGGCTGTGTATTTTAATGGGATCAGAGGAACTAAGCGTTTTATATGTGAGTCTAGCAAAAGAATATTTAGTCTTTAAATTCAGGCTGATTATGTGTCTGTATATCAAATACACTAGAAGACTAAAATGATCTTTTTCAAAAGAGCTTATTTGGGATTTCTTACCTTTGAAAAACAAAAATGTTTTGGAGCTTGAGTTGTGCTTTCAGATTTTCTTCACTGTCTGCATGCTACTGTGTTGCCGTATTTTTGAGGTGAGCATTTACAGAGGAGGGTAACCCCTGTTATCAGGCTGCTAACAGCAGTACAATGCTGGGAACTGATTCTGTTGCTAAACTCCCCTGCTGGCTCTTGGTAGCCCAGAGAAGTGAAGGGCTGTGGCAGCTGATGCCTGGTGTTTGGATGTATTGCATCGATATGGTGGCCTTTCCATGGTGCATCTCAGGGCTTTGTTATGTGGTTATTCAGGAGCAGCCTTACTTTGCAAGGTTGGACGTTCTGTTTCTTTCTGGAGAGCACATTTGGCCAACAAAATTAGATTCCTAACTGTGCTTTCCCATGGTGGTGGTCAGGCTTTCTGCTGGCTGCAGTGACTAATTCTGAAGTGGGCTCATGAGCCTGTTATGTTTTGTGTTAGCATTGGACCATTGTTAGTAATGCAGCTTAATAAAGAAAGGTTGTTGCTGGTTCCTGCTCTGGGCTCCTTTCTTGCTCAGCAGTGGGCTTCAAGTAGAATTGCCATCATAAAGTCAGCTGTAAGGGTAGCTGGTCTGAACTAAAAAAAAAAAACCCAACAAACCTCTAGATGCTGTAGGGTTTTGGAAACTTGTTCAAAATAGTTAACATACCCTGAATGTGTCTGAAAAACTGCAGGTTAGGTGATATATTGTGGTGGCTCTTGGGCTGTAGGTAGGGGAGGTGAATACAGATGAAACAAGTTACTATAGGCTCATGTATGTAGAGACCTTTAACCATGGGGATTTTTCCTGCTGTGTTTCAGCACTAAACTGGCAGCATAAAAACCAAAACTGCTATTGGGAAAAAGTGAGACCTTTACCTGACAAGGCAAACAATGTATTTGTTTAGTACAGAAATAATGTATTTTGGAAGTAAGTGTACTTTTTTTTTCCTCTTAATATTTTTCTCAAGCTAGTATTACTATACAGCATTATTTCATGCCCAACAAACTTACTTGTATGAATATATCTTTTTATGGCTGATAAGTAAAGCTGAAAATCCTTGCATAGCTCAGATTTTCTTGTGAACTCTTTAATCTCAGTCTGGTGAAACAGCCCTGGAATGTTTGTTTGATTCTGAACTTGCAGTGTCAATTTTCATGTAATTTTCAAAACTAAGGGTATGTACTGCAATGGACTGCTTAGTATCCTGTTTGTTTTGAATGCTTATTTCCCAGTCTTTCTAATGGGGTGTGTGTGTATTTTCCCATAGCCATTCATATCTTCATGGCCAAAAGCTTTGAGAATGGCAAGAGTATTGACTTTTTAATTTCTTTTGCAGTACTTCTGCCCTGTCACAGGGCTAGTACTTTGTGCATGAATAGATTTCCATATCTTTTAATGATACAAGTTTTGCCAACACTTGCAAAGAGCTTGGTATGATCAGGAAGCCTTCAGCTATAGCACAGAAATATGAGTGGAAGCCTTATCCTACCCACTTGTGTGCTTTCTCATTGCATCAGGAGATTGCAGCTCGGTTGGCTGTCCGTATCCGAGCCGGTTTGAAACTGGGAAAGTGAGGGTTTAACTGCAGTGCCGATAAGCTCTGTGTAATTTCCTACTTGATTAATTATCTGTTTGGTAGAGTTTGCTTTTGATTTCTGCCCTGCAGTGGCTGAAGAAGTGTTTGCCCTGGGTTTGGGCTGAGTATCTTCCTGTGACCATGTTTTTCTCAGCCTTTGTGGACACAGTCTCTTTCCTGCACTTAAAAACTGGGAGCTTTTCTGTGGCATTCTTGCCTAGGAAATGTACTGAAGTGAGCGGTGCTGGGCCAAAAGCCCAGGGATCTTCTACTCAGTCCAAGCTTGTTTTGTCCACTTGCTTCCTGAGGTGCTGTTCAGACATCAGAGCGCGTGTCTGTGCCCTCTGTGATGCCAAAGGACCAGGATGCTCCCACCCATCCTCACCCACCCCGCTGGTGTGGGGTGTAGCCCGTGGTGCTGCAGGAAAAGCTTTGGTGGAGGAGGATTATGCTAAAGCAAGACTGCTTGCTGTGGATAGGCTTGCTCTTCTGCCAGAACTAGTAATGAGCAAAATCGTCTGCTGGGCTTCTGAGACCAAAAGGACTGAAAGCTCTTTCATGTCTTGGGTGTAAAAGTGTAGGTCAGCAAAAGTAAAAGACATACAAGCATTTTCCCAAGATCATGTTTTTTCTTTAGTAGGAGGTTGGAGTCTCCTGTGCATTATCTGTGTTTATTCATGGAGAACCCTTGGTACCTGAGGGGGAAAAAAAAAAAGATGATTTAAGTGTAACCTCTAAAGATGATTCATTAATTTTACACTTATTACAATATCCCTTAGCTAAGGTTTTTTTGATAAATAATTGTTTCTTGACATCCATTGTTTTAAAAGCCTGTATGTGCAAAAGTTTTTAAAAGTCTATGCTTATGCAAATTACTGAGTAGTAACTACTAGCAGTAGCTATTCATTCTGTTGAACTACTGATCTGATTTTAATATTTTTTTTCTCTAAATCAGAATGTTGCTACTTAATCTGTTAGCATGTTTCAAGAATGACTATATGTACACTGAACAGTCATTGTAAGAACTTTGACTTCCTCATTGAGGGTTTTTTGTATCCTCATGAGAAAATATATTTTGGCTTGTGTTTTGGGAACTTTCCCACAGTAGGAGATCTAATTTTTGCGAGGTATTGTTTGGGAATTCAAAAGGAGCCCTGGCAGAAAGATAGCTCTACAAAGATGCTTTGTGAGGGGCAGCTGAGCCTGCGCGCCTTGTTTGCTGCAGCCAGTGTGGAGATTTAATTTGCTGGGTATATTTTGCATGAAGGGGTGTATTTGAATTAGTCTCAAAATGGAAGTGGTGCTCTGCTTCCCTTTTTCTGAAGTTGGTGAAGTTGACCACTTTTCTTGAAAAGGGAGAGAGAGGAGCCCTACTGCAGTGCTTTTCTTACAGCTTTGTTTGCAGTTAAAATTAGCTATTTGTTCTCTCTGGGTATCTCTGTTACGCCCATAGAGCTGTAGATGTGTTTCTTTGTGTGTGTCTGTCTTGTCTGACCTGAATAAGAGTGATTAAATATTTGATTTAGAGCAGTTCTAAGGAATTCTAGTCAACAGTAAAGGTCAGCATGTATATCATTACCTGAGCAAAACACTAAAGGAATAAAAAAAAAAATTAAAATATTTAAATGCTTTTAGCGGGGGGGGGGGGGGGGGGAAAAGGCATCAGTGGGCTTTTCAGCCCTGATAAAAATTAAAGGAATATTCTGATATTAATATTTCTGTGGACAGCATGATTTTCCAATTTTTTTCTTATTTGTGTGTATTCTGATAAACATGAACAACACAATGAAACAGCATCTGGTTTCAGTGTAAATTACCTGGGAATGTGTATTAAGTTTCATGGAAGACATATTCGTGGAGCATGTCTGTTGTTGACTGTCTTTACTGGGCTGTTTGTTTCTGTTTGCTTGCTTTTTTGTATGTCTTAAATTTAAAATAAACTTTGCTTAATAAAAATATTTATTATGTAGTAGTTTTGGGTTTCTAAATGGGAGGGTGTTTCCTGTTACCTGAATTGTTTCCTTAGTAGTTTGTTGTTTTGTTTTTTAGTTTATATTTGCAGTTCTTTATTGTTAGGAATAATGGTCTCCCATCTTTATTTTGCTTTTACTGTAGTTGGGAAAAAATATTGGTATAGCCTTTTCTATCTGAAATTAGTCATTCACACTTTTTGCCCTGTTACACAAAAAACAACTCAAACCTTAGAGAGGTGAGAAAGAGTGTTACACAAATGTGGTTTGTAAGCAGTCGATGGGAAAACAAGGCCGTACCACCAATATCTGCTTGAGGTTTTGACTTGCTGAAACCAAAGGCTGACTCTTTTGTGGTTCATAGTATTTCTTTAGCAGCAGAGCTAGTTGCAGTGGGTTGATGCTGGCGGGATGCCAGGCACCCACCAAAGCTGCTCACTCACTGTGTTTTCCGTGCTGATGTTCTCTCCTGCCTCATTCCTGCCCGTCCAGCTGTTTGTGAGGCTGCAAAAATAACAGGATAAGTGATACAGTCTTGTTAGCTGAACAGAAGGAAAGGACTTTACTTTTGAGAAATTGTGTAGTAGGGTTTTTATTTTCTAAAATTTAAGTGACTCAGTCTGGTTTAGATTGTGGCTTCAAATGTTTGTGTCGGTGCAGCTGAAGGTGTGAAGACCTATGATACAAGAGATTGAAAAGAAATGCTTATGGTTGTGTGTAGGAACCTCTGAAATACCTTAACCTCTCCCAGAGAGTATATGGTGCTCCATTTTCAAACACTGTTTATAAGTATAAAAAAAACTCAACTGGATGTAATGCTATGACATTATTTATTCTTGATGTATTTTCTCTTGATGAGATTTTTTTTTTTTTAAACTTAAGGGGCACCTTTGCATTCACTGAATTGGGTGAGGGAGATGCTAAGGCTCGGGGCTTGGGTTTTTGTGATATATTGTTATACTGAATCTTGTCTGTATTTACAGAATATATATACAGTAAAGTGTATATACTGAATCTTATCTGTATTGGTTTGTTGTATAGTATTTGAAAATTGGGTGCTCCTGGGCTCTCTTCCTGGGGGCAAAACAAAGAAATGATGCTTAATTTTGTTGGCATGCAAGTTAAAAGGCGTATACATTTTTCCATTTGGTGTGTGAAATCTATTGGGACGTACCTAAAATATGTACCCTCCATTGTTTTTGTTTTGACTTTGAGGTAAGTGCTTCATCTTGTCAGGAAACCATTCCCTTGCCCGCCCAGAACGTTTCCTCAAAATACATGACCTTGCAGAAATCAGTCACACATTGCATTATGTGAGTAGCCAGCACTCGTTTGAATGGTTCTGCAGAGTTTTGCTGTTTGTCAAAAGATGTGTCTGAATACACAGCATCCATGGTAGTAAATATTTAGATGCATTTTGAACTGAGAGAGAGAGGCTTGTCTGTGCAGTATTACAGACTTCTTTTGTCCCTTGCCAGTGGTGCTGTGGGTGTTCAAAGTGAATTCTCTCACCAGTGCTGTAGGACAGGCAGGCGCTGCCAGAACACAGCATCCCATTGCTGACTTCTATTTGTGCAGTAGCTCAGGCAGTTTTTCAAAGTGCCATAGCTATAGTAACAAAAAAAGACGGACTTTGGTTTAAATAGTTACATCAATATTTCAAAGTTCTGGCATTTTATTGTGTTCGTGTGTGATGGTGCTTTGTGCTGAAATAGCTTTGAACTTTATCTATTAACTGTGAAATTAAAATGTATTTGTTCTTGTATCTGTTCTTATGCTGTTGTAGTTGTTTTTATACCTGGATCTCAACCTATGGTCTTTACCTTTTGTGCCTCCAATTCCCCTTTCCATCCTGCTGCAGAGAAGGGAAGGGGACAGTGAGTAAGCACCATGTGCTTTGGAATGTTTCTGTAAGAGCACTAAATTGGGGAATACTGTTCCTAAACCACAGCGGGAGTTCTCCCTGTGGAATTCTTCTTCACCTCTGGAGGAACTGCAGTCTCCAAAAAGAGTCAAAAACTGGAAATAAAAAGCAAGTTCTGGATGCTGCTGAAGCAGAATATATGCAAAGGTGTGTAACATGGTTGGGCTCTTATCCCAGTTGCTAAATTCATAACAAGATGCCGAAAGCTGAAGTGCTGTAGTTGATCACAACACATTTGTTGATTTCCTGTTGAGGGTGGCTAATAACCAGCAGTTTCACCAATGAAGGCAGTAAGTGACCCATCAATTGAAGTTATATTATCTTAAGAAAAACAATAAATGAGGGGTTAGTTCATAGATGATACTCTATCTTGAGTATGAAACAAGAAAATAAGATTTTGCACTGGTTCATGATGTTCAGGTGGTATCTCTCTATAGATTTGATTAGTGCAGTAACTAAGTAGCTTGCATGTATTCAGTGCTGAGGAGCTGGTGAGCAGATGGTAAACGCTCCCAGTGAGAAAGTTTTCTCTCTGAGTTACAGGAAAGTAGTTGTGAGGGTCTCAGTCTGAGCTGCATTTTGTCTTCTCGGTTGATCCTGTGGTACACATGGCTGCATAGTGCACCACATTTGTTGGGGGTCTTCAGTGGATTTGTTACAAATTTGTACAAAGCAGAAAAGGTCAGATCTCTGTGTGAATGGCCCGCAGTGGTCTGAGCTGGAGACTGAAGCATTTCATGTGTGCCATGGGTATGGAAACACGAGGGGCTCCGCCAGCTACATGCTGACCAGGAGCTGGCGCTTGCTGGAACGAGGGTAATTGAGTTTCTGTCCTTGCCATGGCTTCTTCCTTAGTGCTGAAAGCTGCTAATTAGCACCAATGCCTTGTTTTAATTCAAGATGACTTCGCTGGAAGATGCCAGCTCCTTGGTCGTAGGCCACTGAACAACTATCAGATGGCAGCACAATTCCAGCTCAGCTGTTAAAAATGGCTTGAGGTAACAGTGCCAAGGGAAGGGTGAGAGTTTTTTAGCTCTGTTGTAGGTGTTTGCCAAGGTGGAAGAGAGGAGGATATTCCGTATCTGCTGTATTTTAGACAGCCATTTATTTTGGTGCTATTAGCTTGTATTTTATCAGGCTGATTATTGATAGATAGCTGGTCTCTACTTGTCCTACATCCTCTTTAAGAGTCTTGTTCAACTCTTTAATTTAAGATGACTTTTAGGGGAATATCACTTTCATAGCTGAGAAACTTCTAGACTACAGGCTATTGCTGGAAAACATGATCAATGCAATGCATGGCACAAAGCGGTAAAAATGCTCTGTTAGCTTTGAAAAACAGTTCTAAGAACCCAAAACAAAGAAAATTGAATTTTGGGATAGGATACTTCATTTTGAAGTAGGTTTCTGAATGCCCAGGCAAAGTATGAGTCCTTCTCCCTTCTTGTAGTCATTCTTTGTACCTAGCCTTGTGCTATTATTTAACCTCTGTCTTATTAATTTGATGTCCTGTAGTTTCTCCCGTTCTAAACCCCTATTGTAGTTATTTTTGAATTTTGTGCCTTAGTCGTTACTTCAGGTATTTTTCTTACTTGGTGAGCACTTAGAACGGGGTGATTTGGCTAATAATTTATTTCACATTTATTTATTTCTGAGTGAGAAAGAAACTCTCCTTTATTTATAAATTGCAATACAGTGTACCTTATAAAGGTTATTTTTCAATTCTGAAACAAAATATAAAAATACTTTGAGTTTGTCATCATCGGAATTGTCATATGTCAGATTTCTACCAGGTTTGATAAGCAAACATTGCTGTTTGACGTCTAATGTTCTTATGTGAATGAATATTTTATGTGAATTTAAAAGTGAAGAGAAAATAATGGCACTTTCTTACAATCCATCTTGGCTTTGATAGTGAACGAACATTTAGCGATGACGAAAGTAACGTGGTTTATGGTGACACAACCTGCATAAATCCAGTTGGATTTGCTGTTGACATTGGCCCACGTTCCAGCAGGCGAGTTGCCTTACATTTCTTTTGAACAAAGGAGGTCTGTCTGAAACAGGTGCTCTAATGGTTACCCTGGCCTTCATAAATAGCTTCTAGGTGAAGTATTACTTCTGTTAACCATGAGTAACTTCACAAGGCACCTTGGTTTACTGCATGAGGTTTCCATTTTATATTAAAAAAAACCCTCACAGCCACAGCTCCGTGGTGTTTGATGCCTCATAAGGCGCTGTTTATTTTTAGAGCATGCTTATCGCAATTTGTCAGCCAAATATTGGCCTGTCCCCTCTGCTATTAGATAGCTGCTGAAATGCCATTCTCAAGATAATTTTACCTACCCTGGTTGTTCCAGGGTAATCTTAGTTTCTAAAAGAAATAATCTAAAACTTGCCAACTCTGCAGAACACATAAAATAGTAGAAGACGGGCTTATTAAGTTTTGCAACCATATCATAATGTGTTAAATTTAATGTGACAAAATGGTTTTGAGAGTTCTGTGGTAAGTTGCCTGAGTGTGTTGAAAAGTCTGAATGTTACTTATGAACACTAGTGAAAAATATTTCTAAATTGGTTGTAAAATGAGCCAGGAGATAATGAAGAAATAGCTGGGCCAGTCTCCAGGCTGGTAAGACATGGCTACTTGCACGCTGTGCATTGCTTTAGGAAAACTGTGTCACAGCTTCTTTTAAGGAGAAAGGAAAGTTCTGCTTTAAACAAATGACATTTGATATCTTCCTTGATTTCTTTTCCTGTTTCTTCTATTTATAGATGTCTTCAGTTTGGGATTTATCTGAAAGCTAAGGTCAGGAAGCGCCTTCCTCCAAAAATGCTACTTGTTGTGGTTTTCTGGAATGTCCTGTCCCCTCTCCTTCCCAAAAGGAACTGTACAGAAAGTATTTTTCCACAATGAAACACAGATCTTCAGCTCTGCAGTATCATGCTGTGACTCTGGCATATACTGGTTCACCTCCAAAACCGAAACTTTAAAAAAATCATCTCTTGGTGTCCACAAGACTTACACGACTGATTAAAACACAGAATACAGTAACCACTTCAGTTTCAATTATTTCTCATTTTAATAGAGCCTCCTATGTGGAGGCAGAGGAACACAGGCTGTATCCTATTTGGTAGGACTCATTTCCCATTTAGATTTTCAGATGGCCTTAATGACTTTGTTTACATAGGGGTACATTTAGAGGAGATGCTCACCCACTTCATGCTTCTACCAAGTATGGAAGGTCTTGGAGGACCTAAATTAGAAAGTTTCTCCCACCTTGGAGGTCATGAAAATAACAAGCGAATGATCATTAAACATGTACTTTTTGGTGAGTTCTGGTGTATGAAAGAGGTTCTCCCCAGTTTACTAACAAAAGGCTTAGCCACTTAAACTAGTCCTCTGAGAGAGTACAGCAATCCTGAGGGCAGCAAAGATGTGGGAGGTCAATGAAAGATTTTGACTAAACTGTCTTTTTCATAGTAAGGGTCCAGTGCAAGGTCTTCAATTCAGGATTGATTTCTTACAAACAGCTTTATTTAGTCATTCAGGTTTGCACTATTGTTTATGAAGCAGTACAATTGAACTTGTATGCTTGTGGTATGACCACTTAGCAAGCATGCACTGTAAAGTACATCTGAGGAATAAATAAGGAATTTAAAATTAAGTTATATTTGAAGACTTGGTTAAAGTCTTGAACTAAACAAGCGTCATGCACCCGAGTCTTCTTGTGATGTTCCCTTGTAAAATTTATTTAAACCTATATTACTTATTGAAACCTCTGATGGCAAGTAACTCCTTTTTGGAATATGGGTTTGACAGTATGTTATATAGTCTATAAATGACTATTTTGTCATCTCACTTTATTTTTGTATTGTTTTGTATTTCCATGTGCAGTAAACTAGATTTAGAATTAGGATCATCAACAGTAGTTGAACATTTTGTTTAACTTCATATTTGTGTATCTGGCTTTTGTGTAACTTTTCATAATGGGCCTGTTGAGTGTTTAGTACTTTGCATTTGCTTCAGGAGCCTTTGCAATGCGTTGTGGTGAGCAGGTTTCAGGAAAACCAGCGGCGAGTTTAATTGCCACTGTTAAACTGTCTCATCCCCAGTGTGCAGTGCCACTTGAAAGAGGTTTCTGAAGCCAGCTCTGTATGTCTGAAAGTCTTCGTAGGTGTTGAAATTCAAAGTGCTGAACAGAATGTTCTAAATTTATTTTCAAAAGTAGTGTGGCATTTCTTAGGAAATAATCACAAAGAAAATATTTTTCTGTATTGATACTGTTTTGACCTTTCTGGTGCCCTGATAACTGGGATATAAGTTTTTAATTTTAATTTAGTTAGTATTTAACTAACAGAAGAGATAAAACCCCAAGTGTCATATGACTTCCAGTAATCAGAGGTTTTGTGAACTAGTGGACCTGTTCCTTTTTTTTGGTCCAAAATATTCTATAGACTTTGCAAACACAGAGTAACTTTTTGTTTTTACAGCTTTTTTTTTGGTTTCAGGTAGTCACCATAATAATTAGGCTGCTTTCATGGTTTTCTTGTATTCCTAATGCTAACTGTTTAAAATAACAGGGACCTACAGTTATGACAAAAAACCCATTTTACATCTGCCTAAATTCTGTCTTGTCTTGCAGCTGTAAATTGTTGAGGGATGGCAGGCATCTTTTCACATATTTTGCTGTGTGTTTAAAGTTGGCCTTGAAACCACTGGAACTTAGTTGCATGTTAAAATGTGTGATTTTGTATTCCATTTAATGAGTGGATTTTGCAGCTTTAAAGTAAGACAAGAGGCTACGTGTTGTGTGCAGAAGATGGTCCTTTTTTCATCTGCTGCTTGGTGTCTTAGTTTAGTATCTGCTGTCTAAAACATCAGAATGAACATTTGTCTTTTGTGATGGATGTGTGGGTTTGTATTTTTTTTTCCCCAGAAGAAAAAGACAAAATAGTGTCTGTAAGGCGTGAAAAATGACAAAGTAGTGTCTGCAGATGATCTATGACTGCCTGCTGTGACAGACATCAGGTGTGGTGGTCTGCAGGCAGCACCAGGGTGTTCAGGAGCAGCTCCTTGGCTTTGAGTCATTTCAGCAAATTCCAGCTCTAAGGACAGCATGGCCCTGCAATGCCTGCATTGCAGCTTCTCTGCAAGGATAACCTGCTCAGAGTGCACTTACAGAACTTGGAGATGCTGCAATCATGAGTCATTTAGAACATTTTAGTTAGGAGCCTGCTGTTCGGGGACAAACACTCACATGCAGTAGCTTTTCGAATACATTCCAACTTAATTAATTTATAAATTCTTTACTTTGACAATATTAAAAGGAAATTATTCCTGGGGGATTAATTTACCATTTTAATTAATCTTCTCAGGAGAAGATGATCTTCTGTGAATATCTTGCTAAACGTTTTTCCTGTAATTAAAAAGCTTGAAACTAACCAACCACAAACAAACAAAAAAGAGAAGAAAAACCACAAAAGGGATCTCTGTCTGTAAATACATGATGTGTGAGACCACCTACTAACCAGAAAATTGTCTTTTGATCTGAGACAGATAAAGAAAATAGTGAGAATCTTCCAGGTAGGTGTGAGATAGTGACCTGATAAGAAGCCAGATATAGTAAAAATGTTTGACTAGTTAAATACAGCATCCCTCTCACAGCGGGTCAGCTTTTGTGTGTTTCAGCTTGCATATTATACCACCATCACCCAATTCTTTTTCTTTGATGAATAGAAGGCTTTTTTCCTTTCTCCAGCTGAGAATCTCCCAGCTATTATCAACTACAACTTTAAATCTTTTTTCCCCCCTCATTTATTCTTCTCATTCTACTGTTTTATTCTCTCTGCTCTTCTTATTCTCTTCATAGTTGCAGGGTTTCTGTGTGTGTAATTCTTATTTCTGATTGGTTTATGCTGCTAGGACTCAGTTTCTAAAATTGCAACATTATTCACTTTGGTAATGAACAATGCAAGAAAAATGCTTTAAGGGGTAAAAGGAATTCAGCCTGTCATAAGCACTAAAGTGTACTTGCTGCTTATGGACAGATTCCTCCTTCAGCCTAAAAGCTATATGGGATTTATAAATCCCATATAGTGTCAAAATCTGAAGGGTGGTTTAGCAATTGCCCTGACATGTCTTAGTATGCTGAGATTAAAGAAAAAACCAGAATCCTTTCTTATTTTTTTTCTTAGCTTGTTACTTATGAGACTATTTAATCAATAGTTTGTAGTTTACATTTGTTTTTTATTAAAAAAATAAAGTTCCCAGTAACAACACGACTGAAATTACATACTTTGGAAATGAACTCTGATTGTGTTTATGTTAAAAAACCCATTCTATTCAAACATCTGTTTGCACTTGGATGAAATAAAGAAAATGACCTTTCTGTCCTGTGGGGTGTGTGCGGTTTCTTTGGTTCTGTTTTATTTTGCGTTATGAATAAATGTGCTGGGGCAACTGGGACTAACACAGCGGCACTGAAATGGTACTGATGGCAGCATGGAATGTTTGAAACAGCAGGAATATGCTCTATATGTTCAGGGTTTTTTGTTATTCTGTCCTCACAATGCTGTCTTCAGTTAGTGTGAGCTATAGTGACTATTCATACGGATCTACATTGCATAACCATGCTCAGTTTGAACAAATAGAGGATGTCTTTAAGAAAGGAAACAAAACTTCTCCACTTTGTGTAGGAGGACTGTAAAATACCTTAAATGACTGTAAGAATGAGGATGTACTTTCCAAATCATTATTTCATATTTGGAATTGTGAGTAGCAGTTTGTCAGTCTTTCCCTATGTCTGTTAAAGATGTAATCTGGAAAATCAGCTGGCACGTAAATTATTCAAATGCCATATTCCAGCTTTAAAAGTACAGGTGGCATCCAGAATAAAGTTTTATTCATTTTTAGTGGAATCCTGGAGGTATTTAGTTGGATTTCCAAATAGTTTTGAGAAATAAAGCTTCATCTCTTGGACCTTCTGTGAGCTGTTGCTTGTTTGACAAAGTGGAGGTGGCAGAAATTGTGGATTTATTTACTAAGGAATGTTTAATAGTCAGTGTAAACTTAGAGTGGAAGGTAAAGATATTTTTTCATGTGTAAACCAATACTTTTATGCCCGGCTGCTTTGCTGTCTACTGTCATTAGAGCTGGGACGTCAATCCAAGGACTTGAGTGCTCTCTTTTCCAGATAATTTGACTTCTTAAAAATAAACTCTGCCATGGATTTTTGTGTCCAGCTCCCTTGAGCATCTCTGGAAATTACAATACTTCCAATGATAGCAATGTAGAGAAAAAAACCTTTTGGTGTTTCTGCACTATGACTTGTCTGTAATTGCTACCTTGTAGACAGCTGAGAGATGTTGCCTTTTTCAGAAGGCAGATGTTAAGGCTCTTTGGTGCTAGGCTGCTGTTTGGAGGGACCTTACGGCCCTTTGAATTAGCTGAGTCATTTAAAAATTAATTTTAAAATACCACAATAGCTTTATCTAACCCTGTCTGTCTGCCACCCATGTGCACTTATTTTGAGGAGAAACACACCCAGGAGAAAATTATTATGTGTATCTTCCAGGTCCTGCAGTTTGACTCGGTAGGTGAAGGTGTAAGAATCACATTCTTGGGTAATTAATTCAGTTGCAACCTATGTTTATGTTGGTTCTTAGCTCTCTGTGGTTAGTCTGTAAAAATAAACAAAATTGAGAGAGTGAGATAAAAACTTTCACCAGTCAATCTTGATAGTTACAAAAAATGATTATTAGTGAAACTGTCTTTGCAATCAGGGAGACTTGAGCAGACTTTTGTTAGGGAACCTGCTACAGTTTCAGGTAACTCTGACCCTTTTTTTCTAGCTATACAGAGGAAAAGTGTTTTGTTATAGTTATGCTGGTTGAGTCGAGGTGTGCATGTAGATGTGGTTGCTGCTAATGGATGTTTTTCTCTTGCCTAGATGAGGTGCTGTGCATCAACCTGAGCATCACTGTGCTGCTGTCTGTGTGCTGCTGTTTATTGAAATAACCATCTGGAATTCTTTCCCCCCCCCCCTCAGAATGAACAGAATCCTGTAACTCTGTAGAATGCATTCTGCATACAATTAGTGTTTTTCCCTGTTAACCTTTCCCTGACCTTTTCTTTCTAAAGGAGTATTCTCCATTATCCAAACCTAAGAAAGGTAATTTGGTATCAATATTTTGTCCTGTTTCTCTTAAGAGGAATTTAGTGTGGCTTATTTAGGGGGAAAAAGTGTTTGTATGCAAAATAAATGTAAAGTCCAGCTTGTAAATATATGTTGGATTATATCATCTGACCAAATGCTAATATTTAGCAATAATGAGGGCAATAATTACTGTCTTGGACAACTTGGAAATATTAGCTGCAGGCATTTTAAAATGTTAATAACTTCAGTCCACTAGTCCAGACAGTTTCTGAATGCTGAGGAAGTTGTTAAATAATGAAGTGCGGTGATGTTCGCCAGCAGCAGCCTAGCAGCCAACAGAGCAGGTACTACTGTGTGTGACATTTCACATGTAGGGGATGAATATTAACCACTTCACCAGAACAATGTCATTTTTAGAGGCTGGTGGTTTTTAAAGGCTAAGCCCCAGATGAGAAGCACAGGAAAAGGAGTGAAGTGGAAGAGGACAGGAGGTCAGAGTACGTGGTGCAGGTTTCCAGGTAGCCTCTTTTCCTGCCTCTGTTAACTGTCGCCTCCAGCACTTGGCACCTGATCTGTGGTTTTTTAGAAAGACATATTGTTTCATTTACTGTAGTGGCAGAAGAAACTAACTTTCAGAGAGAGGTTATGTAGGGAGAAAGAAGTAGACTTCAGTTTATAGTGATTCATCCCATGGCTTTGCTGAAATTTAATTGACATAAGTTTTAAGATAACCTTATTAATTTTTATTTGCAAAAGGAAGTATGTGAATATCTTTTATTGCCAAAAATTGTGTGAACAGCTTTTTAAGTATGACCAGGTTTTCAGCTTATTTCTTCTTTTTTTTCTCTCCACTATTTGTTGTTTTCATTCAGATTCAGGTAGAAATATGCTTTAAATGTAATTGGATTTTAGCATCTCCATGATTTAAATTAACTGTACTGGCAAAGCTGTTCATGTGCTGATTTAATAGGCTCTAATGTCATAGATAAATTGCCTACAGTAGGTTGTGGGAGTTTCTCATGTCTGGACTGAGATGCTCAGAAGGAAGAGGAATGTTAGTGATGCTCTCCTGTATAATGGCACCAGTCTAGCTTATGCTCTGATCAGTTTTCCCACGAGTAAAAATTCTTCAGATCATGTCATATCACCAAATACTCATTTTGTTCTGAGAAGAGATGTAGCTGTGCTGGCAAAGCAGCTTTTGCAAATGTCTCCACTTGTGTCAGGTTTGTCTGCTTTGTAGGCTGTTACTTTTATAGACCTGCCTGGAGAGAGAGTGTAGGTGTGATAATAACAGCTTTCATTTTAATAAAATGTAGTGGAGTGTTTGTAGTCTCTTTGCTCTCTTTCTGTACAAGTATTAGTTCACCAATTTATTAAGTGACTGTTAAGCTAATTAATGACTAATTAAATGACTGTTAGCTAATTAAGCTAATTTTTGGATGTCTATGGTGTCAATAGGTATGTCTCATCTCACTATACTGCTATTCATGTGGGAAACAGTCTTATAACTTTCCAATAGATTACAAAAACATGGTGCAACTCGTTACAAACCATGTTTGGAGGACAGAAAGGGTGAGGGAAGAATGCTAAGGTGGTAAATATTGCTGTATGAAACCATTAGGCAGGCTGACTTCAAAGCAGGGCTTGGAACACTGACTGTATTTCAGGAGGATGAGCAGGAGAGCATGGATTGACTGGGCCTTTTGTGGTATTATTTCTGATTTTACTGGTCTGGCATGTCTTTCAAAAAGAAGTGCTGCTGTTGTAAAGGGAGTGTGTGGTTTGAGGAGGAGGATAAAATTTTCCTGTAGGGAGAACAGACATAGTTTTAATGAATTAATAAGAGAAACAACCTTTCTATACATTTATGCTTGGCTACCAAACAGTGCTCGTAGAGAGAAAATGGAGAGCTCGTTAATGTTTTTGTCCCCCATTCATTGAAAATACAGGACCTGCAAATACAAGTTTAAAGTATTTAAATACATTTTTTGTTGCTTAAAAACTGCCAATTATTCCAAATTGAAGTTGAAATTAACATTGCTAATGTCAATTAAAACAAGCAAGAGCTCCCAATTTCAATGAAATGTCCTTACATGGAATAATTACATTTTTAATTCTTTACTTAATACCAGGCAAACTAAAAGAAAACAGAAGGAAATTATTGGTGCTGGCATTGGATACACTGCTAGCACTGCTTCAAAACATGAGCAACATTAAAAATTAGTACATTCAATAAAACTTGAAAGTATGAAGAAAATAAATAACCCTTCAAGATACCCATTATCTCAAATTTGTTCTTTTACAGGAAAGCTTATAGGCTGTCTTATTTCTGTTCAGGAACATATTCTAAAACCTGACAAAGACTCAACCTTTGGTTGCTATTGGAAATGAAATGTATTTACTCCTTGGTATCTTAAGACAGCCAAGCATTTATTTGGCTTTAAATGTTCTGTAAGTGTTAGGAGTAGCATCTGTATTTGTGTTTGGGATGCTCTCGTTCTCTGCAAGGCTGTATTGCATGCAAGGGATTGAAAGAAAAATCATGGCATAAAGTTCTTGAATACATAAATCTCTTAAGTAAAGTTTTTCCTAATTCTTGGTTCCAGACTGTACTCAAGAGAGAAGTTTTATTTTGGTAATCTGAAAACAGATCTTTTTCCATCATGGCTAAACAGTAATTTTAAAGACAATGCTACTTGTGTAAACTTTGGAGGCAAAAAATAGACTTCCAGTAGTCGTAAGAGCTTGTTTGTCATGGCTGTGTTGTTGCTCATAGGAAGGTTAGCAATTTGTTTAATTACAGCTTCCTCTGTAGGCAGTGGAAAAAGTTACAACTTTTTTGTACCTGATGGTTCTTTTTACATACTTTGAAAGCTGACATGCCAGATTTGACAGGAAAAATATTTGTTTGTTTTCTCCACCTGCAGTTAAGAGGCAACTTCTTCAAGTAGTCACTATCTAGATTTACCACATATAAAAGTGAATCATTTTAGCACTTCTGACAGCATGCATTTAACAGCACGTGTTGAGCGTAGCAAAGAGGGAGCAGCAAGTAGATGGAGCAGTCCATCAGCAGCTGCCAAAACTGTACATTGGATTTAAGCCATAGCTATTAATCATTTCTTCTGTGAAAAGGAAAAAAATGCATCAAAAGCCTTTAGGGCGTTGGGAGGGGAAATTCCTTCCCTCTGCTAAGCAGAGAAATATACTTTATTTAGTCATACAGCAGCCTCTTAAGTTGTCTGAACTAGTGGAGTTTGCTTATGAGATGTTTCACTTTTACAAGTTTCATTTGCTGCAAATATACTAGCAAAAGGTTTTTCTAAAAATGCAACTGAGGCCATCAGGATTAATTTATTGTCTTTTAAACAAAGCTGCAAAAAATTTATCTACTAAATTATCTTTGTGTTTCCACAGAATAGAAAGGGAGGATATGAACCAAAATTGCTTCTGTTGCTGCTTTGAGGTGTTGCAAGTTCACTTTCTCTCTGTTACCATCTGAAATTTATTTATGTATTTATTTGTTTGTTTATTTATTTTTGAAGCCCCAAAAAGACATGTAATGGTTTGGGTTGGAGGGGACCTTTAGAGGTCATCTGGTTCAGCCAGGCTAAGAGCAAGGCCATCTTCAGCTAGGCCAGGTTGGCCAACCTGACCTGGAATGTGTCCAGGGAAGGGGCATCTACCACTCCTTTGGACAACCAGTCATTCACTGGTCTCATCATAGAAAAAAATTAAAAATTCTTCCTTATATCTAGAAGATAACTCGATAGTGTTTCTAAATCAGGGTTTTTAGTATTTCTAGGTTTTTTGTATTTCTAAATTTTTTCAACACTTAAAATTACTCAGACAACATCTTTTGCTTGTGTGCTGTCGCTATCAGAGCATGAGTTGTGCTGGGTTGAAAATAGAGCTCTAGAAATGGGCGTGTTGGTGGAACCTGAAGAAAATGTTTTTCTTCAGATTTATATAAGCTCCCCAGACCGCCTGACTTGCTCAGATTTAAAGGGATGTCTTGCAAAACCCCTGCAGTGAGTCATGAACATTTTTATCTCAGGAAAATTTGAATTTCCATTTCAGGAAATGGAATATAAATAACCTTCAGTAAGAAGACCAGAAATTCTTTGGATAATATAACGTTTTAACAGTAAATAGTAAATGGCTGGTATTTTCAAGTTTGAGAATTAGTCAGCTGCAAGTCAATGATACTTATAAAATTTTCAAAATATATTTTTTAACATGTTAAATGTTTTTCTAGATCATGGATACTAAAATAGTTGTAAAGCCTGGAAATGGATATAGCTATAGAGAATCTTTGCTTTTATTTCCTTCTTTGAAATTTTGAATTAGGGATTTGGAATAGGCGTTTGAGTTATTAAAAAAACATAATAAATGGCTTAGTATGCACCAGTATTTCTTATTTACGCTTGCATTGGTACAAGCTGGACTTTCAGTCAGCATAAACTGAAAAGAAAAGGTACATTTGGGTCCTGTAGGGAATGACTGCCTCCCAGTAGTCAAAAATGTTACTTTTGTTGCATCATGATTTGCAGAAATCTGTGCAGATCATGACTCCAGAAAGTTCCTCTGTGCTGCATAGCTGTTAAAGAACTTCCATGGATTTAAATATTCACTCGAGTGCTATGAGGGGTGGTATTATTGCATGTGAGACAGACACCTTAAAATTTTTCCGACAAATTTTGCAAATAGAATACTAAATTGGCAGCAGGGCAATGAGAACAAAGATGCCATTTATTCAGTGAGATGTAGTTTTGTTAGGCATTCAGAGAGGAAAACTTGCTCGTATGCTCAGGCTGAGAGAGGGGAGTGTGGACCAGGTGAGAAGATAGAAAATGGAATCTTGGAGCTGTTGGTAAAGACAAACCAGCTCCTCAGAGATGAGGCATCTATTGGTGAATGATGCTGCTGCTTGTTTTGAAATGAGTAGGAGTGCTGCAACCAAAACTTATTTGGCACTGCTGACTTTAAAGGGCTTCTCAACCTTCCTCTATGGATTCCTTGTTTTGCTCTAATGGTGACTGGAAAGGAATCTTGATGAAGCAGAATCCTCAATTAGTACTAAAGCGTGCAAGGAGGAATGTTGCTGGTATCTCTTATGGTCCCAGCCCTCCTCATGTTTTTCACGTTCTCTTCAGCAATTATGCTGTCAGGGATGGTAGCTGATTGACAGCCATGCTTTGCATATTGGACAAGTGAATGACAGAAGAAAAGCAGTCTTTGTGGCTTCGGGAGAGGCCTGGCTTGTGCTGGGTGGAATATATGCAATTTTATGCTGTCATTTAAAATGCAGGATTTAATTGCAAGAAGTAATGCCAGCTCACTCGTGTAGCAAATAGGAAGGAAGTAAACACTGTAAAATAAGTATGCAAATATATTCTTGTGCTCTGGGCTTATTAACTGGTTATAATATCTTTATGGTACTGCCTAGTAATGGTGAAGTTATTAATCCTAGCAATCTCTTTGAGATGGATTTTTTTGTAATACTTCCATTGTCTCAACTCCTAAAGAAGCTAGACAGTGGTATTGTGGGAGAAAAATTAGTAGATGTTTAATATTAGAGTGTAATTAAATAACAAGTTAACAATTCTCAATGGCAGACAAAGAATTCTTAACTTGCAGTAGTGAAAGACTTAGCTCTGTCCTTGTTGATACTGACCTGATAAAAAAGGCCTTTCTTATGGCACCTTCCCTATGCTTAACATTTTAGGAGCCTCAGCTGAAATTTTTATAGTTAAAAAATATATTTTTTTCAACTGAAATATTTTGTTGTATGTGTTTCTTTCTTCTGTCATTTTCCCAGGTGCAGCACCTTCTAAGCAGAACCATCCTGGTAAAGAGAACTCTTGAAGTGCCAGTGTCTTTCTCCACTGGAAAGGCTGTGCTGCATCCTACAAGTGCATTTTTGATGTTACAGCCTCAATACTCCTTATGTGCATGTTTGGAAATGTTTAAAATACATTGTAGTATATAAACTCCCTTGCGATTTCTCTGTTGACGAGCTTCAGGTTGATTGAAAACCTTTCCTGGCTAATTAATTTGAAAAAATAAACAAGAATTTTTGCTAAGTACTTGTAATAGGGCTTCCTGAGCCATGTGGTGTGATTATGCTGCTGCATTAAACACAAGATTGTTAGGAAAAAGGGTGTGTACAGTTTTTGTTGGATAATTAAATGAGGCATAAAAAGATAGCTCTCTTTGTTCTGACCTTGTGAATGCATTTAGCTTGCAGTTCTGTTAGTTTAGTTGAGATGTTGCAATGCTTGAACTTGGTGATAGGAGGTCTATACCTTTCTCTGATGCTTTCCAACGCTATAGTGGTTCTTGAATAGATAATAGATATAGATAATACATAAATTTTATATGTATTTGTTGGCATCTGCCATCTGTCACCTAAACCTCTGAGCTTCTCTTTTTCCAAAACCTGTCCCTTAAGGAGTATTTTTTCCCTCTGTTTCCGTAGTCCATTGTGGGTGCTGTGGGCAATGACCTGCTAGGCTTTATCATGAGGTGTGTCAAGTCTGTAGCTTGATTTCATGGACTTGTTTTATACAAAATATTGTAAAAATAAATACATGATTTTTACTGAGAGAGAAAGTGAGATATTTTACCCCCCCAAAATGTATGTAATGCACGCTGTCCAAGGGGACTTAAGAGTTTATTAAAGGTCATTAGTCAGATATCTTAACTTCTTGGCTTTTGTTGTCATGAAAATATTTCCATGTTGCTGTGGCATGTCTAAAAATAGTGACTACATCCCCATATTTTTATGCAGTTCCAAATAAAAATGCATCCTGTTGATCATATAAAAAATACCCAGTGGATATCTATGTTTTAAAAAAATCAGATTTGTTTTCTTGAAGATTTAGAGGAGGTTCGCCAAGCAGGAAGAGAGATATTTGCAGATGGGAACTCTTCAATTTTTAGCAGGAAAGACCTATCTTTCGAGAAGAATGGGTCTTTTAGTCTGTGCTTTAAGCCTCAGAATGCTATACAATCTAAATGCCAGATGGAGAATAATTTAATGGAAGGCATTTTCTTATAGTGTTTTCTCCCTGAAAACAAGTGAAAATGATGCATGTGTGTCCTGTCATGGGTCATATCAACCCATATGTTGGGTTTTTGTGGAAGAAACCCAACAGTCAGGGACTTCTGTGTGCTCAGACAAAATGCAGCTCATTACAGGAGTATGGATATTCTAGAAGCTATAACTTATTTTATGGTATGTTTATGTCCAGTCTTATGGCTTTGTCTGTGTTCAAATTGTGTAATTTTTTCAAACAACAAAACTTTGCTTTTCCCCAAAAATAGACAGTCCAAATAATTACCGAAGAAGATTACTAAATTAATTACCAAAGAGGATTACCCAGTAGCCATCATGATTGAGGAAGACTGCGGTGATATGAGTGCTGGCAAAAGATGTAAACCTGAAACTGAAAAGCTGACTGTAGTGTTCGGATGGGCACAGGTTTGTTATGAGGTATTAGGATGGCCCTGGAATCTCAGAGTGTTGGAAAATTGTTGGTTTGTGTTGTTGTGTAGTAAGAGGAAAGGTGAAATAAACACTTGTAACAATACATGTCAGTATCAAATGTATCTTTTACACTGAGTGAGTGTCTGGCAGGGCTGTTGGAAGAGCATGGATGAAGGAAAATTAATTTCTACAGAGTAAACCAAAAATGACCACTAATTCCCTTCTCCCTTGAACGAGTTCCTGCCAAAGATGGTTCTGCTGCTCTGTAACCCTTCCTGAAGGCAGCCTTCAAGGGCTTGTCTAGCTCCTATTCAGTCTCACTTGGAACTGTTTTGCTTCTCACCTTCTCCTTGTAAGCCTTTGCGTGTTTTCACCCTCTAGCTTTCAATGGTTGCTGTAATCGAGCTGATGGTCCTGGTAAGGTGTCCCTAAACATCCTCATCCTGAGTTTGAAATTAAAGGAGGTAGAGTGAGGATTGACTTTACTGGGTGCTTATCTGTTGTATTTGCATTATTTAATACAGGGAAGGAAAGAAGGGAAAGGTGGTTGTGATGACTTGTGAGTTTTCTGGCTTGGAATTTGGAAAACCCTAGAGAGGGGAGTGGTGGATGCAGAAAGGCTTATAGAACTAATGAAAAAGGGGAAAGGAGATGGATGGAATCAGAATGTTCAGAGGCTGTGTTTCTAGTGAGATTACTGCACAGAGAGGAGAGTTTGCTGCAGAGGACATGACAAAGCAGGTGACTCACCAGCTGCTGGTGGCACGAGGTGGCCAGGGCTGTGCTGCAGAGGCAGCCGCTGTGCATGTGCTTGTGGAGGATGTGCCAGCTGATGCTGTGGGCAAGCTTTTTGGGGCTTGAGTTCTCTGATTCACTTTTACAGCACAGCTGCTGTGTGGGACCAGCTCCTGGGTGCAACTGTTGCTATATTTATGAAGTGCAAATGCATAGGATTCATCTTTGGCTGTGGCAAGGAAGGTTATAGATAATGAATGGCAATTGTTTGGTAATGAGAGAGGTGTCACTTCCCAAATCAGCTTAAGCTATGCTTTCATTAAAGCAATTGTAGTCTTTTGTTTGCTACACCGAATCACAACTTTTACACAACAGACAAAGATGATGTATAGAAATTGTCCTAACACCAAATCAATATGTTCAAGTATGATCTCATTCAGTTCCCTAAGTAGATTCTGTTCCTAAGTCTAAAGCAGCAGCTGGTGGAGCTGGGGAGTTGACACCACCAAACAGTAGCCTCCCAGAAAGTGCAACAGCACAGGTTTCTCCCTTAGAGCTTTTGCCTGTAGCAGGAGTTATTTTTAAATGAACTGAACAAAAACATTTTGGATTTTTCCAATCATAGTGAAACCTGGGGAAAAAGGGGTAATATTTTTCTTTTAGAAGTACTAATTCCAGGTGATGGGACTCATCACTCAGTAGCTATGCAAAGGCTAAGCACTATGTTCTTAATCTCAATATTTTGGGAGCTGGGTTCACTATGTGTGCTATTTAATGCTGAAAAATGAGTTTAATACAGGAAATCTTGTTTGGGTGCTGCTGGGATGATGGCAAAAGAATGTATATCAGAAACAAATACCTTTAGCAAAACTAAATGCTGTTTCTGAGCCTCATTTGACAGATGCAGATAGCTCTGTCAGGCTTTGGTTTTGGTTTTTTGGTTCTCTAGTTAAAAAAAAAATTTCATGCTAGTAATCTCTCTGTATTTGTCAGGATCAGCTGGTGTCTGGACTTAGTGAATGAATCTGAATTATATTCCTTCTACATTTCTCACTTTGAATCTATGGACTCTGCTTATAGCAGAGCTTTTATTAGCAACTTAGTATTTAAAATATAACTTTATCTTTATTAACTCTTCCTAGTTTGTAATTGTGTGCCTAGTCTCATTTGTAGCCACTCAATTTGGGATTAACAGATCCATCTCTCCTTCCTTCTTTCAAAGGAACCTATTTATAGCTCAACAGAGCAAATATCTTAGCAGTGTTGTTCAAACTGTATAACTGCTGTGGAGCATGAGAACTAGAGAGCTGAGGAAATAAAACTGCTATTTTCCTAACTGTAATTGATTTTCCCCTTCACTCATTTCTTAGGAATAAGAGGGCCAGATTGAAAGCTTAATTGACAGCAAATAAATTCAATAGAAAAAATTTAAAGGATAAATTGGGGATGTAGTTCTTTCATCTTCATAGAAAATATTGAGGATTTTCCTGTCTTGTTGATTGTGATGGGTTTATTGAGTGCTGAATGGTGCTGGAGTTACTTGTGAGGCAACCCTGCTTCTCTGTGATCTCAGGTGTTTATCAAAAGGGATATAAGTATATTAAGTTGGTTTTGTTGTGGTTGAACAAATGTTTCCAAGTAATATTTTAACTCAGGTTTGTGAACAAATTGATATTTCTTTGACTTGTTCAGAAAGTTATGTGGGCAGCTTATTTTTTTTCTCAGTAGTGGAACCTGTATAGATACTTCTCCTGATCCATTCCTCTCTCATCTTTTTAATGTAGCTTAATGCTTAATACACTGAAGATGCTAAGCTACGAAACATGAGTTTAGCACAACTGCCGCCATTCTAAATTCTTCTGAGTCACTTTGAATAGCCCAGAGCTGGTGGGAGGAGGAGGGAAAGTGGGAGAAACAATACTTTGTGCCACCCAAATTGAGCAATAAGTTATTGCTGCATGGAGTTTCTGAGAAATCCAAAATTGTTGGTCTCCAGAAGATGAAGCTTTAATTACACTCTCTTAAATGTTGCTTGCCCTTATTTATTTTCTCAAAATTTTGGTCAAAGTTTTTGTCCAGTTTTATTCCAACTTTTGAACTCCTTTCACAAATGTGAGTGGCCTTTTATGTTAAATGTCTTGCAGAACTGGTGTCAGTTCAGAGTTGCAGGAGGAGAAAAATATGCTTGGCACACAGAATGAATCTTGACACAGGCAGCTGATGAACAGTGGGGGAAAAAGGGCATTTTAAACCTAAAATATGCTCATGAGAAAAATTTTGTAATAGAAATTATTAAGTGTAAGTGGAAAAACCCCACTTACATTAGGTTCAGTGTTGATTGCTCTACTGCACACAGTGAAGTTTTTGCTTCTGTTTTCAGCTGTTTTAATTCCGTAGCCATTGCAGTGTGTGCAGCTCTGTTCTTGCTGACAACATGAGGTAGGCATGTTTATTATGGTGGGGTGTTTTGAAAGCTTTAATGGCAAGAAGGGTTCATTCACCTATTTGTAACTCATGGCATTCAGGGTGTGGGTGCAGGCTGAAAAAGGACTCTGTCTCAGAGGTATGCAAGAGCTACAATTTCTGTTTCACCTCATGGAAGAAAATGATCTATGGTTAATCATGTCACCTTCCTCCTCCTCGTTATGGTGCCGAAAGGTGGGAAGGATAATAGGGGAGGATGTGTGCCAGAGCTGAGATGGCAGAGATAGATCCAAGGGAACTCAACTTACTGGTTTGAGAATCCTGAAACCAATTACCGTGCCTGGGCTGGTACTGAAGAATGAGGAACAGGGGATACCTCTCTCCTTAGTAGTATTGCCTTCATAATTGTCAGATTGACACCTGAGTGTAATCCCCAGGGTCTGTTACTCGCTCATCTACATGCCCTGTTTCTGAAGCTGAAAACAAGCAGCTTAGCTGGGGACAGACTCGGGGCAGGGCTGGAGAGGAGTGAGTGATAGCACTGAGCAGTAGAAGCATTACCCTCGGTGAGTTGTGCAAACTTCCTACCTGCTCTCTTAAACCATGGTGCTATTCCAAACACTAAAGTATGCAGTATAAACCTTTACCTATTAAACTCCCCTGAGCAAGGCAGGGCACCATTCTGCCTGCTAATAGTACTAATAGCAGGAAATGAATGACTTAATTTCCCTCTATTCTGCTGACAAATTGCTCTTCTAAAGTGGGCGGGGAAGTTGAGTTGGAATGGAAAAAAAACCTTGCTAGTATTTCAGTCATACTGGTTTTTGTGATTTTATTTTTTCTTCTTTTCCCTTTTTGTTTTTTAAACAAATCTTCCCAATACCAAAAATAGTTGAATACACTGTGCTTACTGCTCTTTGACTTGGTAGAATGCTTGTGCTTGGTCAGATGCTCTCTTTGTTCCTTTTTATTTTATGGCAAGGATAACCATAATCTTAAAAGCCAGCCATTCTAATTATTGAGGTAATAAATAGTTAAAGTAGCTGTAGCCCAATGATGCAAGCCATTGTACCATCCCCTACAGGTGTTTTCTCATAAAGAGCAGATGGCTGGTACATTACTGATTCCTCATGGACAACAAATTAGGAGAAGGCAGATATATTTACTACTTCTAGAAAACAAATTTAACTCCATGCAATTTCATTCTTTTAAAGGTTTCTCCTTGTTTCTGTCCTTGAGAGAAAGGTTTATGTAACCTTTATTAAAAGCAGAATGAAGAAAATATACAGAATTTTGATCTTGTTGTTCAAGTTACAAGTATTTAGGAATTGTGTATGTAGGTGAGCGTGTATAAATTATAATGGTTTGTATATAGAATTTGAAGTATAAATATTACCAAATCTAAGCAATCAAAAATCATGCGGTGGGCTTCAACGAATACACTGGTTTATTAATAAAATGAGAAAAAAGTTGTTTTGTTTTTCTACATGATACACTTGAGCTTTTTTTAGGACTGAAATAAAAGAGGCCACTGGGTGACTGAATCCATCTTTTGCTGTGTCAGGCTGCTGTGCAGCAGAGTATTTCCTAAACTGTTTGTATTCCTTTCCAAATTCCCATTGCAGTGGTGCTTGTGTTACTGGGTCAGCTTTGTCTTTTAATAGCCTTGTGTATAGTCTTTATTATAAGTTAACTTTATTTCTAGAGAGCTGCATTTGCCTGTGACCTCTCCTGTGTTTTACCATAGCTGGCGTTTTGGGAATACTCTCTTGCAGAACAGACTCTTTTCTGCAGCTCTCCTGCTTTTGAATTAATCTGAAGGAAATGGCTAGATTAAATCTTGAGAGCAATTTGTAGAAAGGCTCAAGTGGTTTTGCTGTTATCATAGTGTTTACTTCTCTCATGGCTACATTATGTGCTCTCAAAACTGTCATGTTATCAAATAGTAAGCAAGTTTTTTTTTATTAACTCATAAATGCTTTTTAAGGTTTTTGAAATGCTTTCATTTGTCATAGGCATAATTTGGAAAAAAGTTCATTAATTAAAAGATTACAGTGATACCTGTCTGTAATACTTTGCTATATTCCCTTTTAACTAAATATTTGGTTTTTGTGTTTCTTTGTTATGTTCTCCATATTTACAAGTATTCCATGTGGCACTACAGTGGTAGTGGTGTTCTGTGTGGTGTTTGTCAGAACCATCTGTCTTTCTGGATCCTGTCTAAAAAAGCAACAAAAACCCATAGCCAAGTGTAACTAAAAATGTGGTTTTGGGTATATTGTTACCTATGTAGTGACTTTTATTTTCTCTGTGACCTCTACATTTAGTGAAAACTCCTATATTGTTGTATATGATAATAATAGTTGGCAAGACTGTTTCCTTATGTGCCATATTTCAGTGAAGCTACTGCAGGGGCTCTGTGCCCTGTGTGTATGTGCCCATCACTTGACAGACCCACTGGAAGCCCCAAGAATGGGTGAACTTGGGCTTCATCAGCCCCTCAGATTTAGAGCATCGGCCTTTGTCCCTTGTGTCTTTTGCATCTGGTTGTTTACCCTACTATATCTTTTTTTTTTCCTCCTAGTGGCTGTTGTTTTACCTCTCATATCATCCAGTGCGTTGTTTTGTTCATGGCTATTAGTAAAGATATAAATAAGATGATATCTAATCTCCCATTAAACATTTTGGAGCAGCCCTGTTGCACCCTCAGCAGATTTGCAGATGACGCTGAGCTGAGTGGTGCAGTTGGCACACCTGAAGGATGGGATGCCATCCAGAGGGACCTGGATCAGCTCAAGGAGTGGGTCCATGGGAACACTGTGAGATTTAGTGAGACAAAAGTGCTGCACCTGGGTTGGGGAAATCCCCAGTATCAACCCAGGCTGGGGATGGGCAGGTCAGGAGCTGCCCTTCCAGAGGGACTTGGGAGTGCTGGTGGCTGAGGGGCTGGACGTGACCCAGCCATGGGCACTCACAGCCCAGAGAGCCAGACGTGTCCTGGGCTGCATCCCAAACAGTGTGGGCAGCAGGGGAGGGAGAGATTCTGCCCCTCTGCTCTGGCAAGACCCCACCTGGAACCCTGCATCCAGCTCTAGGGTCCCAGCACAGGAAGGACGTGGAACTGTTGGAGTGGGTCCAGCTGAGCCACCAGGTTGATCAGAGAGATGGTGCTCCTCTTCTTTGAGGAAGGGCTGAGAAAATTGAGACTGTTCAGCTTGGAAAAGAGGACTTCAGGCGACCTAGTTGCTGCCTTCCAGTACTTGGAGAGCCTACCAAAAAAAAATTGGAGAGAGGACTTGCAAGAATATGTAGTGACAAGACAAAGGGGAATGACTTCAAACTGAGAGTAAGTTTAGATGTTAGGAAAAAATACTTTACTCCGAGGGTGGTGAGGCACTGAAACAGGTTGCCAGAGAAGTTATGGCTGCCCCATCCCTGGAAGTGTTGGAACTAGATATTAAGGTCTCTTTCATCTGCAAACCATTCTATGATTCTCTGATTCTTTCTTTACTGTCTACTAAGGTGCTTGAAGAAGCTTTGGATGTTTAGTTTGCTTTGCAATTTTCAGCTCCATTTGATATATGATGATACTAGTTTCTGTCACACCCAGGTGACAAACTGGCTGCTGTTATGGAGCTGCTTATGCAAAGAAAGAGAGGAGATGAGTTCTTGGGAGTGTGGGGAGGTAGTAAAGATACATTTTTCAAAAATACCTGTCAAGATTTGTCATCATTTTTTTAAGACACCGATGTAGCAGAATGAGTTCTGAAACTGCATTGGTCATGTCTGAGCACTGAAACACCTGCAAATGGATGTAAACCTGTGCTGGCTGAAAGTAAAGAGGTTTTGCCAAAATAGGGATGTGAAAGCCACGTGTCTCATTTTGTTCTTGGTCTCCAGTATATGCCTTCCTTTCTTCTGAGGGATAAATAAATGATCAAACTGGATCTATGTATGCCTTGGGTGTTTGTAAATCAAATTTTTGAGCAGGCTGCCTTGATTCTGTCAGTGTTTTTTTCAAAACTATTGTTATCTGGAACATACAAGGAAGCTGTCATATAGCTGTCGTAGCCAAAGCAAATGCTGTAGGCTAAGTATTGGTGATGCCAGATAAGCAGAGAAGTGTAGACTTGTTCACACAAGTATTCAATTTTGTGTAAAATGGCTAAGTAACTTTTTTCCCAATTCATCTGGTAATTATAAAAAGAACAACAATATAAGAGTGGCTTGATAATATTATGGTTATTCTTAAAGAAATTGAAGAATGTTCAAGCACTTAATAGTGAAGATAATGAACCTAATTTCATTTAGTAAGATGAATGTAGTGTCTCTGATCTTGGGATTCTAGGTTGAGTGCAAAACCTTGAATTAGTTGAGCAAGAAGATTTCCTTTTTATGGAGGATATTAAACACCTCTGTCAAACCACTTCTCAGAGTGTGCTCCTGCAAAGTAACAGTAAGCCTTAAATCACAACATTTTGGACTTGCGAGTCTGTCTTCTAGAAGATGAGTGGGAAAATTTAAATTTGAAGGTCTACAAAAGTCCTTTCAGAAGATAGTGCCTATTCAGCTCAAAAAAAAATTCATAGACAAGAAAAGAAAGATGCATTGTTTTGTTCTCATTCTGGAATAGCAAGCTTTCATTTTCATCTTAAAAGACAGTAAGTACTCAGTGTGCAGCATGATAACTGTACACAAAATATAGAAATTGCAATTGCTTATTCATTGAGCACAAATCCAGTGAAAGGTTGTAGGGCTGGTAATAATCTGTATAGTCTCTGCACCATTTCGGCTTTCAAATCCCAAATACAACTACAAAGTGAATTTGACCTTAGATGTTTGTGCCATTTGTGAGACAATGAAGTAGTATGGGATTTTTCCTAAAGCAGAATCAATCAAAATATATAAATGCAAAAGGCTACGTAAACATTTGTGTAGCAGGTCCGTGGGGGTTGGGAGCCGTGCAGAGGAGAGGAGGAAGGAATTGCTCCTTTAATTTGCTGGTACTGTGATACCTTTGGGAAATAAAAAGGCAGGGAGGACAGTATAGTTCATGATCTTTCATAATCCTGTCTTTCCTGTGGTGGAAGTGCTCAGAGGGGTTGTACTGCCGTAGCTGTTCTTGCACAGAGTTTGTTTTGCTGGGAAGGAGGTGATATTTCCTTATGCAGTAAGGAAGGTGCTTCCTTTTACCCCCATGCCTTTGTGTTTGTGCTGCAGCTGACTTGCTCCAATTATGCTCTCTATTTTAAGTGGCTATTACAGCTCTGCTTTCTTTTGGCAGTAGCTCATACATAACAAAGCAACCTCAGTGTACACAATATATGGCTTTGCCTATTTTATGCTTGTAGTGGTTGGAGTGGGGAAAAAACCAAAATTGGAGGAGGAGGAGTTGCTTTATACTGGAACACAAGAAATACCTACGTTAAAATCTGCCCAGAAGTCACCTGGCAGCTATAAATTTGGACAGCCTGAAATATTTCTTTCTAATGAGAATGTTGTATGGCCTTGTTACAGGGAGCAGTCTTACAAAAGGACTTGTAGATACTCAGTTCAGTCACGTTGTACCTAATTCAGGTTATGAATTTGGTGCTGCAATACCTTCTCTGGTATTCAGTTAAAGTGGACCCACCATACTATTGCTGTGCTTTGAGCATATGCTAAAGCAATAATATTTTTTTCCTTTGGTCTAATACAATTTCTGTCAACTTGGTCTGAAACCAGAAATATACCTCTTTATTATTTTATGGTGGGTGATGCTTCATGAATGTTGTAGTGGTCTTTGTTTACCATAGCATCTTTTTTAAATGGTGAAATGTGTGCCATGGACAGTTGGCAAAACAGGAAAACTACATTATTTAAAAATGCACTTTTGAAACCTTGTCCAGGGTGTTTTCCAAAAATAAGAATACTTTTTTTCAGGAAAAAGATTAGTGGCAAGTAAATATTATGTCAAGATAACTTTATGGTGTAAAGACTCTTAATACCTCGTTGTAAAAGTTAATGTTTGACAACAAGCTGTCCAGCTGATGAGCTTGTATAGCTACTGTACACTACCGATGTATGTGCAAGCCATGAAAATTGATACTCCAATGTTATTTTGATACTTTAATTTATACTCCAATGTTATTTTTTCCAAGAAGAATTGGAAAATTATACTCCTTTCTGAAAAATGTGAGAACTTAAATAATTCTGAGTTGTATGATGTGTGTATAGTTTACCCTTAAAAGCCAGTGAGTGACTTAGCCTGTTTTCAGATGGTACTTTTTTTTATGATAGCTCCAGATGTTTGTAGATTGTGTGATTCAGCACTAAAAGGATTTTCCAAAGGGTTTTAGCCATGACTAAAAGGGCAGTAGATCATCAGTAATCTGTGGCTGTGTGAATTGGTTCAGACTTCAGTTTTGAGTCTGGGCTTGTTCCTCTCTGTGAACTTCTGTCGGAGGCGTGAGTGTGTGTGCAGGCAGCACAACTTGCTGTTAGCAGCCCTTAATGCTTTTCTTTAATAAAAAAAAGCAAGTCAGGTATCTGAAGAATAGTGTAAAGCACTCAGGGAATACCGATGTCACTTTGTTACTGTTGATGGAAATCACATTTTTCTGCTAAACACAGTCACTAATTAATGCTGGAGGCTTCTGGAACTTCTGAATGTAAAAATAGGGGTTTCCTACTAGCAAGCACAAAAGAGAAAGTTTCTTCCAGCCAAAGTCATGTAAACTTTTGAGATTAAAAAGCAAAACAGAATTGTTCTCAGAGTTGTTTTTCCTATATTTGTGATGAATTCACTAAATTTTGAGCACATTCTGGGTCTGTTGGATTGTGCTTTTTACTCAGAATTACTTAGTTTTCCTTCTGACTGCAACACTTGTTTCTGCCTCAAGTGCTTTCGAAAATTCTTCTCCCTAACCCTATTTTTAGTTAATTTTTTTTCTTGCTGCCCCCACCATGTTTCTGAAGGCTTGCCTGTCATTCAAGTCCATGAAGAAAACCCAAAACTTAATTCAAATTTGCCACAGTGGTATGAAGCTTAGCACAGAAAAAGCACCAAAGGTTGTGTACAGCTTGTGAGGACTATCTGTATTTATCTGTCTTCCTTATATACATATAGGAAGATACATCATGTGTATCTTAAATTGAGGCTGTGTGGGAAGGTGCAGTATTTTTCAGCTCAGGTGTCCCTGAATTTGGAGCCAGATTGGAATTTGCCTGTGAGTGTGTGTTCTAGAAGCATTATGAAAGATGGAAATGTTTTTGTCTGAGGGGTGAGGTTTCTCTGGAGGTTTGGGGCACACCCCTCCTGTGGGAGCTGCTGGGAAGAGGGATCTAGAAGACATCTTGGTAAGGTGAACAAGCTTTTTAAGGAGTGTTGCTGTTCTTCCAAAGCAGAACTGGCTTCTGTCACCAACAGCTTCAGGGTAACCCATGGAGCAGCCAAATCCCAGTGGTGAGTGTACTATAGCCAGTGCAGCACTGGTACCGTAATACACTTTTGTCAGGAAAAGCTTGTATTATAGCTTGTATATATATATAAAGGTACTGATGAAATGTCTGAGTAGTTCTAATGCAATTTAATTTACGATAGTGCTAATTTGGATTAGGAGGTGGTATGGCTTAATATAATTGGTGTCATTGCAAGAAAAAGGTACATCAGAGAGGAAATCTTTGAGAATGGGTCAGTGAAGTTCTCTTAGCTGATAAGGGTAGGAAGTGTTTCTTTCTTTTTTTCCCCTTCTTTGTCAATCTTCTGCTGTTCATGACCCTGGGATCCATCCTTCTCTTCCTGAGATGCAGTTTCACAAAGCAGTATTGAAAGCATTTGGATTTTCTTGTGCTTCCCCCATTTTTGTCTCCCCTGTTCTTCTCATCACTCAGGAGTCAGCTTAAAGTACTGGGTACCTGTGGATTGGATTGGGGTGTGATATATGTTAAACCCATCCTAAACTCATGTTCCTAATAAAATGTTCCTAAGCTGCCATCTCAGCTGATGAATAATACAAGCTTTTGTTCTATGCTGCTTCTTGAAAATCTGAGGTATGATTTAAATACAAGTCAATATGTACAGATAGGCCATTAACTACAAAAATCTTAAGGAAAGCTCAGATCTGCATTTTCCCACAGGTGTTTTAAAAGTATCAGTGGATGTGCAGTATGTGACAGCTCTGTAATCTCATAATTTATTATTAAAATACAAAACTAGTTCCACCGTTCAGTGTTTTCTGTCATTACAGCTCAGGTTTGTCTTATGCCAAGAACCTGGAAAATATGAGACTTGTATAAGCTATTGCATTTCTCTTCTGTTCACCTTTTTGGGTTGGGTGATTTTTTTTTGTGTTTTTTGTTTTCCTTTTTTTTTTCTTTTGAGATAGTGGTCCTGTCAATTCAAAGAAAGGAAAAAATACACCTTGACCCTTACTTCTAATCTTCTTATGTAACCGATGGACTGCTGAAACAATAGCGGTCACATCTGATACAACAACATCTTATTTATAGGTGGAAGCAGCTGCATCCTCTGTCTTTGCATGCAAGAAGACCTATTGTTTTCATGTCTCCTGGTTAATTAGACTGTGAGAAAATGAAGGCCTACTGTAAAAGCACTATTAAAAATAATTATTTAACACCAAAAGAAATGGAAGATGTGGCTGGTGCAGCTGATTCTTGATCTAGGTGTAAATGAAGAAGTTATCAGTGCTTACAGTCATAGGATAGCCTTGAGTTTGCTCATGGATTCTTATATCGTATTTAGCATTTGGCTCATTAAAAGTACCAATTTCCACAGGCTGCAATTTCTGATGACTGAGGCCTGAGCATTGAATAAGTTCAGTTTGTAGGGAAAATTCCACGGGTGCTGTCAGCAGGTGCCTCTGTCCAATCCTCACCGGGTCATTGGGGCAGGCAGTGGACAAGATGACAGTGGGGAGTGGTGGCACTGTGTGGTGGTAGTTTTCAGCTAGGAAATGCTCCTCTGGGACCAGCTGGCTGACCTCTCAATCTGCAGCATGGAATTTGGGAGCTGGAATGGATTGTTAAACCTTCTGCCTCATCCTCATTTTTCCCTTCTGTTGGATGCCCTAGATGGAAGGAATGATTTCTGTCTTCATGGGAGAGCTGTCCCAGGCTGAGGAAGGCGTCTGAGCTTCATTACAGGTCCCTGGCAGTCTGTGGGTGAGCAGCCAGGTGATCTTTTTCTGTCCCGTTTCAGTCAGGTGTTGAGTGGTGCCAGCGCAGCCTGTGAAGCACAGAATGCAGCTCAGTGCAGTGTGTTCCCCTCGTGTGGCACAAGCTCTTAGGAGCTGGAAGGTGATTCTCATCCAGTTCATGCTGTGCAAATAAAAAAAAATATAAATTGGTAAATGTGGCTATAGGATTATAGGAGCATTAGAAGTGAGCATTTATTTCTTTAGTGCAAACTCAAGTGGCAACAGTGCTAGATTTGTTTAAGGTCTTTTTTGTGAAATATTCCTTTTTTTAGAGCACATACCTTTGAAATCTGTGCAAGTGGAAGTCTCTGACTAAATAATTAAGTATGGAAAGGTCGACCAACATACAGGAACTCTGGTGTCTTCTGTAGCATACTCATAGCTGACAGCCAGTTTGTCTTTTGAAAGCCATCTGAACTGGTGTGACAAAATTTGCTGAGTTCTTACATAAGAGGACTGAATGTTTTTAAACAATCTACATAACAAAAACTCCAGTAGCCCTTGAAATTTCTAGTTTGAAATGTCTTGTTCCAGGTTCTGGGTTACTGAATTTCACTGTACCACCTTTCATTGAACAGGGATTTGGAAGCCTGATATGTGATGCTTGCTTGCAGGCAATCATCCAGTCTGGGTACCTCAGAGCCTTCTCTTGGCTCAGCTAACTTGATCTGCCTTTTTAAAAAATTTAATTTTATATGAATTTTATTTTTATATATTTATATGTTTTTTAAGCTTGGTAAATTTGTGTTCTAGGTCTAGCACTGGTTGTTTTTCTTTCCTTATAAAGCAGTTATAAATGCTTTTGGAAGGGAATCTCATGTCTGAAGTGCGGAATATATTGAATAGATAATTTTTTAAAAATAAAATATTATTTTGCTGATTGGTTATGCTGTTTAGTACTGATGGTTACGCTGTTCCAACACAGAGGGGTTTTTTTTTCTGGGTAGGAGGGTGGCAGTTGGGTAAGGCCTTTTTTAATTTTTTTTTTTTTGCCTTTGGCATCCATTCTTGTACTTTAAAGGTAATTAAAAACAAAGGACTTATTTCACTGGTCAGCTTGTTACTTGGCCTACATTGTAATGTGTTTATAGTAATTTTGGCTCTTGATTTAATTAATCTAGAGCATTTTGCTTGTTGAGTTAGACATATTAAATGGAAGTTATCAAGTAGTATCTTTTTCTTCTGGAATGTATTTTTAGTTTTATAAGAAGTCATTATTAGGGAGATATTTTGCAGTGTTTAGGTCTCTTGACCCTTATCTTGTTGAAAATCTAGCTTCAGTAATCTTAGTATTAGACTGCTTTGTTGCACAGATTCTTTGGTAAATAGATTAATCTCTGAGTCTTGTGACTATTAATCTTGCTCTGCTGCTTAGGTTTGTTGAGGGATTTTCAGTAATTAGGACATCTTTGTGCTTGGTCTCAAAACAGTTTTTTTTCTGGTGTTGAAACGGTGAAGTAGGAAACAACCAGATGTATTATTTGGTTACATTTGCTCTTCACGTTGCATAAAAAGCTTATAAATATCTAAGTGGTTTTTTTTCAAGATACTGACCTGGGGCAGAACCTTCTAAAACCATATTAACTGTGGGATTTGGTGTTGAAATGTTCATGTAGGAGATATTAAAAGAAAAAAATGTAGACTTGTTTTGAAAAGTGCAGGCACTGCACTGCATCTTCTGACACGTCACTGTGGTTGCTTGTAAACTGTGAGCCATGGCGAGGCTAAATCAGGAACTGTAATAATGTCAGAATGTGTTTCTGCCGCAACGTGATTCTTGCTGAACGGTGCCTGGGAGTTCAGACAGTCACATGGTCTCTTCTTTCTGAGAGCTTATACTTACCAAAAAGAGTTTATTGATTTGCCTCTTCATGCCCTTTATTAATACGGTGTTCTGGAGAAAAGTGTTGACACCAGGGGCAGTAGAATACTTCTTGTTTGGAAATCTTGTGTATGTTTTGTTGCAAGACTATTGCTTCCAATTATTGAATTTTCAGCATTTTACAATTGCTTCAGACTAATTTAGGGTGCTTTTTAGTAACAACTGAATAGAGAATAGAAGAAAAGTGTGTGCTGCTGCTTGGTCAGGATTATTGTGTTCATTGTGTAAATGGTCCAGCTGTAACCCTTTTTCCATATGTGATGCCTCTTGTTGTTTTCAATAAAGCATGCAGTCACAACAAAGCACTTTCTGGGAGTGAAGCTGGACTTTCATGAGCCATCTCAGTGTTGTGGGGAATTCTGAGACTTTCTTCTGCTGGCTTGAGGTCAGAAATAAAACTTATTCTTGGTAATAGTCGTATTAAGGATTCAAACAGCAGGCTGTGCAAGTGAATGAAATACAGTTAACCAGAAGGGCAATGAGAGCATTTTTTGTTCTTTTAATTTGCTTAAGAGAATGAGATTGCAGCCAGAAAATTGTCTTGTCAGACAGCCAGATACTGACTTCCTGGTTTTCCATTGCCAACTGCTCCAGCTTCTCCAGCTTCTCCCTGCCTGAGCCCTCTGCCAGCTTGCCATGAGCGCCAGCAGTGAGAGCCTGGGCTAGTCCTTTCCTTTTTGCTGGGCAAAATGTTACCTCTCAGAGATCTAAGCGTGGCTTTTAAATAAGATCTGAGAATTTGGGTAAGCTCTGTTTACTTCAAAATTAGCAAAGCTCCATTTTTCTTGAGGTCACATTTTATCTGTAACATTCAGAAGTATAACCACAGCTTGAAAGCAAGTAGGATGCTCTGATTTGCTAACATAGAACTCACTTTTAGTTACTGGACCAAGGAAAACTCTGTATTAAATATTAACTTTAATTTAGAAAGCCTGGAAAAGCTGATCTTTTGTTTCAGGTCATTTGTGTTGGTATGAAGTACTTTACAGGTTTGGGTTTATTAATATTTAAAGAGTTGGTCTGAGTTTAAGAATCTGTGTAAATATTTGTGTTTTCAAGTATTTGATGTTCTCAACTTGTGCCTTCCTTGTGATTCTCATCCTCTAACGTTGTTCCTTCCAGTTTATTTGAATTTCTTCATTATTTCTCTCTATTGTAAATCTTCCATGCTGTCAAAAAAAAGTTTGAAACTAGCTAGTGAATTCACAAGTCCAAAAGACAAAAACTGAGATATATGCAGGATTTGTACAAAAGCCTTCTTTTCTTCAATCAAAAGAATAAATATCTTGTAATGAAAGAGTCACTTGATTCACTTTTTTGATATGTACCTTTGAAGGACTGGTTTGCTAGGAGCTTCAGCTCTTATTATCTCATTTCTCTGAATTACATTCTGACTTTTTTGGATCAGGTTTGCAGGTTTCATCAGTTCCTGTAAGGCTGTTAGCATAGCACTTAATTTTTTTTTCTTGACAGCATCCAAAATTGAGCTTAAACTCAGGTTTTATTTGCTGATAAACCTTTATAATTTCAGTCAAGTTTCTTCTGCAAAAGTTTTCTTTTTCCAAGACTTTGTAGACATAAGTGAATGAAGAAGATAATTATAAAAGGCTTCTGAAAAGTTTCTGAAATCAGATGTGCGGCAACTCCATTAGTTATTACTGTGCCTTGTGCTTATTTCTTTGGTTATGTCTCTGGATCAGTATTGAATGCAGTATTTTTTTCTCTTCCCCTGTCCCTTGGGAATTCTAAATCACTTACAGCACAATTTATCTAAGACCAGTTTGCCTTAGATGCATTCCCAGTTACCAAGTGAGACCATACCAATGCCACAAGGTGATCAGCTATTGCCAAAGCTTCAAAGGGAGAAATACCTAAGCATCTATTGTACAACCCTGCTTCTCAGAAAGTCCTTTGTTCCACTGTTTAAAGCGTCAAAATGACGTAGTTAATTCCCCAAACACTTAATATCCTTGAAGTAACTCCAGAAAATAATTCCAGAAAGCACAAAATGAGGAAAGGTGTAGGCTTTCTTACAGTGGTGTTGTCTTGTCCTGTGCCCTCACAGTTGTGACTGTTCCCCCAAATGCCAAAGGAGCACCCTGCCTGACACCTCCAGCAGCCCCAAGATACAGTAAAGGATATCATGTTGAGCCTGAACTGATTGGAATCATCAGCTGGTTCCCTAAAGGGCACATGGGCTTTTCACACACTTCTGTGGCTAACTGTGCTCCATATGTGCCCTGTGTGTGACTGTAACCCTAACCTAGTAAATAGCTAACCTCAAATAGCCATCCTCTTACTTCTTACTCAGCTGGTGCCTTCTGTAAGCTCACAGTGCAAGTTAATAATTTCAGAGAGTATGTGTTCTTGCATTAAAGCTTGAGCCTAGAGTCTTGTCATGTGCCGAGGGAAAGAAAATCAAAATATCCTTGGAAGGAAACTGCTCTGTAATTTAAGGTTAGAAATCTATGACTTCTTCATATACTAAAATGAAAATGTACTATTTCAATAATTAACCCCCTCCCCAAAAAACCCCCAAGAAACAAACCAAGCCATTTGCTGTTCTTGACTTGTAAGTTAACTCTTGAAAACAGGAAAAAAAAGAAGCAGAAAGAGAAGTGCAAGTCAATGTTAAAAAAAATGTGCAGACCTTGACCCCTGGGTTAGACAACTGTGCAGAGGCAGCTAAATCATGACTGTAACTCTGGGGAATCTCCTCTGGCAAAACTTGCTGTTGAAACTGGAGGAACAACTGTGTCTGTCTGTCAGCGTGGTCTTTCATCTGTACAGTACCCAACCGAGCAGAGCTGGCACAGACAGCACTTAGTACATGTGCTGGATCAGTACATAGCTTGCAATCATCAGGAAGTCTCTGGGAGGTTGCAAAAAGGTCTTTCCAATCCTTCAGGGCAGAATTTTAATTTAGCAGGGCATTCATGAGTGCAGGCTCCCCCAAACTGCGTGCAGGGCAGGTTTTGTGCCACCATGTGCACTAAATCTAAGTGACCAAATAGTATTTGGGCAAAGTGGAGTCAAACTGCAAATAGCTTAAATTTATTACTTGTGACAGGGATCCACAGCCGCATCTTGCCTTATTTTCAGTCCATTCAGCTGTGGGAAGATAAATATAAAGCATAAGCACTGCAGTCTTGGTGCACTCAAAGTACAGAAGGGAAGGAATCACAGAATATTTTGAGTTGGAAGGGACTCACAAGGATTGTTGAGTCCAGCTCTTAAGTGAATGGCCCATATGGGGATCAAACTCATAACCTTGGCATTATTAGCACCGTGCTCTAACTCCTGAGCTGCCTGAAGCTGCAGGGTCCCCTATTTGAGAACAGATATAAAGTATTTACAAAATTTACGAGAAAATGATTGCATTGCTGGTTGTCCTCATGGACACATCCAGCTTATGCGCTCGCTCTAGGAGCTCCTGGCTGCTCCTCGTACCTTCACAAGTGCCAAAAAGCTTTAGTTAAAAGTACAGCTGGAAACTCTGTAGAACTTTTACCAGATTTTGCAGGATTTGGCTTGCCATTAAATGTGTGGGGTCTTGGAGCTGCTGCTGGATTCATTCAGACTTTTTCTAGTATCTGAGACTGCCAAGAGAGGTGACAAGTTCTTTCCTCCCCTGGTAGATTCTTTAGGGCTGTTTTGCCTCTAGCAGCTGCTTTGAGACCTGTAATTCATTTCTGTGCTGACCATCAACAAATTCTGTGTCTGCCTGTTAGGGCTGAATGCTAGTATTACTGAAACTACAGAAGGGAACACACTGGAAATACATGAAATTAATTTATTTGACTTAAGGATGAGGAAAAAGCAAGTGGTAGATGTATTTGCCAGTCTTCAGCAATTGATAGTTTCACAAAGGAGCCAAAAGCCTCGTGTTTCTGAAAAAAATCAAACTTTTGAAATTGGTTAAGAATGCTGGTGAGGGAGATAAGGCAGAGGGGCTAATGTGGCAAGGTAAAACCTTGTCAGAAGCTCTCAGCTGTAGTGCATGGGTCTTGTGCCATGAAGAAACAATGACTTTATAGCCTGAAAACACTTGTTTGTATTGTGCTGTGGATGAAAAGTTTGCAGTCTGACTACTGTTTCTTAAACTAGATAATTTGTCTGACTGCTGACCACTTGCAGATTAAATAGATAAAATCTGACAGACAAGCCACTCCTTGACGTGTGACACTAGAAAAAATAATCACAATCTGTGTTAACTGAGAATGTTGTCTTCAAAGGAAGAAGTCTTAACACTTACAGGCTTCCCTGTCAGTTTACAGGTGCTGTTATGATTTTTGAAAGAGAGGTCAGGTCCTGCAGGATGTTTTAGTTGGGAGGCAGCAGGCATACTGAGAAAAACTTGTGATGATGTAGGGATGGTGTAATTACTGAGCTTTATTTTTGGACTTGGGGGTAGTGAACAGGATGCAGAAAGCACCTTGGATTTCCAGAGCTAGTTTTGATCCAGTTCTGTTGCTCCTGAGCTGGCTCCCTGTGGATCTGCCTTCTACATCTCACTCCCCGGGGTTTCTGTGGCTTGTTTCTCCAGCAGAGAAGTGCTGCCTAAATGTGGTGGAGGCTGTTGTGGGTATTGCCTGACTCCTGACTAAATGAGCCCTTCCAAGTGGGGCTGGGGAGCAGAGAGCAGAAACAGTAATTAGCTCTATTGGTACCAGCAGCCAGCCATGGAGGGCAGACTAATGACAAACCTGCCTGGATCTCAGCTCCCCGCGCTGAACACCGCAGGTGTGGTGTCCTTGCGCCTCGCCCTGCCGCCCCTCTGCAGCCAGTCACCTCAGCCACCTGGCCAGCCCTTGGAGGAGCCTCTGCTCTTAGTCACGGCACTAATCATCCCTCTTGCTCGTAGCCTCAAGCTCAGGGTCACTGCTGAGCGTGGTGCACCCACACTTCCCAGGAGATGCTCCTGGAGTGAGGCTCCTGGCTGCCACCTGGCTCCCGGAGGACATGGCAGCGTTTCTGCATGGTCTCCCATTTATTTTTTTTGTCATCCAGCATCACCATAGGCCGTTGTGTCTTTAGGTAAGGTGAGCTGCTGTTTGAAATTGTGTTTGTCACTCCTGTGTTCTGGTGGCAAACTCGGGTAAAAAACGTGGAAAGGTGTTTGTTTCTTCCATGTTTTATGGCATTCTAGGGCTGTGCAAGCAGCTAGTTAACTCTGGTCATGTTTATTAGTACAGTCTTAGGAATGCTTAGATAGTGATGTGGTGCTCAAACCTGCTTAGAGTTGGGTTCCTAATTGCAAGGGCTTCTTGCCACTGAATGTGGTGTTCCGATGGCAGAGATTGCACCTATTGTCCAGCTGAGTGCCTTTGGGAGGGGTGTGATATTTCACTGCCATGCCTTGCCTGAGCTCTCTTTGGAGTTAATGTTAAGAGTGAGTCGTTAGACTCTGGAGATAAGCAGTAATCTCTGATGAGGAATGTGCATACCTTTAATGTCTGATTTTGGAGACAACACATGATTTTAAGCTGCTGTGAAGGTATGCACTTGGTTTAAGAACAAATGTCCTTTGCTCAGGAGTTGATAAGCAGTATCTTGTTAAGATGGGGTAAATGGATGGCTGTCATATGCTCAGTCTAAATTAGTTTGCAAATCAGCTGATAAGTTTTATATATCAAGAACTGGTTATAAAGTGTATAAAAATGATGCTCAAGAACTAGGCCAAAATACTCTGTTATGAAACCAAGGGGGTGTGTTTTATTATACAAGAGGAATTCCATGTTATATCTCTAACACGTGTTTAACTTGCACTGAGCAAAGCATGTGACATATGGTCCTACTCTGGAAAGACTTTGGAAAAACCTTTAATATGGGTTGGATTAAGATTCAGAGAGGCTGCCTGCTGTTGTCCTGTGGACAGGGTTTTCATGTGTCGCTGGGTTTGGTTTCCCAATCCCTCAGCACTTGCTGCTGGTCCTTTGGAGGCTGCACCGCCTGCTGTGCAGGTGCAGTGTAAATGTCCCTCTTTGTTGGGGCTTCTGGTGAGACAAATGAGTACAGCATATGGAGGGGCGTTTTTGAGCTTCGGTAAAAAAATAAAAATCATCTGTGGCGTGACAGCCGTATAGCTCACTAGCAGCTCGTAGAAATCAAACTGTAGTGCAGTTGATGGTTTGTAGGCCAGCCTAGAGCACTCAGTGCTGTTGTGATGCCTTGTGTTCTTAACTGGGAAGTCCCTGGTCACAAACAAATGTCTGGCAATATCTGTCTCTTTATGGTTGTTGGTAGAATTATTGAAAAACACATACAGGACCAGCCAAGTCAGGGAACAGACTGTGTAGCAGCTCAACTTAATTCCCAACTTCCAGCCTCTTCGTCATCTCCTCTGTGTGTGATAGTGACAATCGTGTCTGTGGGAGCAGCTCTGTGCTCTGTGGTACAAATGCAGTGTTTAAAGAATGGAGCTCGCTGTTTGACAAAGGGTGTAGGTGTTAAGTCTTTGTGTTGAGCTGTCTGATGCATGGAAGTGGATTTGGATCTGATGGATGCCTTCAGCAGGTGTGATGAGCTGAAAAGGATTTCAAAGAGCTGAGCAAGAGCTATCTAGAGCTGCTAATGGGGGATATTTGAGAAGGGTGGTTCCAGATTCTCTCCTATGGTTTGACAGTACAGCCAAACCAGCCGAATGATTTGTTCCCTCCAGAAGGGATTTTTTTAGGGGCTGGCAGAGTGAAGTTTCACCATGTGATTTCTCTTGTATTCTTTAAACTTCGTGTGGTTCCGATGGTTTTCCCTTGTGGCTGCTGAGCCAGGTAAGAGTGAACCAAGACCCTCAAGTCCTTCCTTCCCTCCAAGGGCAGTAATGAGTGACTCGAGCTGCAGCTGCTCTGTGTCACCCCCCTTAGCAGGCAGAGGCAGAGCAGACGGGCTGAGCCCAGCTCATCCCCAGCCAGGCTGTCTGTGGGTGCCTGCCTGGCTTGTCCTTGTTGGACTTGGCCAGTGAAGGGTCACAGCATCGCCCCAGAGAGAGAGGGGGCAGCTGTGCCCGGCGGGGTTTGCTCACTGCGGTGTCAGACGGAGCCAGTGCCCGAGAGAGCATCTTCATCTCATCCTGCCGGGGCTGGCATCGCTCCTCGGTGTAAAGGAGGCAAACAAACAACTAAAATACTTCCTACAGGATAAACATCGAGCCTGAATTGATGAAAGTCCAACCCATTCAGCAGTGGAAGGGCACCAGGTTGTGTTTTCCATGTGGTTTCATGGTACTTGGAGCTGCTTTTACGTTGCAGGGGCCTGAGAGGGGCTGTGCTTCACCACCACCATGATCCTACAGACCTCTGTGGGTGTTTGTCCATTTGGAGTGCAGATTTCTTAGGGGATTGGTGCTCTGCTCTAAGAGTGAAAGTGTGTGCTGAAGTCAGATCAAAGCAGCGTCCCCAGTAAGCCCATCTGAAATATGGAAATAGATTCAACCCCGAGTAATACTTAAAAAAAACAACAACAACAAACAAACCTGAAACTTACTTCCTTCTCAGAATTCTACCATTGCTTATAGGAAGAGAAAAAAAATCCCAAAAGATAATAATTTGGAGTTATTAAATGCAGTCTCTGTTTCAGAAAATAGGAATTAAATTCAGGCTTGATGTGCATTCTGTGGAAAGTACTTTAGAACTTTAGTTAGTTATCTGTTTGCCTCCTTTACACAGAGGAGTAAAGCCAGCTCTGGAAGGATGTGACCACCAGTAGCTTTTGAGATTAATTTTTGGGTGAAGAATGATTTGACATGCAAATATGTACTTCAGTATGATCATTTGCCTGATAGCCTGGGAATAATTTTCATGTGACCTACTGTTGATGCTTCGAGTAAGATTTATATCTCTTGGAAGCAATGCTCTGAAATATGTTGCAAATGTATCTGCTAACAAAGAAAAAGAACATGACTCTTGGCTATCTTGTGTGTGTAACTTCTGGGAAAATTTTATCTGTCTAAATGAGTTTTAATGCTTTCTTTAAAAGCATGAATGTAAAGGATGTATATTGGGATATAAACTTTCAAAATTGTGGTGTAATATTTTCTTCCTCTTCCTTACGATTTTATTGTATCTGCTTTTTTTTTAAAACTCATAAATATGAAGAAACTGAGCAACATTATTTCCCATTAATAAAACCCCGAAAGCAAAAAGAAATAGTGCGATTTTCCTTCAGCAAATACTCGCTGTTGCCTTTGTGGTTGGAAAGGGGAATTTATTTTTGTTTTGTTTGTTTTGTGTTTTTGCTTTGGTTGGTTGTAAGCCAGCAGTATAAAACGATTGTAAGCCAGCCACAGAAAACAAGTCACTGCATTTTCTGTTGATTATAGTACTACTGGGATATTTTCGTAGTAAGTTCTGGCAGCGCAGAGCTCTCCACGCGTGCGGGTTCCCTTTGTTTCTGGATGTGGGTTGTCATGGCAATAAGCGGGAGCTGCAGCTCAGAGCTCCTCATTGCTTAAACCCAGCTCAGTTGGGGTGGTTTGTGACAAGTCACCTCTGGAGGAGTGGTCAGGGTCTCTCCTGGCATCTTGGGCTTCTAGAAACTCCAATTCGCAAAGCGGAGGTGGCCCTGATGCTCTGGGTAGTTGTGCAGGAGTGTATTGCTGGCTGGGTTGGGATTGAATTGTGCCTGGGAACTGATTTTTCGTGACGAGGGTGGAGCTTGTGTTTCTGGGTAGTTTTGGGGTTTCTTTGGTTTTGGTTGGCAAGGGAGGAAATGCACAAACCAGAAGGTGGAGTGTGATGACATTCAGCACTCGGGACAGTGCTGAAACCCCCATTTCATTGCTGGGCTGCTCCTTCCCAGCAGTGCAAGAAGGTTTGTTCCAAGGTCTTGTTTTAAAAGCAAGACGTTGCATTTTATAATGCAGTTATGTCTGAGAAGTTGGATGAACATAGGCAATTGGGACTGCTGCAGCTTCAGATGCAGAGAGATGATCACAGGTGGTTGTGCAGAGGTGGCTTACTGTGTTACCCCTTCATCAGCTCAGCCACATTTCTGCCTTATCCTGGTGCTGCATTTACAGTTTGTTCACAAGGGAAAACTTAAAGTATTCACAGGAGCAATTACTACATATCAGTTGATGAAAGGCACCTCTTCTATGTCCCTGTGACATTTTTGCTCATGATTTCGAGTACCTGCCCCATTTAACACATCTGGTCCACCATGTGTTCATCCACCATAAATACCAGTATGCTATGAATTATACATTGTTGGGATTTATGATCACAACACTTTTAATGATGCATTTGAAGAAGGAATACTGTTCAGCTGTGGCTATGATGTTAAGTACTAGGACCGTGCTTTACAGAAACTTAGTTTTTTTCAGAAAATAGATTGCCCTTGCTCATTGTAAGGGAGTTTGTATGATGGTTTTGTCTAGGTCAAGTTTGTAGTGATGTTCTTCCTTCATGGCAAGTTGTTTGCCTGGCTTAGTTATTCCTAGGTTGTGTGAACTACAGTCCTTGAGAGTATCCTGGTTCCATGGATACTAACCTGACTGGTTTGAAACCTGTAGACTAATTAAGCACTATTAAAAAGCCCCCCAAACCCACCACTAAAAGTATCTGAGAACTGTCATATCTTAATCTTGCTCTCACAGCTCTTGGGGAATCCTCTAAGCACAGCTTGGCACTGGCCCTGTTTTTGGAAGACAGCCTTGGGTGGTACACCATGGTCTTCTTTTCCTGGCCACCTTAGTTGTGATGTTGATCTCTAGGCTGATGTCCTTTAAAGTGCTTCTGCCATCACAACTTGACGTCAGCTAGGAGTTATTTTTTGACTGTTAACTCCAGGACATTTGTGTTTCAATTAAATTTTCCCTTTTCAGTTCCTGATTTTTTTTAATTTTTTTTTTTAATTGAAAGCTGCCAATCACTATAGTACTGTATATCTGAATAAACTTACATAAAATTGGTGTCTGCTACAAGTAGTTGTTTAAAAATAAATACCATGTTTGGTAACTGATCTGTTTGTTAGTGCAAGATTGATTTTTGTTAATAGTATACTGGGTGTCATTTCATATAGCTAGTGAAAAATATGGGATAAATAACCCTATCTCAAGAAAATTTGAAACTCTCCTTAGCATTAAAAATCCCTTCTGCAGCAAAAGATGTGAATATTTTTGCAGTGAATGTGAAAATGGATTTAACAGCCTTAATACAAACCTCCAACTACTGGTAATAAATACATATATCTATTTAATGATGAATAACTGAAGCGCCTTTTATAATTATGGACTATGCTGTCAGTAGGAAGGATCTTTTGTGGTGGAACTGCTTTTCTGGGATTTGGACATGCGATCAACCTTTGGATTTCTGATTGCAGAACCTGGGCTTTTGTGTTAAGCATTTAATTGTCTGACTTCTGAGAGTCCGGAAGGCAGACAAGAAATGCACTGCACTACCTTGTAATTTCCTGCACTCATTACTTTGCTCATGGACTTCTATGCCATGGCAGGCTCTAATTTCCCATCTACCCTTTCCATGTTCATCCCCCCATCTTAAAGGATGATTATAATAATGAATGTCTTAATTTTTTTTTTTTTTGCTTTATTCTACTGAAAGCTTTATGACCAGCAGGATATGTTGAATCAATTGGACTACTCTTGAGACAGTGTTAAAAGTGTGTTAGTGTGGGTGGGTTGTTGAACCTTCCAACTCATTTTTGTACACTTTCAATTAGAAAAATAAATTTCTAAATTGCAAAAATTAGCATGTAATGAAATTGTCTTTGAGGGGAAACTCTTTAGAAAGAAAATAATTCACAAAAGAAATGAAGTATCTTTGAAAGACAAGAAAGCCAATTTCAGTACCCTGCTGAAACAACATGTTTCTCTGCAGTTGTTTTACTGTGATCCTATGGTGTTTCTCCAGAATGTGACATTGAAGCAGTAATTCAGTTAAGTCTTTGGAAAAGTATATTGTTGTTCTGTACTGGGACTACTCCCAGGAAAATGGGATTTCTCCTTTTTCTTTATGGGGTTTTGGAGTTGCTCCTGATTAACTTCATGCATGGGTGCTTCAGTTCCAGATTAAAATTGCCTGCTCCTCCAGTTTAAAAATTCCACCCAGAACAAATATCCCCACCCTCCCCATGGTGGAGTTAAAAATAACAATTTTTGTGTGTCAACAACTCAAACAAGATCAACACAATATCTCCTTTCCACTGCATAGAGGAAGTGAAGGCTTGGGTTGGCTGGATGGCCTGTAAGCTCCCTTCTGGTAAAGGCTGATTCCCAAGCTTGGTTGCTGTGGAGTGATGTTTTGTCAGGAATTTCCCAGAATTAAAATGCATATTAGTTGAGATAAATGCATACAGGTTAAGATGGTAAGATTTTCCAGAACTTTCAGGTAAATTTACAAAACGTATGTTCTTCCTTAAAACATGGCCCATGGAATTTCAGTCATGTATGAATGAAATGAGAGCCATTAAACATATGTAATTTCACTTAAATATTTAATTTCTTCTTGTATAGCTGCCAATTCAGCATCAATAAATTATTCCAAATAACTTAGGCTTTAGTTTATTTTAAGCCACAGATCTTTATGCACAATAGTAAGAATGGCTTGCAGAAAAATGTTGTTGCAGCTTCAGTAAAATTAAAAAGAAAAATGAAATTGGTAGTGTAAAAGGTTGGATACTGGCAGGCTTCCCATGTGGCAGTGCCCCCACCTGAATTTGAAGGTCCTGGTGTAAGAAGAAGAATGTTAAAAATTTGCAGACAAATACTTCTTTTTAATCTCTTTATGGCTCAGTGATAAGTGTGTACATACCTGGGCATGTTCCTGCACAGCAGTTATGAGTGTGTTTGGGTTTTTTTCCATTGCTGGCACACTGGAGGTGAAGATGAAATATTCATCTTCATGTGTGCATGGTAGTGATTTTGGTACCAGCAATACTGGATTTTTCTGTCACTGTGGAAGTCAGTTTTTGTGGTTTGCTCCTGTGTTTTGCAGGTCAGTATTTGCGAGATGTGAGCTCACTCTTAGGTGAGTGTTTATCCCCCTCAGGCTTTGCCTGCAGAGGGAGGTTTGGCTGGGGTAGCTCATGTGCTCCCCCAATCCCTGCCCTGCCTGCCCACCTTGCTGTCCCTGGAGGATGACTTGTGTCATCTCCTGAGCTGCTCTGGCATTTCAGTGTGCCAGATGGGAGCAAGCCTTCGTGGAAGTGGCCACAGCTCTTCTGTGCACATGGAAGGTTGTGTGTAGGCTGGATGGGATGGCTGTTGCTGTGGTCCAGCCTCTTTCTTTTGGTGGTGCTGGCACTGCTTTGGCCTCAGTGAGCCAATACAGGCAGCCAGACAGGCCAGTGCTCAGTCAATAGTACAGGGAAAAAAAAAAGGAATATAAGTGCTTGGTATAGCTACTTTAGTGGCTGAGTCATATGATTTCAGGTGCTGGGTGTGTGAAGAAAAGGGAAAAAGAGAGGATCCTACAACTACAAGGAAAGAGAGGCAGGACTTCAACAACTTGGGTTTGGGCTGTGGCTTCGTTGCCCAATAAGAAGAAGAAACTTGGCATTGCTGCTTTTGTTAGTACATCACAATTTGGGAAGGTCCCAGTCTGAGCTAAAATAACTGTTCAGTCAGCCATATAGAAATGCCTCTCTTCCTGCCAGCAGTTTCATGGTCTGTTGAAACCCATCAAAGACTTGGAGGTCCCGCCTCCTCCGGGCTGCAGGAGGGTTGGTTCCATGGCCTGACACTGGAGCTTATGAGTGTGATGCTGCCAAGAGAGCAGCTCAGAGTTGGGTCCCCGTGAGCAGGTGCTCACCCTGGGGCCAGGGAGGTGGAGGAATCAGCATGGAGGGACCAGGTGGGACCTCCTGGCGTCACAGCAGTGAAACTTGGGTTTGGGGTGAGGTCTGGAGGGGCCACATGTGATGGGGAATGATTGTGTCCCCTCCCTTTGCAGCCTGGTTCTCCTGGTGGTTGGCTGAGTGTGAAATCAAGATAGGTTATTTTTAAGAGATCAGCCTTTCAAAATACATTGCACTCTCAGCACGCAGATCTTTTTGAGCCTCAGGTGAATATTAGGTGCTTTGGAAAGTTGCTTTTTTTTCTGTCCTTCAAGACTGTGAATCAAGAAGTTAGCTTGTTTTCTATTTTTCCTTATGTTTTGAAACAAACCAAATTATTACAAGATGAAAGCTGCTCTCTGCTTGTTTGCCACATCACAGAAATGAGTGAATTTCTTACTTGGAGAGCAGTGAATTTCTCAGGATTTTGTTTAACTGTGGCAAGGATGAATAGTTGACTTTGGCCTGTAGTTTCACACCTTAAAGCAAACCAGGACTGAAACCAGTGTAAGCTTGCAATTTTTAGAGAGGTTTAAGTTTTTCAGCCCAAAATAGCAAATTTTCACATCTCTATCATCTTAATAAAGAAAAAATGTCTTCATTAAGCTATTATGAATTTGGGGCCAGCATTCTGGTTTGAGTTTCTCTGGTTTGTGTAACTGGCAAATATGTTTGAAGCAAAAATCAAATGGATAGAAAGTCTGGGCATAAACATAGACAGATTTTTATTAGAATGGAGAGCAGAGGTAAGGTTGCAGACCAGTATGTTTCTGCAGATCTAACTGAAGTTAACACTGAGCTGTGTTAAAACTTGAGTGTCTGTTTTGTTTCAAAGTACAGTCAGAACTTTAAAGTGATCCATCTGACACCAAGGAAACAAGTAAATGAAGAAATAACACTGAATTAAACAAATTTTGTGCTACTTCCCACACAGCAACCCAAGCATATGACTTTGGCTGCAGTACAGATTTAAGTGTAGATTACATTTCAGCCTTTTAGCTTTCATTTAAATAAAAACATGCTTTAAAAGCTGCACTAATTTGTGCTTTGCATTTAATTTTTGGGTTTGGAGATATTTTTTCAAGCTGTTGCCACAAACTTTGTGTAGAAAGATCAGCTGAGGCTTTGTGTGGCTTTTACCTTTTCATTTTTTTTTAAATTCTGCCAGCTAGATGAAGCTAGGAAGCAGAAAGCTGGCGGTTCCTCTGCGCTTTTGGGGAAGGAGTCCTTCCTGTAGCAGAATATTGAACCAGTTGTGGTGGCGATGATGGGCTTTGCTCCTCTTGGCGTGTTCAAAGTCTGACAAAGCTGTATCCGAAACAACGAAGGGAGAAGCTGGAGAGAATGGCGTTCTCTGGCGTTTCGGTGGCTCGGGCTGCCCTCCGGTGGTTATTTGGGAGCTCGCCTTGTGAAAGCAGCACCCAGGGAAGCATCTGTGCTGTTGTCACTTGCCCACTTCTGCATCTCCTGGGCATCAGCTGGAGGCGGCTCTCAGGGACGCTGTGAACTGGCAGAAATGTTTGTGTAAGTCACAGCGGGCTTACGTTTAGCTGCTGCTTTAAGGGTTTTGCGTAACTAGTCGGCATAAATCATGTAGGCATCTCATGGCCTTTAAAGATGGAGTTCTTTTCCTGAAAAATCGAGAAGTTTAGCTTTTGTCATGGGTCTTGAATATCAAAATCGAAAACTTTCATATGTTACATGCCTAAGTTTATGTGTGTGTGTGTTATTTTTGTGAAAAGGTTTAATTTCATGCGCTTGGAATCTGCTTAGGATATTGCCATATTTGGCACAGATGTTTCCAAAGGACTCTTGCATTCTGTCAATTCACTTTGAATTAAGAAGTTGAAACAGCTATTTGTGTTCAACAAAGAGTATTTTTGCCAAGTAAGCACAGGGCAATTTTTCCTGAGATAAATAGAAAACTGATGTGGCCTAACAACAATAACTTGACATTCAGATTTTATTTTTTTTAATTGCCTTCCCCCTCTTTAATGTTGCAGGCTGACTGGAAGTGTGCAGAGCCTACTGACCACGCATGAATATATATTTGCTTTTTTGACTCTACTGTAGTTTTTTGTACTTTGCAGTATGGTGGGGAAGTTGATTGAAAGGAGTGTTGCTGGATTTTTGTTACTTCAATTTCAATGCCAAACTTTTGGTGCTAGAGGGAGCTGTTCCCTGCCAGATGCCTCTGGAAAGATACTGCTTAAGGAATGGGCAGCAGCTCACTTTGGCACGTGTCAGAAATATCCAGTGCATGGCAGCTGCGATGTTAGAATGTTTTCTTGCTTTTTCTTGCTGCCCTTTTTTTTTTTTTTGTGTGTGGTGTTTTTTTTTATTTTTGTATTTTGTTTTTTATTTCCAAACTGGAAAAAGCCCCTCACCTTAGTTCTCTCAGGACGAGGTATCTTTAGCCAGCAACTATGATGGAAGCACAAGTAAAGACTTCATTAACTGTTTTTTTTTTCCTCACCTCTCCCTTTTGTTAGAGTTTGTTAGATTTAAAAAAAATATATATTTTAAATATTTTATTCTTTTATTACTTTTTTTTTTTATGTCAAGGACCTCCACATTCTGCAGTTCCTTAGCTGGGGACCTATGGGATGTTCTATTTGCAAATATTTGACAAGTATACTTGTATTTAGAGAGGGAATTACTTACTTTAAAAAAAGAGTTCACTAAACTTACCTTGTTGCTTGTGAAATTGGTCAGAGTGACTTAAGGCTGGGCTGGGTGAGGCTTTGAACCACCTTATCTAGTGAAAGGAGACCTTGCCCATGGCAGGGGTGTTGGAATTATGATCTTTAACATCCTTTTTGACCCAAACTGCTCTATGGGTCTATGACTCCCTTCCCCGATTTAATGCATTCCCCCTGCACTGAGTCACTTCAGCTGCATTCCTCTCGGAACCTGTGTTCAACCTGTGTTCATCACTCCTTTGTAACATCTGTAGGGTTGGTCACTAGGTTTGTGTCACCCATCACTTTTGGAAACCACATGCCCATGGGTCCACTCCTGGGTCTGTAAGCTAGCACATTCTTACTGGTTCTCTGTTTGTTCTTCTGTGAATATTTTACAGCAGATAGCCTCTGCCACTCCAGAGAAAGACTGTGGCAGAAAGTAACTCTCCTTTTTTCTCTGCTTGTTGTTAGAGAGACTTGCTGGAGCTGGGTTAGAGCAGCACTTTGTGGCCAGGCTCTTTTCCATGTAAGATGCTGCTGCTGATGCTCAGAGGTCCCTCCCAGCTTCCCACGGCAGCTGCTGCCTGGTGCCGGAGTGTGGCGCGTCCGGACGAGCGCAGCGGTGCCACCGGGACTGTCTGGCTGCCATCTCACCCTGCTGCCAGCTCAGGGCTCCTGGGAGCCCCTGCTCCAGCCTGGCTGGCCATGAGCAGGTTGCTGACTATAGCAGACATGTCTTTTCACACACTTTTGTTTGTAGGGAAAAAGGCAAAAAGGCGAGCCACTCACACTGCTGTGTTTTCTCTTCAGAGAAATGTGCAGAGTCCCTCCATCCCAATTGCTTTTGTCTTTGATGTGTCCTCTGCTGTTTGCAGGACCAAAGCCTCTGGAGGGCAAGGGAACAGAAGGGCCAAAACTGGAGTGAAATTGCAGCACTTTGGCATGTGTGTTTGTTCTGCTTTTTCAAAGGGAACGTTTGCATTTTCTGCTGTGAGAAAAAGACATTCTTTTTCTAACAGAATGAGAGACATCTATCTAGCCTTAGCCACTGAATGTAACTCCTGGTATCTTTTCCAATCTGTGCCATGGTTTTAACAAGTACAGCACGTTTCTACGCTTAATGTATTTCAAGGGATCTGCTTTTTCTTTCTTAAGTTCAGGTTCACCCTGCGACATCAATTCTTTGTCTTTGCCCAAAGAACATTCTTTCATTTTGTCTGAAAAAGTATTTCTGCAGTTTTAAATTCACAGATATTTCACAGTGATCAAATCTTGCATAAATTTCTAGCTTTGATATATTCCATTCCTTGAAAAACATCTTCTCGCAGTAAGTTACGAGAGTTGTGTTGGTGTTAGTTTATTCTCAAGTTTGTCTGCCTTAGTTAGTGGTTGAGGACTGTTGCTCGGATTTTTAATGAATTATGGATCATACTTTGTCTCTCAACTAGTAAGTCTTAAAATAAGAAAAAGCGTGATGAAACAGCATGAAATCCATGAGCCAAAGATAAATCACTCTAAATAGACGTTGTTGGCTTCACTGAAACTTTCTCTTAAATGCTGTAGTTATTTTAAGTATAACTTGAGCAAAGCCTCTGGCCTGGCATTAGTGTTTCCACAGTTGCATTTTAGGATGTTTTACTCTTGGATGTTGTTTTCATATCTTTATTAATGTTTTGTCCGCTGGATATTGGCAGTCCACAATGGTTGAATATAAAACTTCACCATATTATAATTAGGATCATATTTGGTTTTTCTGTTCATGACAGCATTTTTTCTCTCTTTAGATTATAGATTATCTTCTGTTTCAAGAGGATACAGTTTTATAAATATCTCTGTATAATGGAGTATTTTGTTAGACTCTGTTGTACTTTTTTTTTTCCCCTGAACATGAAAAAACTGATTTCTTATTAAATCAGATTTCTTACTTGTTTTACAAAGTAAATGAAAGTTTTGGGGATGTTGGCTTTGGAAAGCAGGGCTGTGATGGCTGCAAAATAGTTCACTGTGGTTCTGAACTAGGCCTGTTTCCTAGACATAGAGTAATGACAGCAAAAGCAGAAAGATTTCTGTATTTGATATGGACATGCTATCATTCTTCCTCACGTGAGGTTCCAGATTATAATCAAAGGTGTTCTTGCAGTTTGCCTTTATCTCCTGAAGTGTCCCTACTACCCCTGTTAAAAGAGCTTTGGATGCTTTTAAAACTGTTTTTTAACAGCTTGTATCAAACTGAGAATACTAAAAATGTTTTCCTTATTTTTGTAGGACTTGGAGATTGTGTATTCATATTTACATGGAATGGAAGCATTGTCTAATCTGAGAGAGCATCAGCTAAGGTATGATATTGTGGCATTAAAAACCATATATGTTAATGCACTAACAAGGCAAAGGAACAGTAATTTTGATAACCATATCCTACTCTTGTATATTGTACCTCAAACTGCCTATCAATCCATTCTTTTCTTTCCTTCTTTATTTTTCTGCTGATTCCTCCTTGTATGTCTGCACAGTGTATCTCTATTTGTTCCATCCTATTTCTGTCTATTATGGATGCATTTGTTTTCAAACTAGAATAAATGCTTTACATACAGCATACAAGCCCATATATTGATGAAATATAGTAGTATAAATTACATATATTTATGTAATATAGTAGTCATGAGAGCAGGGTCTGTTTGTCACCTTCTGTTTCAGTTTGTGCTTGCTTTTGTGTGGAAATTTTAGACTCGTTATGTACAGCACATGCAAATAATACTTAGTAAAGATATTTGATAAATGTCACCCACACTTTTAATTAAAATGCTTCATGAAGCAAATTAATTCAAGTCAAAACTTTCCTGAGAGCTTCCTATTTTTTTTGTAAAGACTTTTGTTTGTTTGAGTTTTAGGTAATTGTTGCAGTTGTCCTTCCACAAGCATCTTACAGCAGAGGTTTCTAAGGGTATTTGGGAATCAGTGTGAGGCTGGCAGCTACAGAAGGAGGCCAGCACACCTCCCGTATGCCCTGTGGGTGAATTACTGCTGTTTTATATTCTCAGCTTTGCCAATACTTGCCACATCTGAAAATGCTGAAGCAACTTTGAGTTGATTAATGCCAGTTTAGGTTCTAATTTCTGGCCTCTTGCTTCGTCATTCAATGGGAGTCCACATTCCCAAGCCAATATTCTGTAATTCAGAGAAAATAAAAGGCAGGGTTTTCTTTCTTCCAAAGTGCTCAAGACACATTTTGCAATGTGAATGTTAATTTCAAAGAAGTCTCTGTAATTACTTTTGCTTTGGAAGGAGGTCATGGTTACATTCAGTTGAAGTGTTTTGTGTTATGCTGTTGTATGCAATACTTTGAGCACGTGAAGTTTTGCATGGCTGGGGTTAAACTGATGTTAACTTGTTTACAGAGATCAAAGTGTGCACATATGGTTGTGTGGTATGTTGATGTGTGCTTCTTGGCTTCCTGTGCAGCATGAGGTTCTTGCTGAGGAATGTGTGGAACTCGCTCTCCCAGCATAGTGAATTCCTCAAAGAGAGCTTCTGTTTACAGTACCATACATGGAAAAGGCCGGGCTCCCGGCAGATGTTGGACTGACTGAAAGCTTTTATAGTATCCTTTAGGATACAGCTCTTCTTGTGGCAGTGGAATGCCACAAAAACCTCTGAGATTCATTAAAACTGAATGTATTCAATGTAGGCCCTAATAGTGAATAACTTACCATATGGCTTGCTGGTGATCTCATCTGTAATTTATTACATTTATTGAGGAAGCAGATAAAGATCATGTTTGAATGATTGAGCAAAAACTGGACACCAGTATTGATCAGAACTAATTCAATTTTTCAAAGAGGAAGCAATCTAGTTTGTTCAACTTGGTCACTGTAGTTTCTAACTGTGCCACTGTAACACAAAAATTGAACGCTTGGCTACCTTCTGTAAGAGGCATTTTCTCCCCTATTGCTGTCCTAATAATGGGACCAAAATGCTGTAAAACTCAGTGCCAGTGGTGAACTTGCGTGACTTTATCAAGAATGTGCTTCCTTCTGTCCCAATTCAGAGGGGAACAAAACTTGCTTGTTGAAGTGATTCTGTTTCCTGTGACTCCTGCTCTTATGTGGCACATTGCCCAGCATCCTTCCAGACCAGTAGGGCACAGACTATCCTTGAGCAGTATTTAAATTTTTAAATCTGATTTCTAGCAATGACTTCTCATTCTGGTTTCCTCTCACCAGTGACTTCATGTCTGTGCTCCCCTTCCTGCTCAAAACAGCATCAGAGAGGGAGGATGAAAACCCAGGAGGTAGAAGCAGACAGTAGCTTTTCAGTGTCTGTAAAAGATTTTGACAAGACCCAATTTTATGGTGGAGAGGAGTGTCTGAAAAAAGATGGTTTTGTGATTCAAAGTTTTTTGCTGTGCCAGAATGGAAAAAGATTGAAATTGATATGCAATATATAATGCCTAATTTCATGCAACAGGGACATTTTTTTCAGTGAGAAAAGTTCTGAAAGATGGTCCAAAGCATAGATCTAAACTACCAGGGTGTGGGAAAGGCTGTGGTAGTAAAACTTGATTCTTAGTTTTTATATCTGTCTATCTGCAAACAGAATTAAGATCTCAATTTTCTGTTAATGATTTATGAATAGTCATGATACCACAATAAGCCTGCCACTTCTGAACAGAAGGGGCATTATTTTTTAGTGGGCTGAAGTAATAAGTAAAATCCTGTGAGAGATTAATGCTAAGGTGACTTTTGTAGCAGTCTGTTGACTATTGAAATGAATGATCTAGGAAATGGCAAGTGATTGTTATGTCAAACCCAGACCAACTCTTACAGGTCTCAAATCAACTTTTTGGAGACTTTTTGCCTGAGTAGCAATTCTTGACTGCTTTTGCCTGCTTATGATATTATTGCTGGCAGCTGGTCATTGATACACCGAGATTCTGATGATGGATTATGTGAGGAAAGAGAATTTATTTCCAGAATTTAAATATAGTTCCTTATTTGAATGTTCTCATGAGCCTCTTAGGTAAATCTCTGTCTGGCTGTCAAATAGCCTTGGGGTTTGCAGTCTGCTTCAGAGCTATGGAAAGGCCAGGGAGGCAGTGGGATTTGTTTTGTCCCCATCCCCCCCAGTAATTCACAGGCCTGTTTCCTTGAGGCAGTAGATAGAAATGGCATTGTGATTTTTCTGCATCAAGTTAACATTGCATTTCCTAGTATGTGGTAAGTTCTATTCTAGTTGCTCTCTATTATGCCACATTTGTCAGGCAGACAGTGAATACGAAAGCACTTTAATCCTCCCCTCTAGACAGAGGATTTTCCTGCAGGAAATTCTCTCTACTTTGAGCCCTCTGGGATTTTAGCATTAAAATCTCATGGTAATTTTCACGTTGCTGAATTTTAGCAAAATGAGAAGCATTGATTTACCAGCCAGCACAGTTTTTTGTTTTACCTATTGGGCCTGACTTGAAAAAGAGAGCAGTTTTTATATTGTATCTCTGATTAGTGTTGCACATAGTACATTTACAGCCATTTCTAAAATTCAGAACTGTTTTTATGAAGCTACTTGCTTTTATCATATCACTATGGAAAATTAGATCAATATAATTTTTCCTTATTTTTATAAAATTTTTTTATGGGAACAGCTACATCTAGTGTCCTGAATAAATACTGATCTTGGATGAACAAATAACTTAAATGCTTACATTTTACAGTTTGTTCTCCTGAATTATGAATCAGCTTGGATTTGAATTGGTGGGTGGTTTCAGTAAGTGCTGGAGTTACCTGTGGAAATGCTGAGTAACTTTAGAAAGTGAAGTCTTTGTGATGCTGATAGGAATCATAACTAAAATTTATTTTTTCTCTTTCAGACTGATGTGTGAAACGGTTAGATATGAAAGACATGAAGCAAATGAAGTTCTGTACTAGTAAGTATTTCTGCTTCCTCTTATATGGTTGAAAGAATTAATGTATATTAAAGTGAGTTGAGGACTGTTCAATGCCAAAATTCCTTGCCTAGTGTGTACAATCTGTAAATGTAAATGGTCCACTTAATTTTCATCATCAAACACCAGAGAAATTTGCTGCTGCCAGGGAGAGAGCTAACAGTGGCTCTTGCTTGGTGATGCATGTTGTATTAAATTTATATAAAATTAATATGTGGATGTGGGATTGTCATTTAGTCTTACTTCAGTTTTGTGAAAGTAGTAGTGATCAGCTTTTCGTGCCAGTGGTGCCAAATTGACAAATCTAACATGGTTTATAATTAGCAGGGATGTGCTCTGATGTCAACTCAGATTTACAGTAGAGAGCTGAGAATTGTAATTGCTTCGTTTATGGAACCAATTTATTGAAACAAAATGTTTCTCAGATTCTTACTTCCTGCCCCTAACCCAGACCCTGAATGCATATTTTTTCCAAGTTGTCTGGCATTATTTGAACATTTAAGCATACAAAGAATGCACTTCTACGCTTTCTTTTGTACTTGTGGAATTTTTCCTGTATGGAGCATCAGGAGGAAGATGAGATTGAGTAAACTCAAATACTGGACCTTGACCATTCAGCAAAGTTAAATTAAGGTCTAATGAAATCCAGTAATGTTATGTATGGGAAATACATAAGGTCAAAATCTATAGGTGGATAGATAAAATCTATAGGTGGATAGATAATTTTAATTAGACCAATACAATCTTTATTTATTTTACACTAATTTGCAAGGGACCATTGTGCTGGTGATTTGTCCTTCTCTAGGCAGTTGGTTCATGTCTCCTTTGTAATAGAGTTTTTGTTGAGACCCAGTATTTTGGTCATTCTAAGCACTGACTTAAATTTGAACTATATGCTGAAAGAATCCATGCTGCTAGCTTACCATATACTCAATGCAAGCAAAAATTACAGGAAATATGTGACTGAGAAAATAGAATTCACAAACAGGAGATTGTGAAATCTGGGTTAACTGGAAGTGCATTTTGCAGTTCTTCTGCACTGATTTCCTTTGTCACTCCTTTCATGTGACTTCATTTTCACTTTGGTTGTTTGCCTGTCATTCCTATTTAGTTGCTTCTTGACATTTTTCCCCATGATTTATTCAAAAGATTTAATGGGCAGTTTGGCAGTTTCTGGATATAGATGCTAATGCAAAATGTGCTTGCTCTAGCATTTCACATCTCTGATGTAATGTTTAATGGGCTAAACCTGAAAGTTAACAATTACTATTTTTTATTTAAAAAAAGAAAAATTTCATATTTTGAAACTAAAAATATATGTTCTGTTACTCTGAGCTGTAGCTTTACATTTTTTTAATGAACATTTTGAGATCTGCTTAGTAAGAAAATCCCATGAAACCTGCAGTCTAATTTCAGTGTTCTATTTTTAGGATAATAAACTTGGAGGGATCCTTATTTTTGTTTCACAAATTCAGCCTATGTGTTGAAGATGTACTCTTCTAAAAAACATTATTTCAATTTTGCTATGTACAGGTTTGGAAAAATTCTTTGAGTATTACAGGAGAGAGGAGCAAAGTGATAGCCAGGCGGGGGTTGATCCACTCAGTTATGAGCTGTAGGAAATCAGCTTGGAACATGCAACCTGGTTACTTTTTAATGAACTTACCAGAGTTATCACTTGGTGCTCTTATTTTCATCATGAAGGCTAAGGTATTAAAAGATCATCAGATTTTAATATTTTAGATTGTTTTTTAACTTAGAGCTTCTTCCCTCTGCCTCCTGATGCTATATTTGCATTGAAATCTGAAATTGGGTGCTATACCTATTAAAATAGCTGCAACTGTTGGAGCTGTTAATTGACCTGTGTGTTTGACCTCCCTGAGGCAAAACTTAATGTCTCAGGACAGAAAAGCTAAATCTTTATCCCTAAATGCTAATGGGCAGACTAATGCAGTTGCTCTGTTTATTTGATCAAAAATTTTTCATTGTGAAAACTGTGTGTCTGTCTGCTTTGTCAGTGGTATCTATAAAAAAGTAAATTTCTGTTGTGCATATGCATGCAATGTTGAAAATAATTATGTGCATTCCTTACAAGCACAGCAGTTATTTTATCCTACATTAAAAAAAAACCCCAAAAAATAAGTTGTTAATTTTCATAGTAGCTCTATAGATTTTTTTTAATATGACCAAAGGGATAAAAAGGAGCATGTTGCTGAAAATTGGCTCATCTCATCTGCATTTATTTTACTATCAGCGGGTGTACATGGTAGTGACAAATTCCCAAACCCTACGGCCATCTCACTGCTTAAATGGAAACTGGGTTATTGGAAGTGGCAGTTCAGCTTGAGTTATTCTTTATTTGCCAGTCATTCTATGCCTTTCATTTGATGGGAAGTTAATGACAAAAGGGTTTAAAACCTGCAAAGCAAAACTTCAGAACTGAGGCTTTCTTGACATGTGTATTAGTTTTGGTTTTTTTTTTTAACTTGCTCCTTTTCTTCAAATCTACTTAGAGATCTCATTTAAAATATATTTATTTTGGTCACTTAATATATGTTTTATCAGTAGTCCAAAGAAAGAAATGTTCTATTTTCATATCATGAAATGTATTTACATGCGTGATAGTAATTATTGATGTCTTCAACAGTGAGCTTCCAATTAGCATTTTCTTTAGAAAACAAAGTTCTAGCAGACTTGTAGATGGTGCTTATACCTCTTTACAGTTGAACAAAATTTTTCAGATCAAAATTGAACTTTGTGCTATGATGGCAGAGGATTCTTTGGCAATAAGTGCTTTGGATGTAAGCAAATGAGTATGGGTCTGATGAAACAATCACCTCTTTTTCGTCCTCATTAGTCATGTGAGGGCTGTGTGTGTTTTTCAGCCATGCTGTTTGATATTGCTGTGTGTATGCATCCGTGGTGTTTGGTTTACTCTTTCTGTAAGGAAGTCTTGTATATTTTTAAGCTTCCCTTATGTTTTCACTAAGAATATTGGATTGGCAGAAAATATGTTAAGATTTGCTGATCTGCAGTCTAAAGTCATTCAGTAATAAAGCCTGAATTGCCAGGCTGTAGCACAACACAGTTTTGTGATTGCATTGCCTGTAGTTTGAGCAATTTAATTTGGAACTTAGTTACTGCTTGTCTTGCTTTTAAAAATTTGAAGGAAACCCCAGTCCAGGTTATTGTGAAGTGTGGTTTTTTAAGAGATCCTTCAAATGAAGTCCTGATAGGATATATGCTCCTACCTCCCACATGTCCCTGCTGAGAAGATTTCATTTTTGATTAAAGTTCTTAAGAGCAGACTACTTAGTAGACTGCTGGTTGTGATGGTAGTGGTTCTTAAAAAAGGACAAGTGTTTCAAAAAGAGTAGTTATCTCTTTAACATCTTGAACTGAATTTTAGTGTAACGTCTGGCTGGAAAAAGCTCTTGTCTAATGTCAAAATATTTGTGTGCTTTTACGTAATTCAGCTTGCAACCTTTAATAAAATTCAGCACGGAGAAAGACAAGTAGAAGTTGTATATATAAACTGGAGATTGGAGGGAAAAAATGTTGCATGTGAAATGCAGTTATTACTACAGAGAATGTTCACAGCTGAAATGAGAAATAGCAAGCTGATTAATTTCTGAGTTATTGACTGTGGTAGGCAGGTGTGAGACAAAAAACTTTAGTTACGTTGTGTCTTGATTTTTTCCTCATTCCCAATTTTTCATGTAGTCTGGAGTGAAAAACATCTACTTGTATTAAGACTGTAGTGCTTGTATGGTGGTGGAATGGGGAGCGAAAAGGGGATGAGAAGTGGAGAAGGCTTTAAAAAAGACATGTAATTTCAGCTGATTATTTTTGAAATTTCCATGATTAGAACTAAATTCTCAAGCCTATTAGCAGTAATATCACCATCCAGCCTTAGCCAAGTTTTCTGAATTATATCACCATTGCAAATCACAAGACCGAAACACACTGGTGTTGGGCTAGTCTAATGCAGCCTTCTCCAGGACTGGCTTGGCCCAGCCATCAAATCCTGAAACAAAAGAAGTCTGGAAAGGGAATAAAGGAGCACAACTTCTGGTAGCTACTCAAACATTGCTTGTTTTCTTAGATAAAGATTTAAGTGTTTTCCATGAGGTAGAGCAGAATGTCTCAAAAATGCTGCGGGCAGTAGTTCTGTGCAAGGACAGGTGAGATGTAGATCTGTGAGTAGTCTTTGTAAGAGTGGCAATCCAAGAGTCACGCTTTTGTGTCCTACAGTGAAAGTGACATTTATTGAATTAATGGTTCTTTCACAGTAACATTTTGCCCTGAAGACCCTCAGGAGGACAGAAGCAGTGCGTGTAAACCAAAAAAATTTATGCCAAAGTTGCTGTACATTTCTGCATTGCCTGACTTGAAAGTGTGACAAAAATGAGCTGAAACTATCTTCTTTAGCTATTCACACAAACACTCAGAGAATATTCTGAGTTGGAAAGGTCTCACAAGGATTGCCATATCCATCTTTTAAGTGAATGCCCCATACAGGGATCAAAACCACAACCTTGGCATCATCAGCACTCTGCTCTGGCCGACTGAACTAATCTCAGGGTCTCGTAATTTTTAAACTGAACAGCACTGCTGAGACCACCTTACTGAAATTGTGTTAAGAGGGAGTGCTTTTATAGATGCAGTGTATGTGGTCTGTAGCTGTATATGTTTGTATCTTACAGATAACTTAAGAAAACTTAAGTCCTAAAAGCGTACAAAAAGGAATTGCTAGGGAATCTCCCAAGTAAAAAGTGGTAAGAGGAACGTACCTCAAGTTGTGCTGGGGATGTTTAGATTGGATATCGGAAAAGATTTCTTTACAAAAGTGGTTGTCAAGCAGTGACACAGTCTGCCCAGGGAAGTGGCTGGGTTACCATCCCTTGTGTGTTTAAAACACAGAGATGTTGTGCTTGGGAACATGATTTTAATGGTGAACATGGCAGTGGTGGATTAATGGTTGGGCTTCATGACTATAAAGGTCTTTTCCTGCCTAAATGATTCTGTGATCTCTGGGTCAGTATCAGAATTTTCAGGTAGATCTCTGCAGGCAATAGATGTATTCATTTGTGCTTCTTCCATACCCACACGTTTCTGTGGAAGTTCTGCAGCAGTACATTTAATAATGCAAAGAAGTTCTGCAGCAGGGCTGGCCTCTTCTGTGTTGTCCTGAAAATATTCCTAAAGGTGTATTGTGCCTTCTGATAGTTGGGCAGTTGCCAAAATATCATTGGAATGCTGCCAGTTCTGCACTGCAGTAAATCAGGAACCTGATTTGTATGTTGTGTTATGGATACATTTTTTGTGGGGAATTTTTTAGACAATGTCTATCATTAAAATAAACACATTCAAGGACTTGGCAGTTGTCTCTGTATAAACAGACACTGAATCAAGGCTTCTTAATAGTGTCAGTGATCAATGTTAGAGTCTGTTGGCTTTGCACAGCCAGTTCCAAATTTGTGTTGTTGTTTGACCTGATTTTGAGACTTCCTTGAATGATGACTGAGGTAATGGTTTTGCACCTTCTTTACTGTAAATGCTTCACTGAAAGCTCTCATATTTTTGTTGTAATTCTGAGAACTTTGAGGCACTCAAAGCTTTGGTTTTGGAGACACATAAGAAAGTTGTAAGGTGTAAGAACAAATCTGTCTTGCCTTAAGAGTGTTTTGGGTGCAGGATCATTTTATTTTGCTGCTTCTGTAATAGTTTTCTGGTGATTTAGGAGACTGCAATTTTTGTTCTGAATTTTTCTTCTGATACAAAGGACTAATTCACTGTACAAGTTTAATAGCTAGACTTCAATGACAATAGGTCAATTAGCTTGTGTGCATATATTTGTATAATATATTTATTAATTGCCTGTTTAATCCACTGTCTTAGACTGACAGGCATTACTGACACTCTGTAATAATCTCTAATTTGACCAAAATTCTTGTGTTATTTTATTGATTTTATTTCAGAAGTGAAAAAAATTATAAATAACTTAAATACTGTTAAGAAAAATATTCTTCTGATTATTTTTTTCATGAATACTGAGGAATTGTTTACTATGGTTCATTTTTATGCATTTCCCATTGTTGCAACCAGGAGTCAAGACACAATTTTCATCGTGTCCATCTGTAACAAATAATCATGGACATAAGTTGAAATATGCACACTCTTTAGTGAAAATCAGAAGTTCAAAATTCTGAGTTACCAGTTTTGTTACTGAATATATTTTAACTCTGTCTTAAATTTATTCTTATTTCTAATCTTCACTCTAAATATAACTTCAATGTATTCATATAAGAAGAAAAATACTTGAAAATTGTGTGCGGGTAATGCGTCGAGTACCAATCTCTTTTACTTTTGTGTTTGGGAGATACCACTTATTGTGATCAAGAGCATCTGAAATGCTCTGGCAGATGTCAGGTAACTGCTTAACTGGCTTAATAAGGAGGATTAGAGGCAGTGCTGACAATGTTAGTAAGCAGTTTTCTGGTTACTCTGTGTTTGAACACTACAGTGCTAGTGGGCAGGATCTTCAGGCAATGAGAGAATTGTTCAACTTGGACATGTTTGACATCTCAAGGCTCATGTCTAATTCTGGCAGTGATTATTCAGTTAAAACAATAAACTACCTATAGCTGTCAGCATAGAGAGGATAACCAAAATGAGCAAAGAGAAACAGACAGATTAATCTGCTGGAACAAGATCCTATGGAGCATGAGCTTGCAGAGCAATGTTCTTTGGGATTTCTTCTTGTGTAGTGCTTAAATGTCTTAAAGAGCTCCCAGTTCGGACATGTCAAATTTCTGTTGTTTCTGCTTCTCTCACTTGGAGACCTGGGAACATGAGCAATGTCTTTGGAATTACTCTGCTTACTTTCTGGAGTTTATGCTACTTTGAACAACACTGAGTATGATTACATGAAAATGTAATAGGTGCGCCTTGGTTTGAAAGTTATCAAAACAATTACAAGTGTTACAGATGGTAGGATGATGGTATTATATCTAGTTTAATGTAAGTCTTGAGTGAATCCTTTAGTGGTTGGAATTTTAAAGACTTACTGTTTCCACAAATTAAACTAGCTTTTTCACAACCAAGAAATTGTTCTTGTTGAATTCATGACCTTTTTATGGCATAGTTTGAAAATAGCTCTGAATGGAAGGCAATTCTGGATGTTGAGGATGACTAAATTTAGGGGTCCTGCCACCATCTGGAGTTGCTGTAAGTCCAGTGTTGGAGGGACAATTACACCTCTGTTACTTAGGTCTCAGGATAGACCCAAGTGCAAAAGGAATATAAAGCAGTAATTATATGGAGGTAATTTCCATGCTTGTTTCCACTGAGACCTGCATGCTACTTAGCTTTTTTCATGTGCTGTTTTAAAGGAGTTGGCTCAGAAGCCAATGACCAGAAGCTGGGCAGTAGAGGAAAGACTTTTGTTTAGCCTGTGCTTTCAAGTCCAGGTACTGAATTTTGCACTGAAGTGATGTCTTTGACAGAACTAAAGCATGTTTGACAGCAGTCATCACAAAGACCTGAAAATTCTTGCCACTGTACGTATTTATGATGTTCATTATCTCAGTTGAACCTCAGTGAGTAAGCTTGTGCTTAATATGATTTTTTATTTCAGAGGTTTTAGTAGTGCTGTGTCTTATTTTGATGGAGAATGAGAATTAAATGGACTGCTGTTTTTAAACAGCTATTTCTAAAGAAATGTTAAAGAAAAGTGGTGCATCAGGACCTGTCAGGATAGAGGAAGACACTACAGATGGTATAGATATTTGCAATTTATTCAGCTTTTCAACAGGTTGATTTAAATTTTTATTGCAGCTTAATATTTTGGAGGGTTTTCAGCACCTTAAGTAATCAGGAAATCTGAAAGCTAAAATTGGAACACCTGTGCTACAGTAGACAGATGCATTACAGAATTGATGTGTATGTTGGACATGTTTTCTTGTGAAGAATTTCTTTGATATGCCATTAATATATAATTCAGATATATAGTTACAAATATGTAGTTGCAAGCATGCAAGTGCTGCTGATTGCTTTATATAGAAATAAAATATTTGTAATTAGAAAATAAAGCTTTAGTTTTAAGTAGTGTGTATGTAACTACTTGGGAATAGTAGCTGGTCTGGGAATAAGAAGCTGCTCCTTCTCAGGGCATGAATAGATCATAGCATGAAGTGCTTTAGACTGTGAGAAAGCCTGCAAACTTCTTGGATTTTGTCAGTCTGGAGATGTATAAGCACTTCTTGATTTTTGAACTTTGAGTGCCTCTGAGGTCTCAGAGAAAACAGTCATATGCTAGAAAATGTGAAAGCCTCAGTCTGAAAATACTGTCTAAACTCATCAGGGCTGACAACCCAGTGATGTCATAGGCCATTGCATAATGACACAATTGAAGTTTCCAGACAGAACAGTTAGTGTCAGCTATGAACTTTCTTTGAATAGTTCTGTCCTCAGTTTTTTGTGTGATTTTCAAAGCACAAAGGTGTCCTGTCTGGCTGCAGGTTGTAGTTTTGTTGAGGGACTACATCAAGGAGGCTGGGCAGGGACACACAATGGGAAGGCATGGCAATCCAATTTATGACTTTCCATTTCTAGCTCCTGAATTCCTGTAAGTCAAGTTCTCTGGCATTCTGGGAAATTATATATAGATTCCCCAAGAAATCCTCTGCTCTCAACAGTGTTTTAATACAAAAGTTAAGATTTCAAGGAAATTTATTCAAATTTTGTTCAACTAAAGTTCAGGTTATAATAAAACCTGCACATTGGTGGCTATTTTGGTATTGGCTTTCAGTTTTGCACCATTGCAATATTGCTGCTAGAACCTGAATATTCTGAAAATTTATCAGTAGGTAGCTCTATCATAGTAGTTAACAAAAGAAGAACATTAAATCTTGGTACTCGAGTCTTTTGTTGTTGTTTCTGCAGAACACAAATCTTAGTTTCAAGACAGAATGAGTGTGTATTGATTTTGTTGTTCTTACTGCCCCTAATGAGTGACTTTGGGGTTGACTTCATTCTGATTCTCTGCAGGATAAATTGCTTGTGTCATCTAACCTTCTTGGCAATAAATCTTGCTTTCTGTAACTAGGGAAAGTGGATATCTTTGCTGCTTTTGGTAGGCTGTATAACTTTCAACAGTCCTACATTTCATCCAGATAAATACCCAGGACAGGAGCTGAGCTGAAGAAAGTTCCCAAAAAAAACAACAACTTTCCCTCAGTCTTAGGTACTTGAAGCAATGTATTCTGTCACTTAAGGCTAACATGTAGGGTAAAGTCTTGCTTGAAAAGGTCTTTGTATGCCTGCTTGGAAATGTACATGTGTCAGTATTCCTGATTTAAATTGTTCCTACTCCCACTGTGCATATGGCCCTGCAAGAGTGAGGGAGGGAGCAGAGAGGAATTCAGAACTAGAAAGGAAGTGCTGTTTGCTGGGTTAGGTGAGCTTTGCTTTCAGCCAGATGAGAATCATGGAATCATGTTGGAAAGACCTCTAAGGTTGGAAAACCTCTTAAGGTTGGAAAAGACCTCTAAGATTGTTGAGTCCAACCATTAGCCCAGCACTGTGAGGTCTGCCGCTAAACCCTCTCCACAAGCAGATCTACACATTTTTAAAATACTTCCAGGGATGGTGACTCAAGCATTTGCCTGGGCAGCCTGTTCCAGTGTTTGGCCACACTTTCAATATCCAATCTAAACCTCCCCTGGCATAGCTTGAGGCTAACTCTTGTCCTGTTGTGTGTTGCCTGGGAGAAGAGCTGGCCACAGCTTCCCTTCAGGCACTTGTAGAGAGTGATAAGGCCTCCCCTGAGCCCCTTTTTGTCCAGGCTAAGCACTCCCAGCTCTCTCAGCTGTTCCTCGCAGGACTTTGCTCCAGACCCTTCAGCAGCTCCCTTGCTTTGTGGAGCTTTCACTGCACTCCCAGTCTCCTCATGTGTGACAGCTGCTGCTTCAGTGGTCGTGGTGATGCTGGCCAGCAGTGGCATCCTTACTAAACCAGTAATAGCAAAGACCTTACCTCAGCAGATGTCTGTCCTTTTTACATCAGCTTGACTGACAGGTGCTATGGACCTTCCCCTTCACTCTTGAAAAACCCCTTGTCTCTTGAAGGATGCCTTTGTGGAAAGGTCATCAGCATCAATCCTGCTTCAGCAGCTAATTCCTGATGAAGTGCTTATGTGGACTTAATGTCCTCCTGCAGACCTAGTCAGGGAAGTGTCCTGTCTGCAATAAGGCCTTTTAAGAACAATTTGCTGTTGTCTCTTTGGCAGAAGAGATATCTTTAGGACAAATAAAGTTTCTAGGTTCTCATGTGGGCTGCCAGGGGTAGTCACTATTCTAGCAATGAAAGAGAACTTTACAATTAGGCTCATTCTCTAGAATTCAGTTTTAATGTTTAAAATCAAATGTAAAATGTGAATGCAAAGAAAACCTTTCAAATATGAGTTTCCTCAGTTGGGTAAAATGGGTATTTGCATGAGTCCTCAGGTGGCCTGAAAAAGTACTTTTGTAGTTCAGCATCTGCTTCTTCTGTAGTTTCTTCTGTCTTTCATGACAGGCACAAAAGTCCTGAAGGATGCAAATGCATTGTTGATGAACAAATGTCAAGCATAGTACAGAAAACATGGAAGCTTGATTGAAAGCCACATGATGTTTGAATAGGATTGTGGAAAGCCCAGAATCCTTAAAATGGAAAGAATTGCACGTGTTTCTTGTGACAGTATTGTCTAGCAAAAGCTGGCTGCCAAATGGCTTTGTTGAGGCTTAATTCTAATCAACTGGGAGTGTAACAAGTGTTAAAAGTGCAGGAGTTAAATATATTTTCATATGAAAGGAATAGATCAGTGTTTCATTTGCCTTTTTTTTTTTTTTTTTTTTTTTTTTTCTTCTGAGAGAGGCCTGTGGGTTCTGGAGAAAGAAATGTGTTTGCTATACGTTTGGGATTTTTTCAGATGTTTAGCTCAAGACTATGTTAAGACACTACTAGTTGTAAAAAATGAAGAGTATTAATACCCTACCTATGTTCTTTGCTCTTGAAGACTTGGAAATATTTATGATGTTTTGGCTGACAGTAAAAATTTTAGAAGAATACAAAGTCTATTTCAGGGAAGATACCTTGAATGCAGACACATTCTCTAGTAATATTCCACTACTGTGACACAGCTATACTGAAGTTTTTTTTTATTTAGATAATTAAAGTGTTGAGTTCAGTAGATATGCATGATTCAAATAGCTTAGAGCTTAGAAATTCTCAAATGTAACTGTAAAAATAAAACCAGTTAAGTACACATAAAGCAAAGGGAAAACAAATTCTATTGCATGGTATTCCTCAAGTTTGATTTATTTTTTTAATCAGTTCATTTAGCTGTCAAATGAGCAGATGCTCAATTTGGTTATTTACAAAGTGGATAAAGTATGATGTTCATGACAGATAATGAGAAGTACCAACAACTTTTGAAGAGCCAACTTGCAGAGAAAGAGAATAAACCTGTGAATTGGCAAAAAGAGATGGATGATTAACTGAGTCAAGAGTCATGCTATGTGTGATTAAATAAGAAGAAATCAAACCATTGCAGTTGAATGCATAATCATTCTAGGTGTTTGTTAAATGGTTCCAAGTTAGAGTCAAAAGTAGTCTTAAGCATTTGCATATTGAATATACTGACTGTATATATTATATATACTGACTGGTGCTTGTGAAAGCCAATAGCTGCTTTTCTCTTTGAAGTTAAAAGATGTCCAATGAGAAAAGACAACTGGAGCTCCTTACAAATAGGTGGTTTGAGAGAGGATTTCAAAAAGTGAATCAGGTCTTCAAATGAAGAAAATAAGAGCTTGGATGTTAGTAGATTTGCAAAAGTTAAAATACTTTCTATTGGCTTAATTTTTTTCTGTTTCAATTATTTTATCATTTGAAATGCCTTTCTTGAAGCATGGGGAGATCTTCTAGATTACTTGTGCTTTAGAATGATAAAATCTGTGACCCCATGTTCTGTTCTATCAGACTACACTTTAATATTTGGTCAAACTGCCAGATTTTAGGAAAAGGAAAGGAATAAACCACCCCCAAGACCACAAAACTTATTATGTGATAATATAATGTGCTGTAATCCACATGGAAAAATTATTATTCACATTCTAGTAGAGTTACTTCCCAGGTATTTGGGAAATAACTTTGTCTGTATCCATTGCTGAAAATTTCTATTTCAAAAACTTTCAACTGTGATAATTAGTCCAGATTATTTGTATGTAGAATGACAGGTATTAAAGAACATAATAAAAACCCTAACAGACTTCCAGTTCAGCAGCAGTGCTGTTGTGTGCCTGTCAGCATAGGATTTGTGGGGAAAGAAGGAAAGTCAGAAGATGCTTAACTTTACTCAGGTGCATGTTAATGTTTTTAGGAATGATATTTTTTTGAAAGTGCTGTTTTTCTTGTGCTTAACCTGGTTCTCTGCACTTATGCACAGTGTTGATTTTTCTAGATGAAAAGGTTTGAGGGTCATACAGACCCATGTGAGAAGCAAGTGAGGCACATTTCAGAATAGGCAGCTTAGAACACTTCAGATATGTGAATCAAAACGCTGTTGTTTTAGCAGTGGGACTGTGTTATTGCTTTGTTCTCTATGGTCTATCAGTATAAAGAAGTATTCCTAAAATCTTGATTTTGAAGATGTTGTAACTTCTGGTGTGTGTGGCTGACCAGCATCACTTCGCTGGTCAGGACATTGGCTGCTAGGAAAGAAATGCAATCTCCATCTTCTTGTTCTGTTCCTCTGTTCTTGACCATAGATTGTGTTCCCTCAATTTTCTCTGCTAAATTTCTATATTCCTCTCCTTTCTATCTCATGCTTATATTATACAGTGGAAAATGAAAACAGAAAATGTTTTTAGATTGGATGGCTTGCTCTCAGCTCTTTTAGACTAGCACATTCGTTTTGAGGACCTCTGTATGTACTTCTTAAATTGCAGTTCTTCAAATGAAAAATACACTGCTAACATGTACATTGCCTACTAAGATTTAAGATTAGATTTTAATACTATGCTGTCATCATTGTTAAAAGATGTGGGCTGTTCTTACTTGAAGTAGACCTAGTTGTTGCTAAAGACTCGAGACATATAATTTAAAAAATGAAGGTGCTACAAATTCATTAAGTAATCTGCATCTCTTAGTGTCACTAGGGATGTGGTTTTCCATAAGAAAGCTCATGCAGTTCATAACAGTGAACTCCATTAGTCGTGAATTCAATTAGTCAGTTTCTCTGGAGGAAGCAGGCGTGGTAGAAACTGAAGTACAGCGGAGAGATTCTCGGCACTGACTGTCAACATGGAATGAGACTTCTACTGCACCTATTTCTGGTAGCCTTAATCTGTTTTATTTTCCTGTCCAAACATAATTTGAACTTGCTTATCCAAAAAGAGTCTAATATGAAAAGGATTTTGTATTACTCAAGGAGCAACATTTGAATCTACAGTAGAATGAATGGTGCCTGGATGACAAAGTCTTCCTCATCCAGCTCCTCTACAGGTTGAAGAGAGGGGAAGAGAAACTTTTTGCCCCTTCTGTTGGGAATTTATTCTGGTGCCAGGAGGAGATGTGAAAGGGGCAGTGCTCAGCAGCAGCAGATAATGGTGACTGGCAAATCTGATGTAGGTTTGCCATCTGCAAATGTCTCTTACCTTGTAGAAAGGCATCCTGATGCAGAGAGGAAAATTTCTGTCTTGAAGAAAGGCTTGAGAAGAAGATGGCTAGTATTGGGAAAAGATGCCTTCATTTGTAGAGGGAAAGATGCTACAGCTGTCTTCAGCAAGAACTGAAGACCTGTCATTTTTCTTCAATGTATTTGATAGAATACAGTACAGTATATTTACTGTAGCTTGGCTTCCTTTAATCACTTACAGTTATATTTAATTTGAATTGGGCTGTTACCAAATGAATAGATAGATGCTTTTAATAAAGTCAAGTAAATGAAATTGAGCATTCTAATAATGTATATGTTTGCAGGTGTAAATTAAATAGTTTCATGGAATTAGTTTTTAAATAATTGAATTGTGTCTTCCTTCCATAGTTTGGAGTGTTTTGCCTCCTTGATGTCCGTTGTAGTGCAAATTTGGTACTGCTGTGAGTAATTTAAATCAAGTGTTTTAAGCCATGTTATCTTTTTTTTTTTTATTTTATTCCAGCCCTGATGATATTGGTACCTGTTGGTATATCCTGCTGTCTGGTTCAGTCTTCATTAAAGAATCCATGTTTCTTCCAAGGAGCAGGTATGTCAGCTATGAATGTACTGCATTCTGTATTTTAAACATAAATCATAAGATGCAGAGAAATTTTAGGATTAAAGGCAGTGTTTTATATTTAATGAATCACAGAAGAACAAATCTAAACACACATCTTCTGCCTTTAGTAGCTGTGGTAACTGTTTCATGCCCATAGCTAGAATTGAAAGTCCGTCTTTGTGGACAGTGTAATAACTGTCCAAAGTGTCATGCAGATGTTTTTGATTTAGGAAAAAAAAAAAAAACACCTAAAAACCTGACAAATGGGGTAAAGTGCTGAGTAGTCTCTTCCTGTGGGTAATCATTCTTCAAATTATAGAATTTGGATGTAGATGTTTTCCTTTACTTACTGTGCACAAGTCTTTGGTGTATGTTTTAGTATATGGTTAGATCATGTTACTGCAGGTTTTGCTGTTTCTGTATAACACCATGCAAATAGATTTTAAATTAAGAGCAGTTTCTTAGATGGAAAAAAATTGCATGTGAGGTGCTCAACATTTATATTGCTCCAGTAAAAAAAAATTACTTATTTTGAGCTATGGTAAAAAATGCAAGTGATTGCAAGGATTTTAGACTGAAGTGACTAAGCTTGATCATTTTAATAGAAGCAGAGCAGAATTATTTTAAAATATGCTGGTTATATGCATATTCATTCAGACTACCATTAAAGGCTGCTTTGAATGGCATGTAATAAAATTTGTGAAAGGCAGAATGAAAGAATGACCCATCTCTGTATAGTATCATGATAGGGAAAGAACTGGAATTTTTAAAACAATTTTAAAAGGTGGGAAGCCACTTCATGGCTAGTGTTGGTTGGCATATTAGACATTAGATCTTGAAATCTGCCTTCCAGTGGGAAGTGCAGGTCTTGGGACTTCCATTTGATGATGGGGGCATGTTCTTGGTGAAACCAAGTGTCTTGTGTCTGTCAGGCACTGCTGATAAAAAGGTTTATTAGATGTGCCATCGAATAGTTAATGCTGAAGGTGCAAAACTGATTATTGGAAAAGGTAGCACAACAAGGGATTATAGGAGCCCTACTTCTGGCAGAGTGGAAGTTGTCCCATATGTCATCCATGAGCAGGCAGTGTCAGGACAAAAGCTGACAAAAAGTGCTACTTTAAGATACCAGGAGAAGAGATATTATATATCTGAATTAATGTAGGGTGGCTGTGTATAGTCCATGGCAATATCTTCTGTTCCTCTGAAATACAGCAATGCTTGTGCCTCACTCACTTGGGCATCTTGAAGAGAGGTCAGATTTAGTAAGATAACAATGAGCTTGAGACTCTTCCTGGTAGAATGAACAGAAAATTACAGATCCTGTGGCAGGAAGCAGAGCATTAAGTGCTGTTCATGTGGAGAAATATGTAAAATGACATCTGGGACAGTGTCTAATACCTTAGTGAAATACAGGCATGGAATTTGTGATACAAATAGGTTTTACAGTTGTAGGTGAAGTCAAGTAGATGCCAAAGCTAGTGTGTTAGGAAGCAAAGGCAACAGAGACAATTTGTTAATTGAAAAAGATAACTTAAGACCATGAAAGCAAAATTAAGAAACTTTGATTATATGAGATAGAAAGTATTTCAGGAGAGCAAAACCAGAGCCTTTCTAGTGAGGGGCTTTGTGCTTAGAAGCTGTAGTCATTGAATGGTAGGTGAGTGCCTTATTAAAATTTAGATAAGGTTAATCAGGGTTTTTTCTTTCTAAATGAGTAAGTTGCAATTGGGCTTTGGGCTCATCCATGAATAAAAAACTTGGCAAAGGTGAGAGGGCACCCAGGTGAAAATTCTGATCTGGAATATTGGCAGCTAATAAATGATTTATTGATTGATTGATTGATTTATTTAGTGAGAAAATTGCCTGAGAAGAAAATTAAATTTTCCAGTTTTACTTATGCTGCAGTAAACTGCTGGGAGAGAAATTGTAAACTGCTCAGTTATACAAGCCAGGCAGAAGAGAACGAGTGGCAAAAATACCAAAGTAAGATTTTAGGGTGCTCAGAAAAAAGGGAGTGAGACCTAATGAAAAGGCTGCTGTCCAGAAAGAGCTGATAAGGTGATATTCTGGAATCTAAGCAGTAGTGTCAAAAGTGGACAGAAGATGGTTACTGGATAAATGTTTGCTGAAACCATTTGCATATAGAGGGAGTAAAAACTTCAAGGGCCTTTTTCAGCATTGTATAATTTGTGCATCTTGATGTCCTATTACTGCTGAAATGAGCTGGCTATGGTTTAGCAAAAGGAGCACATCCTTGTGCATCACTGACATCAAGTGATAGGGAGAGACCTAAACATTGCAAAGTAATTGATTTTGTTTGTCATTTGAGTAAACTAAATTTGCAGTAGTAAATTAATATTTACACTATTTTAATGTGGGCTTTTTTCAGGTTAATCCATTTTATCTTTGCCCATCTAAAAAGCCACTAGGATATTATTTTGCAACACGTGTAGCTTGTGATTAAGAGAGCCAAGAAGTCTGTGTAGGAGCAATCAGATATGTGGAAAGCAAGAAGTATGCTCCTTTCTCCAAATACAGTTGACTTAGAAAATTCTCATTTCCCTAACTTTTTTTTTCCCAGAGCCAAATGTAATTCACCCCTAAGCATCTCACCATCCAAACCTCCTCATTTTTCTCCCCCACTTTAAAACTATTCTCTCTTTTTTTGTCAACCTGGCCCTTGCACCTGCAGTAAATCCCTTTGGATGGTTCTCTGGGCTGCTGGTCCTTGCTCAGGCTGAGGGCTTCCCCATGCCTGTCCTCCTGACCTCCTCAAGCTCACCTTCATTGAATAATGGCTGGACAGTAGCTGACCAAAGTTAGAATAAAACAAGTGTTGTCATCCCACTAATTCCACCCCAACCTCTGAATTTCAAGAGCATTTGCTATTTTTCTGGATTTCACTCCTTTAAAATGAATGTATTTACATGCCAGAGCAAAAGTCATATCTCAGAGTAACTTAGACCTAGTGGACAAATCTGCCTACAGCTTTGGAGGTTTGTTCTTCGTCCTGTGCAGAATTTGACCTTACTCTTAAAACTTCATGGCAGTTGCCATGTGAGTTAGCAAAGAACAGGATAGAGGGCTCTCACTAGATTTGAGCTGACACTTGCAAGTACCTTAGTGCATTTGACTGCCTATGCTGAGCATATTATTTGCTTTTGGGTCCTCTATTAGCTGATCTGCTTGCATTAGTTTTGTATACAGCATCCTCAGACTGGTTGATGAGTAACACCAGAAATGCTCTTTGGTTGTATATGTCATGTCAGGTAAACTTACTGTATTTCTTTCTTCCAAATCCTTGTGTCCCTGGCTTTCATTTCTAGTGTTAAGGTACCATTTAAAATTCTTTCATTAGAGACACTAGGTTTCGCAGATAGTTAATATATAGTTGGAGAATAAGAATGTTTTTAAAAATACCCTCTTCCCCCACCACAAAGATGTCTAAAAGCATAAGAAATGACCACCTCCCTGCTTTTACACTGCTGTGGCTTAGGAGCAGCACACCCTAATTTAGTGCCCCTCACCTAGTGAGAGTCTCCCAAACCAGACACCTCTCACTGCCCTCCCCTCTCTGGTGGGAGACACAAAGGCAGAGATCATGAGTTGGGATAAGAACCATTTACTGGGAGCAGCAATGAGATAAAATGGACAGGAACAGCAGCAATACTACTGAAACCCATGTAAATAAAAAATAGCACAGCAGTCCAAAATGAACCAGCTTTGTAGGATATCAGGTATGGAAAAATAGCTACCTGTTGAAGCAGTTCAAAATGAGTGTCAAAGTTGTGAATTTTTGCCTAAGTTTTATAATGCACTGGATGACTTGTAAAATTACTTATAACTAGCTACTAGGCAAGTCTTCAATTCCAAATTTTAAAGAAATAAGTTGTTCAAGATGGGATATTGGAATACATGGAGTCCTAAATTGAGTATTTAGCTTTAGAAACTTTGACATCTAAACCATGTCTAGTTTTTTTTGAAAATTGCATGGGTTTGATTTTATTTCCCTGTTGTAATACAGTTTAGCTTATATTTGTTCAAATTCCAGGCCATCAGCTAGCAAATAGTGTTCATAAGATAAGGCTGGATTTTATTGTCCTTAATTTATTATTTTGGGAAAATATACAGTCCATGATTTTAAAGAATTGTGCTCTGAACAATTAAAGCTGCCATTTATTTGGTGATATGAGGTTAAGCTTTATCTTGTTCTCCTGTTTAATTTCTGTGAATTACAACAGTGAAATTTGACAGTTTAATATGAGGGAGACCATCTCTTTTCCCTTCTACCCCTTTCCCCTCATTTTTCCTATTAATATCTACAAACTTCTTCATTTACTTTAACATATCAGGCATATATTGTGTTAAACTAAACATTCCTTAATTTTTCCCTCCCGCCATGACCATCAAACTAGCACAAATTAACACTCAGTGCCCTCATCATTTCCCCTGGGCATCTGTACCCCGAAGCAGTTCACATGGTAGAATGAGGTTTATGTATGAAGTCCAGAAAATAAATGAGCAGAAAATGCAGTTCCCTGAGGGCTGTCCTGCCTCTCCTGTGTTTTCACATGGCCACTGACAGCAGCTCTGTGACAGTCCCTCTGAATGTCTTTTGGAATGGCCTTCAGCTTGCCTTGGCCTGCTGCATGCTCTCACCACGTTTGGTCATTTGTTTGGAGTTCCTGTGTGGTTTTTGTACCAGAACTTTGCTTCTAGTGCAGACTGCACTGGGTTCTTTTGTGTTCCTTTAATGGGAGCTCCAGCACCAGAAGGTCTCCTGGATCTCCCACAGCTCTCCTTGTGCCTGCTCTTGGCCTCCAGAGGATGCAGCCATCTCTTAGCAGAATACAAAATACAGAATTGCTGGGCAGTTTTTCTCAGACTGTTGGCTCTGGTACTTGGGGATTTCTGCTTTTCTCCTGGATGCTTCCCAGCCTGTCTGGTAGTGCGTGCTGTGCACTACCTGCTGTGCTGATTGCACCCACAAACCAGCCTTTAGTTTGCACTGCTTGCTCATCTGCTGCTTCCATACTGCAGCCTCCTTTCCTTCCCTGCTGCTGCCTCCAACCAGTCCTTCCCTCACTGCCTCATATGGCAATGGAGAGCTGCTTTCCCTTTGGCAAGTTCACAGATTTTACATACAGGAGCAATTATTTAAGCTTTTTCCTCTAATTAAAAGATTTAAGTTTTGAAAGTGAAAGACCATCTATTTTTCATGATTTTCAAAATTAAAAGGGATGTATGTGTTTAAATATTGATGGTTTAGCCCTCTGGTCTTTCCCATAGTAAAACAACTTAAAAAATGGAATGGAATATGTAATCATAATAGAGAGTCATTGAACAAATTAAGGACTTCTTTTGAATGGGTGTAAAGCAATAGAAAAACTCAGTTTATGCAGAATGTTTTGTCCTCATCCAAGTGCATCCTCATTAACTTATGAAAGTAATCTTTCAGGATAAAATTTTGTTAGGGATTTTGGCAGACTTTTTTATTTTGACAGGTAATGAATGTGAGTGTAATGGTGCTGGAGCAGAGCCCTTGGCTATCTACGTGCATTTATAGAGCTTTATGTATCTGAAACATACTTCCTAATTTTTGTGATGTCTGAATCATGCTGTTTTGTGTAGTTTACATATATCTAACTGGTGATGTATTTATATTCTGAATACAGAATTGCCTTTGATTTTTTGAATCAGTAAAATTATGCTGATAGCTTTAATCACAATGATAAAATCCTTCTCTCACTATGACTCATATATTTGCAACTTCGAGTTTATTAATATTGGCTATTACTGGCTGACACCTATGAGATAACAGAATGAAACTGGGATTTTAACTAGGAGTGATCAGTATACACAAATATTTAAACCATGATAAAATCCCCTAAAAAGAGATTTATTTTTTTTCCCCTGAGCAGGAAACAGAATTTTAGAACAATGGACTTGTGGGAGGCTCAGTTGTACTTTTGAGAACTGCTGGTTTAGTTGTTTAAGCTGCAGAGGGAGTTGATCAAGAGCTGTGTGAAGCTTATTTAGCTTTCTCCTGGTTCTGAGTTGCTTATGGCTAAGGATTTGCAGCATTGTGATGGAAACATTGAGACCAAACACTGGACATTCCCAGAGATAAATAACTTCCCAGGTTATAGTTTCAGAGAACATCTGCAAAGTCTGTTTAAGAAGTTACTTGGAAGTGCATGCTTTGGGTTGAGTTTGCCCTTGAAACTCTGTCTTGAATAGAAAACTTTACTTTTTGCTGCTGCTGGATCTTCCTGTGACCTGTTTGTGGTGTTGGTGTCTGTATCAAGCTGGTGATGTTCTGGAGCCATGCTCATGATTGTCTCTCAGGGCTGGTGGGAAGGCAGAGAGTGTGGTATTGTTGTGGGCTGACCCCCCTGCTGCCTTGTCCTCTGGTTTGAATGCCTTGGTTCAGCATTTCAGTCCCATCAATTGAAACTGAGGCATGCAGGAGTGTGATGTTAGGGTTTAATCTAGGAAAGATTGAGCTCATGAGCTGAAGGAGGAAGCTGGAAGTAGTAGTGATGTCAGTCCATTTATGACTGTGGCTATCATGAATTGCTCGCAATGAATTTTAAATAGACATCGAGAAATAAACACTCATTGCTTTGTACTGTCTGCATTTACCCAAAAGACTGCATTTGTCCTTTTGGAGGGAGATGTTTACTGTTACCTGCAAGCAGAAAATTAGGTGTATCCCAGCACAGTGTGACTGATTACTTATTGAGACTCAAACTCCTAGAGAAAATAAAATGTTGCTTACAAGAGGTAGCATTTTACTGGGAGTGCCTGATCTGGCCATCTACCTTGAAGTTGCTCGTCTGTTGGTATGATGGTCAGTGCTGCCAGTGAAATCCAGCCCTTGCTCGTGTGGGTCACTGCAGGCTTCCCTATGAGGTTCTGGAGGAGCCGGAGCTGCCGTGGGGCTGTGGCTGAGCCCGAGCCCAGCCCCCTGAGGGCTGGCAGGGCAGGCAGGGCACTGGGGAGGGTTTCAAGTGAGTCTGACTTCATCACTTCAGACACAGTCAGCTCTGGCTGAGCTGAATTAGCTGAGCCGTAAATTGATGGGCCTTGTGATGTCGCCTGCTATTTCAGCAAAATTTGTGATTCAGAGCACAGGCTACATGTCACCCAAAAGTGTCCTTAGAGTTTGAAAAAAATGGTGTACAGGTTTCTTTGGATATGAATGAATGAAACTATTTTACAGCTAATTTATCCTTTATCCTATCCATCTTCTCTTCTGCTGAGTAATTGAAGAGTTTATTGAGGTCTGAAGCTGATCATGACAGTATCTGAGGTGTTGGGAAATAGAAGAGGAGACAGTTCCTAAATGATGATATTGGCTGGTGTCTGGTGTTGTTCCTGTCATATTTCAGTGCTACTGGAATTTTGTTTTTGTGGAGCTGATAAAATGTTAAGGGACTTAATCTATTACACTGGCATCTTTTGAAAACAAAAATAGAAATTCAGCGTTGTGTGTCTGGTGCTACCAGGCTTTCTGCCAAGTTTGTAATGACAAGATAACAATGAAGCCGAAAGTGTCAAATGACCTGGATATGTTTTCAGTGAGCCTGAGTTGTTTTGATTCCTCTTCAGGAGAGGGAGGCTTTCAGGGGTGGAAATGCCCATGGTAGGAGAAAAGCAAACTTCAGGAGCTCTCACAAATGCAAACCTTATACCAGTTTCTGGATGTATAAACTTACAGCTGCAGATTTCTGCCTCTTTCTATGTGAAAGACCTGACATTGGGTTTGAGAAGGTCTGGATCACCTCTGGTGCTCAGGGACATTTGTGGAATGTTCACAAGAATTTCTTATGCTTTCCATAGGGGAGACACCGTTAATTGGTGGTGCAGAGCTTGCAGATTTGAGATCCTTGGGTTTGGTGTTTCATAGTTTCATGCATGGTGATTGTAAGCTGGGTCAAGATGACAATTCCTGCCACTTTTAAATGCCACTGTCAGTGCATTTAAATAAGTAAAGTATTTAGGCTTTTCTTACATTCAGCTTTATTCACTTCAGTGCTGTTTATCTTCCCCATTGAAACTGCAGCTCTATGAAAATACTTAAAAATGAAGAGTATCTACTCTAAGGAAAAAATGGCACTTGTGATACAGAGCATAGAAACAAAGTACTCAGCACTATAAATCCAGACTACTGCTTTTTGGAGAGTTTTGCCTGTTAACCAATTTAGGTTATTTTTTGCATTTACTTTACAGATTAGGTATAATGAAAATTTTTCTGTGGGATATTGCCAATGAAAAACAAAATCTAAGATAACACAGGCAGTAGATTTTATCTTATAAGCATGAATGTATCTTAACAGCTCAAAGTAACTGAAAAGGACCATAAGGAAAAAATAAAAATAAGCAGAAGAGTTCAAGAACCTAGATTCATGGGGCATAATTTTGAGCAGAAAGGCAGGAGAGGAAAAGAGAATCCTTTAAGGTAGCTGATAGAGGCAATGTAATCTTTGATGACTCTGACTGATACCAAGTCTCAGATCCCATTTCTTGAAATCTTAGAAAATTTGAGTTAAAATTTTGACTAATTTTTGAAAAAAATATGCTAGAATAATGGTGGGGTTTTTTTGGACTTTTTTTTTTTATTATCTTCCCCCACCCATCCATGTGGGTGTAAAAAAGATTAATTCCACTGGAAACACTCCTTTCCTGATGACATTTTATTCTTGTTCAAAAGTTTTGGTGCTGTTTAGCTGATTGCCTGGTTTCTAAAATTTGCTGCTGTAAAAGCTGGCCTTGAAACAGTATGGTTTCATTGCTGACTCTTCTTTTTAGCTTATTTTGTGTCTCATTGGCTAGAAGCACCTTCCTAAACTCAGCATTAGGGTCTATAATGGAGCATTATAGCATAATGACTTCACAATTTGAAGTCATTAAGAGCAACATCTAAACAATCTTGGAAACATTGTTCATCTTTGTTTTTGCTTTTACTGCTCTTCTGTACATTATAATTATGTGATATATTTTATTTCAACTGTACTCTCACTTTGAAATTTTCTTTTTAAAATTTCAGTTTTGATTTTAATATTAAATAGCTGTTTTCTGAAATTGTAATAAATTGCTTGCATACAAATGGGGATGTGGAAAAAAATTGAGAGCTCTTTTTGAGAAATTACGTAGGAGAAAATTATCTGTATAATAAAGTAAATGGTTATTTAAAAGTTAAATGTGAGACCCATTACATCAGGGTATCTGCTACTGCTTGCATTGTTAATTATAGTATCTGTCTGAAGAAAATAGTTGCCTTTTCACAGTGGATATTATGTCCTATTATGTAATCTCTTCCTTCTGATTTAAGATTTGCTCTGATTCAATTTAATAGTACTTAAGGTTTTGAGTTGTAGTACAGACCTGCAAAACATCAAAGCCCCCCTCAGTTACTTGGGAAAACAGCATTATAGGATTCTTGCTGAGGTCAAAAGAATACCCTGTTTGTTTTATGTGCTCTCAGGATCTCTGGACAAGTTTTGGAAGTGTAATGAACTGAAGTAATCTGGTCATTGCTTACCTCGAAATTAAAACAAAAGGAACTGTGTGCAAAAATAGCACAAAGAATACCAAAATGAGAAGTTATATGCAGGCAGAGAGAGGGGACAGAGGACACTGCCTTTTCTGTGCCTCGTGTGAACCTTTCAGGATCTAAACTTTCTAAACTTAATTTTGTTGAACAACCATCTAGATAAGCTGAAGTAATGATGATGTTTACTTGTGTATTTGGAGGAATTAGAATTATTGTCTTGATTCTGAGCGTGATTCCGCTACTGTAATTCTTCCACAAATTGTCTTTTTAACAAAATGTTGCTCCATATTGTAGCAGATTTGAAAATGTCTGAGAGTTTTCTTTCGGTTGATACTAAAATTTCCAAATGTTTCTGAAAAACAAATCTAGGGGTACAAGACGTGGTATAACATTTCAAGTGAGGAATAATTTATTTTCAAATTATGATATAAATAACTAAAACAAAATTGTCACTCCTACTCCACTGGTTTACTTTGTTTATTCATTCACAAATATACATATGTATCTTGAATACATCAGTTCTGTACACTAATTTATGGAAACTTGTTGTTGAAGGAAAGTGTTTAGCTTTCCATGTGAATGAATTAGTTGTATTGAATGAGTTAAGTGTGTGTGTGGAAAGTGTCAATGTACATGGTCTTGTTTTACTTCTAAAAACCTAGAGGATGTGTCAAGTTATTTTAGTAATTCAAAAAAACATGAAAATTTATAATACCTTAACTAGGTATATAAAGTCTAGGGGGACGTAAAAAATGCTTATTATGTATTTTTCAATACAAAAAGTCTTCATTTAGAAACTAGCATCTAAAGTCTTTGTGTGACATTGGAAAAATACTCCTCTGTTTTAATGAATTTCATGAATGTTAATAAGCCAAGCTGTGTTTAGACAAGGTCTTGCCTCTTAAGTAATGTTTTCCAACAACTTCTCATTCTTTGAGACCATTATGTAGATCTTGTGATGTCACAGCAGTCTCCATGGCAACACAGACGTCATTGACATGAAGCATAAGCAAAGCTGTCTTTATTCAAACCATTTATTCATTTATTTATTTATTTGAAAGAATAAGATAAAAAGTAGGTTAGGAAAAAACCTTTCATCTTTGAATGTTTTCTGAGATAAAATAATATGAGAACTTCTAATTTAAAACTAAAATAAGGGTAATTTTTCCCAAAGAAGGATCTATCCCCAGGTGTGCTGATGAGGTATCTGTTTCCAAGCTTTCTGTTCTAGATAGGTTGCAAAGCTGAACTGCTGGAACAAGCTAAATTTGTTGTTGCCTCTACTAGTAGGTTCCAGTTTTGTTTGTTTATATAATTGTATGTTTAGTCTGTGAACATAGATCTTGAATTCAACAGAAGAATGCTGCCAAAATGTTTCTTTAGTGTGGTATATGTAAAAGGGCTGTAAAGGAACACTAAGTGGTATTCTCCTCTGAAAAGTATTCAGGATTACCTGCTGCTATGAAAACCCTGAGAGTCTACCCTTTCTACAGTAAATTTACAAAACAATTTGTTTTTCTTAAAAGCACTTTTTCATGTGGGATTTTAAACCATTTTCAGCTTATTATTTTAGTTTTGATGTCACATTATGAAAAATAACAAATGTGAAACTTTATACAATTACTTAATTTGTCTACCTAAACTAGTCAAACTTGCTACCATATTCACTCTTGTAACCAGGTGAAATTTTAAAATTAACCTCACTTTTCAAAACAGTAATCTGCTGTAAAAGAAAAACTGTGTGAAGATCATAAATCACATGCTTCAGGGTTGACTGAGAGGACTTTCTATGGAAACAAACCTCTAGAATCTAGCTAATTTCAAATTATTCACTGTGTGTTTTCAGGAACTTATTTTGAAGTGTTTTCAGTAGTCAGCTATAAATTAGCAGATTAATGCAACCTCTGATCTGGGTTGCATTTGCATAAGAATTAAATCCCTATGAGTATTACATAGATAAAGCACTATAGTCTGTCATCTGTAAGGATGCTAACTAAAAGTGTTCAAATCATTGAAGACGTTCACTAAAGTTTCCAGCTGGAGTTTAGCTTCTACACATTTTTAGCAGAAATTATTTAAAGCGTTAATTTCCTATAAATGTGCTTATTGTGTAGTTTTAATATGGCCTGGTTAGTCATGCAGCATTCTCTCTGTCTGTTTGCTGGGTTATTATCCTTGGCACCATGATTGCTCTTCCCCCACAGGCAGCAGGGGGTTTGGGTCCCTGGTGGAGCAGGGAGCTGCAGGGATGTCTCAGGCCCTTTTCTCTTGTGAAACACTCCTCCCAGGTATTATTAAGTGGCGTGTACTTAGCTGTGATATCGCAAGTGAGTCCCTTCCCTGACACATGAGCTGTTGTATCTGGGACTGTAAACACCTAAGCTATCCTGTGACATTGGATAAGCCTAATCATCCTTATCCATGGTATGCAGTGAGCTCATGTCTCCAGGATTTGCAAGTAGTGACAGTTCTGCAAATGCCTCTTCAACTTGCCAGCATCTCAATTTTCCTTTCAGCTGAAAAGCATTTCTGTAAAGCAGCAACTTGCTTTTGCTAAAAAGAGTGCTATAAATAGAATAACGTTGTAGGAATTAAATAAGTTGAAGGGAAAAAAAAACCCTGATCTACTTACTATTTTGATATGCAGATGACCACTACATTTTTATTAAAAAGAATAGTTATTACAAGTCAAAAACAGCTTGGGCTTCCCTTGCATGTTTACTGGCTTTTCCTAAAAGACAGGCACTAATTCAAACGAGAATCAAAGTCAGCCTGTATTATCAGATAATTTGATGTTCTGTATAAAGATGCCCTGTCTTTCAGCTGCCAAACTCTTTCTTTCGCGGTTTGCAGCCCTAAGTGTGGGGAAGCCCTGCTGCCTTCCTTCCCTTGCCTCATCCCAGTGGAGTGCTGTTCACGTTAGAGTGGCTCTGCATGCATGACGGGCTCTGCCTTTTTTCTGAGGGGTCAGAAAATGGCCACGCCAAATTTAGTTTTCATCAGAGCACTTATGCCTTCCCCTGGGAATGGCTTGTGCATGTACATGAGCTTCTTAATTGTAACTTTCTTTTTTTCCTTGGCAAGGATGAGTTGGACGGAGGTCTGGGTTTCAGAGCACACTGATGTGAAACCCGGCTAAACCTAGCTTAAATAAAGAAACCTAGCTAGAATAAACCACATAGAGGGACGGATGCTTTTCATTCTGATCTGCACACACCAAAATGAAATATGGTAGTTCTTAATGGAAAAGATTCAGTCAAGTTTCTCCTCCTGCATCCCTTCTTATCTCTCTAAATGAGAGCTAAAAAATAGTCCCCATTGTGTTTCCCTTCTAGATGTCTACTTACTACTGCTCTATATTTCATCAAGGAATTCAGTGTGACTGGTTGGCTTTACAACTAAATCTAACTAACATTTTGATGTTGTTGCTAGTTGAATGTTGATTATTAGGTCAAGATTTGATTTTAGGATTTTTTGGAGAGCAGACATTCTGCTCATGTTTGTTTCTGTGTCATCAGATAATAATTGATGCAGTGATTGAAAGCAGGTGCCTGCCATGACCTCGTCAGTGGTGGCACTGCTGTGAGTGTGCAGGTGGGACATGCAGCTCATGATCCATCCAGTGGGATGGGGACTCCTCTCTGCTCTGATACTGAGAACTAGATGATAGAAGGAAGATTGGAAATAAAGTGGATAGCACTTGAATGTAAATGGTGATGGCTACCTAAGAGCAAATGAAGACACTTTGGCTTACATAACTTCAAATTCTAAATATGCTTCATGCAATACCTCTGTATTTCATTTTGGTAGTTTTCTGTGCTTCTTCTAAATGTAGGTGTCAATTGAAGCAATGTAATTTTCACAAAAAGTGCTTTGAAGTATTGGGTTTATGTAACTTAAGATCCATTTTTATCATGAATATGTTAAAAGCTTGAGAAACTGAACTGAACTGTGCATAGCCTTGTGCTTATGGATTTATTCATATACAGTCTTGCACAGATAAAGAGATTGGTTGCAGTGAAGGTGGGGAAGGATAATGTTTACTTTAATCTCCGTGTTTATTCAGATGCTCTGCATTGGCAAATACTGCACATCAGTGATATTAAACCTATTGTACCTACCATTTGAAAACTTCAGAACAAAGAAAATTTTTTAATATCTTGATTTCTGGAGTTTTGGAATAAAATATTTCAATAGTCATCCATTACATTTCTACTTTATTTATATTGTAATTTTTTTATAAAAAAGCAGCAAAATCTGTATTGAACTAATTTCCTTGCTTACATATACCTTATATGATTCTAAGAAATTGAGAAACAAGAAAATTTGCTACTTGTATTTTTCCTTTCAGTACAGCTTGTTTAAATAGAAAATTCTTTTTGATTCAGAGCAAGTGTCAATTACATAGATTCTCAACCAGCAGCTTTGTTCAAAATATTCCAATTACATATACATAAAGCTATAACAGTATTATTATTATTTGCTGAAGAATGTGCACCACAGACATGACCATACTTTGTGGAGCTATCTTTGTGAGACTTAGAAATAGTTTTACTAAAACCTTAAGCTAATGTATATAGGGAATATAAAAATAAATAAAAGTTAAGATTACATTGTAGAGGAAACCCTAAATTTTTGTCTGTCCTTTTTGCAAAATTGTCATTAATGAAATTGAATTTTCTATGTGTGTGATCTCTGATTTTTAAGAGGGAAAAAGAACAGGGCTTAACACTGAAAACCCTTTTCTTGGTGCTGTGAGGTTTCCTTCACATTCTGCATCACTTTTGATGAATGCATTTACATTCCAGTGCTGAGAAATAACTTTCCATTTGGGAGCTGGGTTGACGTGAAAACAGGAATGTGGAGGCCCAGGGTGAGGGGACAGGGCTGAATGCTGATAGAGAAACATTCCCTCTTCAGTAGCTGCTGCCTCTCCTGCGAGCTTTGAGAGAGCATCTGTGTGAGCGTGTGTGAGGATGTCTGGGGACCTGGGGAAATGGATGGGTCTTGTCTGCAGAAAACTGCCTTGTCCTCCAATGTCATGATGATAAGAGAAAGAATAGAACAAGTCACCTCAATACCTGCAAGTTTTTGGCTGTCTCTGTGTGTAAGTGCTTATAAAAATGCATGTGTTGCTTGTGGCTTTAGATGTTTCATTTAATTGAAGTACTTTGTTGTTTAGTTTTATTAGCAAATCTATTCAATTTGAAGGGGAATAAATGCAGACGGTGGTCCTAAATTATTGTGTTGTTGTTTGCTAGCCATAGGCATATTTAAACTACTGTAGTTTCATAATAGTGAAGAGTTTTTCTAATGAAAAATGAGAATATAAACTTGGGAAACATCAAACCCCTTAATTTTCATTTAAAACTTGTCTTCTGTTAACAAGCATGAGACCTGAAAACTGAAACCTCTGTTCTTTAGCCACCTATGTATGTTTTCAGTATAACAAGTTGTAAGCTGAGAAACGTGTGTAGTAAGATACACTTATGGATAGGGGAACTGTCATCTCTGATCAGTGTAAATTCAATTTAAGAATGCATTAAAATGCAAATCAAATTGTAAACTACTTACATGGGTTAAAATACCTGCTTTTAATACATAGTGAGAAAAAACAGGGTTTTTTAATACTAATGACTTTATTTGGAAATAATGTTTTTAAATAGTCAAGTGGGAAATTAGACTTTTGTCAATTCATTAAAGGAATAATGTAGTTAGGGAGAAATTGCTTGGGGAAAATACCTGGCTGTCCACTATAAAGTAGATTCCTGTAAATAATATTTTTATATGTCTTTACATAGTTGTTTGGGTTAGGGCTTTTTGTTTGTTTTTTTTTTCCAGGGAGGGGTAGTTGGTGTTGTTATAATTTTTTTTGTTTTGATTAAAGTAGGTTTATATTCACATCATGCATTCAGTATCCCTATGTGAATACAAGTACTATGATAGAAAAGGACTCCAGAAGTGAAATTCTCTAGGACAGGTACTGAGGAAATCATCTGTGAAGCTTAATACTTGGGGAATGTCAAGTCAGAGCTTGTGTTGGTAGTAGGGAAGAAAAGTGTTGGAAAAGCTGCTGCAAAACAAGGTTCTCTGGGGAATTTAGGTGAGGCAGCAATATCCTGACCAGGCAGCCCTTCTGGCTTTCTAAATCACTGTTATAACTTCTGCATCCCATATTGACAGCTACAATTGCAAAGATACCTTTAAACTGCTTCATCTTCCTTTGGTGAAATTCTCTTATGCTCATCACCGATTTAGAGAAAATAGTTGCAAACCTGTGATTCTTTCAGATGTACCATTGCCCTAATAGTTGCAAACAAACTGTATTTAGGAGTCAAAATTAATAAGGCTTGGTAAGACATTGATTTAAATGGAATGGTATGATACAACCACATATGAAGTGTATATAATGTAAAATTCTCTACTGCATTTTAAAAACAAAAATGGGGTTTAAGCTTATGCTGTCTGTATGCACAGGCTTATCTCACCCTATGGTAAGGGAAGAAGTAAATTTGTCAAATCCCTGACCTATTGAAACCTGCTAATAAAGGCTCTCTACATTGTACTTTAGCTAGCTAATACTCAGGTTGACTTTTTTGTGAGAAATCTGGGTAGTCAAACTCACTTTCTATGGAAAGTCTGGCATCAGAATTTTGTAAAGAATATTGTTTAGTCAAAGTTACTGGAGTAGAGCTGATATTAAGAAGATAATCAGCTCTTCCACTGAAACTTTTTTTGCTTGGTACTGTTTCTGTGTGGTACCTAACATCCCACAAGCCAGCTCACATGCCTGTTTGTAGTTCCTTATATGAAGTTGTTCTGCTGGTATTTCTGAGAGTGGCTTGCATTGGAAAGGACCTGAAAGATCAGATAATTCTAAATCCCCTGCCATGGGTAGAGATTCCTTTCACTGGACCAGGTTGCTCAAGAGCCCCATGCAGCCTGGTCTTGAACAATTTGAGGGATGGAACATCCACATCTTCTCTGGGCAACTGTTCCAGTGCCTCACATTCCTATAATAAAGAATTTTATACAAGGTTTTACATTTTGGACTTTTTTACCAGCTCAGTAAACAGATTGTATCATGTATTGGATATTTACTGCTTCTTATTGCATACTAATGTTTCAAATAACATTTCTTCAATTAAATAGAGTTTTTTTGATGGCCTCCTCTACTGAGTGGCTGGTTGCTGCAGCTAGGTGTTTTGGAGAAGACTCTCACTGAAGTACTTTTTTTATTGATCTTTTATTTTTGCTCCTGTGGGAAACTCTGGTAAATTAATTCAGATACAACTTACTGGATTTGATGCCAGTTGTTTCTCAAGAGCTGCAGGTCAACAAAAAACCTGTGTTCAAGTGTGGTTCTGCAGGAAAGAGTATGCACTGTCATGATGGATGTTCTACCACAGTCAGAGACGGACAATTCTGATGTGCCCAGATGTAGTGGATAGTGCCAAGAGAGTTCCCTAATTTTCCCTGATTATGTGAATTCCTCACTGGTGATGAGTTTTCACCAGAGATTGGAAGTCAGGAGTTTTAGCTGCTGTGGCCATCTGAGAACTGCGGCGCTTGAAAGGTCATTTGACTTTCTTGTGCCTTGATTTACTTGTCTTCTTTCTTACAGCACTTCACAAAGTTTAGAGAGTTTGTTTACAGCCTGAAGTGCCTTGTGATCTTTGGTCAAAGATAATATATACATGTGATGCACTGTCTGCTCTGATAAATTTCGTGCTGTCATAGGAGTCTGAATAGTCCGGGAATGGCGTAGTTATTTGCTGTGAAAGCCAGTGTGTTATTTGGGGGCAGAAATTGAGAATTTTCTTTATAGTAACTGAATTCATGCCTTCTGTCTTAATATGTTGACTACTTCTGGTGCTCAAAGGTGAAATCTAAACAAGTTATTCAAGAATAGAAAAGCACATCCAAAACACAGCTTTTTATTTTTACTCTGTTTGCCAAAGTTTGAAACTTTGGCATGTCAGCAGCAATTAGCAACAGACAGAAGTTCAAGTTGATACTTACAGACAGCAATAGAGGAGGAAGAAAGGTGGAGTTGAAAAGTGTACATGCTTTTTTTGTTGAAATCAGTGCTTTCTCTGAGATGTCCTGGTCCAAGGCTACAAAAATGAGTTGGCAAAAATACAGCAATATGTGTTTTCTAAGTGGGAAGAGAATATTTCTGTGTGTTTCCAAGTAGAGTATCAAATAAGTTGACTTATTGATCAACATTTTTTGCATTTTCGTTTTTCAATCATAGAGTTGATTTACTTTCTCTGTTCTTTACTTCTCCTTTCTGTTTGTAAGGAAAAGCTGTGGTATGAATCAGACTATTGGCTGAGAAAATAAGTTTTGACACTTGTACAACAGTGTAATGAATCAGTATACTGGCTTAATTTTCTGCTGTCTTTAAGAATAGTTGAAATTGCATAACATTCAAGATGGTATCATAGAGTAAAGAAACCTGTGTTTGGTTGCTGGACTGTAGGATGAAGCATGTGTTTGCCTCCAGGAAAAAAAGCATTTTGTTCAGAGACTTCTTTATTGAATATTTCTTTTCAAGAGGCCTAGTATTCTGGAAAATTTTTTTCTATTGTAAAAGTCCCATGTACCATTAAATGTGATTATTATTTTGATGAATAAGCACAGCTGGCATTTCTTTTCAATATGTGACTGCCTTCTTTTTGAGCCTATAAATGTGCTGTTGTCAAGAGATTAGCCTTTGGGGTAGCAGTTAAATTGTTCATTTCTACCGACCGCCAGGCGGGACAGGAACATAGATATGAACTGCCTAGACAGACTGCTCTGAATGATGTGTGAACTGCAGGTTGTGAGTTAGGAAATAAAGCTTAAAACAGTTGTCCTTCACAAACTCTGTACCTTCAGTGTGTTGCCGCATGCCAGCATTGGTTAAAATTCAGATGTTGAAGTTTTGTTGAGTTCTGTTTGTTTTTCAAGATGTTGCCCTGGGGGCTTCAGACAGGAAGGGTTCCCAAGTCCGTTGCACAGTGCCAAGTGAAAGAAAGGGAAAGGCCAAATAATTATATTGGCTTTCAGCTATTTTAGAGTGGATTGGTTACAGCAAACTTGGAGAGGTCCTGAAGCTGCAGGCATTTTATTGTCTGTCCTGCCCTCCAGTCTGCAATGGGAAAGGTCTGGCATTGACCTGGCATTTGTACCCAGGGGAAGAATCACGCATCCCTGACATAAAACTTTAGCTGGATGCCTTTCTTCCACTCTGATGGTGTATGATTGAGAATCGAAGTGTAGAGGTCCTGGTTTTCTCTGAATCATGTACTGGTCCTCTGCTCTCCACCTTTACATCTGCACTTTGAGGATTCTTTGCAGTGAACCCTGCGGGTGCACATATACATCTAATATGGGCAGAGCACTCCAAAAACCAAACCAAAAACCTTTCAGCTTTTTCTTACAGGGAACAAAATATTATGCTTAATTATTCCACTATGATGAGAATGTCTGTGAAAGGCCAGAACAACCTTTTGTCCTCATCTATTTAATTTGGGAATACACTCATTTTCCTATTTTATTAATTCATTTAAATTAGAAAAGAGCTAACTGAAGTTGGTCAGCCTTTTAATTCTTTCTTTGGTGTGCCAGTTAGCTTTTGTTAAAGAAATGCAGATAGCTTAGGTAACTTAATACTGTAATGCCAGAAGATACTCGATCAAACTCTAGTGCAGCTCAGAATCAACTGTGCCTCTTCAGTAGACAGCTCTTGATTGACACTTGTTTTGGTGCTAATAGACTTATTTAGCAAATACTCTTAGGGAACTATGTAAATACAAAATAGACAGCTCTCAGTGTCCTTGGGTCTCACTTACTTGTCAAAGGACATATGCATGAAACTTGTATTGTGCACAGGTATGTATGTTTTCCCTCTGCTTTACAATATCTGGTTAAGATGTAAATATGCTTTTGAATTCTGTTATAGCTTTGATTTCTTTTCTAACTGAAATATTTTTGTTTTTCAGTTTTGGCAAGCGTTCTGCTGGCAGCTTCAGACGTGGATGTGAATGCATTGTTTTAGAGCCTTCTGAAATGATTGTGGTAAGAATATTTTCAGTCAGTTGCTTTCAAATTTTACAGACCAGCTTTGGTAACACTTCAGCTTCCAATAAGACTTATGATTTTCTGGTTTCTACATGATATTTTAATAAATATGAGATGTCATAGCTATAATTTATATTGTTCTTACATTTACATTTTCAGATTTCTTGTAAAACTAAAGTTTTCTTGTGGTGGCAGAATAGTTTGTGTTTTGTTTTTTTTTTTTTTTGTTTTTGTTTTTGTTTTTTTTGAAACAGCTTCATTATTATTATTGGTAAACCTAGATGCTTTAAAGTATTAATTTCAGGTTAATTTAAGTAATTAATGTTTGAATTACATTTAATTTCAACTGTCTCAGGTTTTTAAGAGTAAATTTGAATGTTTTTAAATTTTGTCAACCTTTCTGGGTGAAAGTGAGGGTATTTTGTTAGCAGCATCTGCTGTAGTCCAGTGGCAGAACATTGTCTCTGAGGGTTCACAGGCTTAAAAGTTTTATTTGACACCTCAGGGCACATCATCTGAACAAATGCAGAATTGGTGGGCTAGGTTTTTTTTCTCTCTGTCACAGAGATACAGATCAGTTCATCACAGAGGCATGACAGTTATCTAAGCCATGTAGGTAGCTTAAATATAGACTGTGACACTAATCATTTTTTTTCCTAAAAGGTAGCAGTTTCTGTAAAATTTGTGGAAGCTCAGGAAAATGTGGTATTACTTTAGGATTGTTTATTTCCAGTTTGTGTAGCTTGCATCAAACCATTTAGGAAACAGTTTGTTCTGTTTTCTAGAAGTATACAATTTCACTGGTTGTAGCTGTGTGAACGTCTGCCTGTTTCACATACATTCTGTTTTTAAGTTACGAGGGAGAGTGGTATAAAGATAAGGTATTGGGAAAGGAGATGACTGAACAACGGGAAATTTTTTTGACTGATGGATAATGTTAGGTCAGAGGCAAGTGTTTGCCAAAAAATGGAACTGCCACACTTCTGGAAAGATGAAATTGAATGCTTCACTCAGGCTCTCAAAGGGACAATTGTACTTTGAATAGAAAGAATCCTATCCCAGAGTTGTTTGGGCACACAAGAGGTGTAGCAGGGTGTGAGTGTGAAGGTGTCAGACGTGAAACAGATCCTGCCTGCAGAGGGGATAGACACTGCCTGCTCTTGTGGTGAACCAGGGGCTGTGCTCATCCATTTGAGTTACTGCACTGAAGGCTGTGCTTTGTCACTTGGGCTGACTGATGTGTGACACTTCTGACATGGATAAGCTGCAGATTCATAGGAGTATTTTGTCTAACATTTCCTTGTTGAAAAATGTGCAGGAACCTTGCGAGGTGCCTCATCTCTCATCCTGAGGGATGGAACTGAGTAACAGGAATTAACTGAATCCCCCTATATAGTCAATGTTGGAAGCTGTGATTTTTTTCTTCATTTCCTTGTTAGTCTCAAATAACTCGAGTAAGGTTTCTATTAGTAGGGTAAACACAGAAGAGATGTTGATTTTCAGCCAAATTACTGCAAAAAGATCATTCTCTTCTGCGAAAACCAGAATTATTAGTTCAGATATTTTTATGTCAGCATACTGTTGTGTAGTAAAGTAGTCTTCAAACTCTGTAGACAGTGAAACTGAGCAGACTAATTTTATACTAGGATATACCTAATAGGTATTTTTTATTCTCCCTGTTGTTGTTTTGAAGTGGGTTTTTTTAATGCACAAATCCAGTCTATTAGAAATCCTTTTATGCCTTCAAAATATTTGAAATAATAAAACCAGTCCTGCCTGAAGAGTGAAGCTTTTGCCATGGATCAGTTAGGGAAGATGCTGAATAGATGTCAATAGGGAAGCAGGCAAGTGTTCTCTTGTACCAGTTTTCTTCCTGGAATGTATTGATATTTCTTCTGTTATTTTTGAAAAGTGATCATATTCTGTGATCCTTTCCATACTAATGTTGTTCTATTACTTTTTTAGCAGTGATTTCACACTTAGTGCTGAAAATACAGCAAACTCAAAGCTGGCTGCTGCTTTTTGAAAATAGGATTTCTTCTGTTTCAAAGAGGGAAACATTTTTCTGTCATGTGGGAAAAGACACACTCTCTTGCATCTCTTGTAGGTTGATTACATGGAAGAAAATGAGGAATATTTCCAGCGTCAAGCATCTCACAGGCAATCTCGAAGGAGGTTTAGGAAAATCAACCAGAAAGGGGAGCGACAAACCATTATTGACACTGTTGACCCTTATCCTGTGGGGAAGCCACCTCTTCCTAGAGGCTACCATACTGTAAGCTGTCTGTGTTTATGGTTCACAACAAGTCATAGATAGGAAAACTACTGAAAATAACACAGTCAAAATTACTAAAATTGCTGGTATCTTTCAAGTGTGCTTCTGTGGGGAGGTTTCCCTTCAAAATAACTGTGAATGTGGCTCCATCAGTGCGTGAACGTGTGTGCAGCTTGCATCTCAGTTTGGAGTTGAAAGTACGTTTCTTATGGCTGTGAATGTCGTGTATTATTTTTTAATGTTCCAATCATTATGGGAAATTGTTAAGGAAATTCTGCTCTCATTTCCTTTTCTATTAAGTTACAGTAGAATTAGTTCAGTGTACTGTGTTAAAAGGTCAGTTAGTGAAGCACTCATTCACATATGTGATAACAGGTGTTGCCTGAAAAGGACTGTGCTGCGTGGCAGTACACCAAATTGGATTAAATCTGTCATTTCTTTTTGGAATTGAGAACTGAAATGTGAAATTGAAATGAACTTCTGATGGTATTTGCCCTTTATACTTGGATTTTAGTGAGCTATGTAGTTGGCCCATCATGGAGGAAATAATTTGGTCATTTTACTTGATTGCTTTTGGTGATGAGGGAGGGAATCAACATATGTTTTCAGACTTTCTCTTGAGATGAAAAGAAACTAATAATTAAAACTTTTTCCATGAAATAATTTATAGGGCTTTTAAACTGAGAAAAGCTCTATTAGATTAATATGTTTGTTTTGTATTGATTACAACTGTGAGCAAAATATGGGAAAAGCTGTTTGTCTTTGGCTCTCATTTATTTGTTTAAGCCCTAAATCTGGTAGAACCATAAAGGCATGGGCATAAATGACTTTGTGCATATTTAATCTCATTGAGTTCCATGGACTGAATTTTGTACAGTGTAAGCCATATACACATAAATTTGCAGGATGAGAGCTTTAGTGATTTTAAAATGCCATCTTTGGTACAATGCAGTTGTTAGCTTTTTCAGTTTTTCTTTCCTTACCCTTTATTCCTTGACTTGTTTGCCAGTTCACTGTATATTCAGTGTGTGTCTATAAGTGTGTAGATGTTTGATTACATCTGTTAATTATACAGGCTTTTCCTCATGACTCGAATAATTACATTTTATGCCAACAATTTGGTTTTGTTTATACAACAGCTTTTAATGGTTTAATTTTCAGTGCAGTTTTAATTGCCTCTAGATTTAAGGTGAATTGAGCCAGTTGACTTGGTTTGAAAATAAATAATTTTACTGGCCTGTATTTGGAGGGGGAAAAAAAGTGGTATTGTACTTTGTAGGAATTACAGAAATAATTACTTTTTGTTCATATTATTTAGATGTGTGTGTTGTGCTTAGCAAACAGTGGTAGTATGATTTGTACCTAACTCTAGAAGGGCAATATTTAGATTACACAGTGCCATTTGCATTTGTAGGTCCTTGCCTGTTGTATAAATTTCACTTCAGGTGTGCCTGATGAGTTTTTGTAAGCTTAACTGGTACTAAAAAGCAAAAGTCCATCCTGTGCTATTCTGTTGTGCAAATTCATAATGGTTTTTGTTTATGTGCTGGGAAATCCATTGCAAGCAAGATTTCATATTAAGGTGGAAGAGATTGCCAAATAAACTGTAAAATTTACAATAATTACAGTAAAATGTTGCTTTTTCAAGTGTATTATAATACTTATGTCTGGCTTTATTATTTTTATCAAGGCAAATAGAGTCAAATAAGCTCAAATGAATTTTACAATGTATTAACTACATTTTAGTGACTTTTCATGCTGGTCCATTTCCTCCTATTTTTACAGTATTTGGTGATCTTGTAGACATTATTCCCTCATTCACTTCCACTAGCAATGTTACTTCTATTGCTTTAACCATATGTGTTACAGGCTGCATTGTCTTTTAGCCCTTCCTATTTTATGTCCTTTGACCTCATTTTATTGGTCTTAATTTCTTGAAAAATTGAAAAAAGCAGGATTTTTTTGGAAATACATAGGAATTTAAGACATATTATAGCACATATCTTGTGGACTTGTTGCCCATCTATTCTTTGGTCAGTATCTGTCAGGGTGTAATTTTTGTTTCTAATTTTTGAATTTTTGATAAAAAAAGATGAAAGCATTAAATTAAATTGAAAAAGGATTAATATGATATAATTTTTTCAAGTTTGCTCTTCCATGTGCATGTGTACTAGTTTAGGTGTTACATATAGAAGACTCAAAGTAACAAAGCTGCTTTCATATTATCCTCAAAATCTTCACAATGTGTAATTTTCCTATAGTCTGTTTTACCTTAAATCCATAGAGTTAGCATGTAGAATTGTTGTATTGGTTGTTGATAAATAATTATGTTTTATTTGCAGTAGGCTCTGAATGCTTTTCTTCAGAAGGTTCAAACAGTATTTTCTGAAGAAAGTTTTCTATAGCATAAAAGCAGACATGAAATGCATGGTGTGCTTTTCAAGAATTAAAAATTAAATGCAGTGCTCTCAGTTGCAGCACGGCTTTCTTCAGTAGAGCCAACTTATATGGGATGGTGGACCCTCATTAACATGATTTTAACATTATCTTCATAGTGGTGGAATGTACTATGGCATGTCTGATAATGTTCATCTTTTCCTTTCCTCCTATATGGCATTCATTTCATTTTGGCTCACAGGAATGCACTAAACCTCAGGTATTGTAACTTACTGTGTATGGTCCACTAACAATTTACTCGTGGGTTTGCGGTGTGGTGCCATAATACTGATGCGACATTATGACTAAAATTGCCTTGTAGCCTTTGCTTTGACAGTTCAGCAATCTCATTGTGATGTAAAATACCTGTGTAATTGTGAAATTTACTGACAGCACCATGTCTCTTACACAGCTTGATTGACCTTCCTCGCTTTGGCATTCTTTGATGTTTAGGAAATTAGAACTATAAACAAAGGGTGTATATCAAATATTTAGTGTCTGGCAGGTGCTTTACTCAAGTATCTCCTTCATAGCTCAGAGGACTTAATCTTCGATTTTGACTTAAAAAATTGGCCCTGTGTTTAGTACCTGTATGTCAGTAAAATGGGGAAGTGGAGTGTGACAGGATGTGCAGTAAGGAAACTAAAAAGGTTTTGCCATGGTGTTTCTTGCTTGTCTTCCATTCTGATGGTTTCTACTGACTCAGTATAAAGAGGCTGGATTTTCTGGGCAAAGTATGTCTGAATGGCCATTATCTGAAACACAGGTTTGCCAAGCTAGGGAGAAGAAGGTGCCCAAATAAGTCAAGTATCTTGGAATGGTACCAAACCAAACAAAATATGTACATTTTTCCTGATATCAGATATCCTCAAGTGCTCTCAAAGTGATCTGAAGATCTGAGTGGCATCTTTTAAACTTAAGGGGCATTTGCAGTTGTGCCTGTCAATGCCAAAATAAATTCGGAACATCCATCAGATACGATGTGTATTATTAAATTGTCAAATGTCCCCACTTTCCCCACTTTTATGCTTAAGAAATCTCTTGTGATAGAGCTGAAAACAAATTGAAACTACTTAATTTTTTTTTGGGTTGAAAATTCTCCCTTTCTTCAAACATTGCTTTTGTCTATTTTCCTGCTATTTTTTTACCAGGAAATGTGTTTATTTTAAAAGTTCCTTCTGTGACACATTGTTAAATTCATTTGTCTAAAACACTTGGAGAGTTCAAATTTCAATATATTTCCAGTATCATAGACAAATGATTTCTGGGCTGAATTGTTCTCTTCCTTCAAAGTGTATAGTACACTTCTTTTAGGAACCCAGTTCTTTGCCTTCAGACCAGTGCTCCCCAGTTTTTCAGTGACATGATTCTGAGTAACCTATGGTTACTAAAACACTATGTTTAAGGGCGATAATGTACTTCTCAAATTATGGTAGGAATTTGAAAGACTCCGTACTATTTTATAACTTACCCTAATGTTTGAAAGGTCATTTGATGTGAAATCTAATGTTGAGTATTGGTACTCAGGCACATTACTTTTAGAACAAGTGTTGGTGGTTTCTAGGGTAAGGAAATTAGAAACTTCGTTGCAAATGGAAATAAAATTAATGTGTTTTACCACACAGATAAAATTTCATCCTTTTTTTTACCACCTTTATAGTTTGGTAAAGTTGATCAGTTCCTTTTTGCAAAGGAAAAATTCAAGCCGATAAGTTTGAGCTGTTCTCAAATGAATCTAGAAGATGTTTGCTTGTGCTTCTCATGTGTCAGAAACATCTTTAACTAGGTTAGTGTTAATGCCTCCTTACTTAATGGCAGAAATAGGATTTTAACTCCTGAATGTAGATTTTCATTCTGTGTGTATGTATACTTAAGGCTACATCATATTTTCAGTGCAAAGCCTTTGTTTAGAGTGATTTGACTGAAACAAGTGTGAACCCATTCTCCTGAGAACCTACGTGGCTTTACTTCTGCTTTAGACTGTTGTTTGTTGTGTTGGGTCTTTTTAATATACTTTAAAATGAATAGTCACATGTGGAATGATTTTAATAAAGGATAGACTTTCTTGTAATATCTTACTGCCAGTAAACTTTGTGGCTACTTCAATGTATCTGTGAAGAATAAGTCATGTTCGGTCTGAGTGTTGCTGAGCTGGCTATATAATGTATGGAATATTTGGCATAAATTGACACAAGCTCATAAAGGAAAAATCACTTTGTACAAAATAAGGTGCTGTTCTTTAGTGACATAGAGATTACAAGCAGTGATTTGTAACTCGCCGGTTTGTGATAGTGTGTGTGTCTCTAGACTTGGTATGTAAACTGAGATGTGGGCTTTTACTAGTCTTTACTGTAGTCTTTACTTTGCTAAAGGCAAAGTATCAAATCTTACTGGGGTGTATTTAAAGAGATGCAGGTAGGCCTGTAAGAACAATGCTGAAACACCTGCAGATAGCCCCGGACAGAGAGATGGTGTGAGGTGTTTTACTCTGTGTGCATCTCTCTAGATTTGAATTAGTTAACAGGCTTATGAAATTTGCTGCTAGTGCATTGTCAGCCAGCTGCTGAAATCACTGCAAAAGGGCTCTCTCCCTTTAGTAGCCTTCTTTATCCCATTCAGCTTGAGATTCACGGGGGGTGACAATCCCTTTATCCGGTGTTGGAAAGAAAAGAGTGGTGGGCACAGAGCCATCGATAACCCCGGCTTCCACGCCAGTTACAGGCATGTAACAATTTCATCCTCACACACTGCTGTGGAGCGCTGTC